>NC_043015.1:42501503-42696503 GCF_006345805.1 Octopus sinensis
TTCATTATATTATCCCCAAAGAAGAATCAAAAGGCCAAGTAAATCTCAGCAGGGTTTTGATCTTAGAACGTAAAAGGACCAGGGGAGAAAAAAAAAATAAAAAGAGAAAGAGCTATTGTCAGGCATTTTCCAACGCTTCAACCATTCTGCCAACTAAATAATAATAATAATGATGATAATGATCATGATGAGTTTGTTTCTGATACAGACACAAAGTCTGAAATTTAGGGAAAGGGAATTAGTCGATTGCATAGGCCTAGTGCATCTCTGATACTTTATTTTATCGACCCTTGAAATGCAAAGCTGGCCCCGGTAAGATTCGATCTCAGAACCGCAAAGAAGAAGAAGAAATACCAAAAGGTATCTTTTTCCCAACGCTTTAACGATTCCGCCAGCGAAATCCTAATAATAGTAATAATAGCTTCTAATTTAGGTATAAAATTCGCGATTTTAAAAGAAGGTGGTTAGTCGATACCATCAATTCTCCCCCACCAGTATTTGGCTGGTATATTTTGTGGGCTCCCGAGGGATGATGAGTGGAGCTGACCTCGGTGGGGTTTGAACCCAGATCGTTGTGATAAGCTTTGGGTATGTAATGAGAAGGTGAAAAAAAAAATAATAGGCGATCTTAATAATAAAGGGAATCTTTAAAGTGAAAGGGGTTGACAATATATTCGGGAAATAGCTGAGGTATAAAGATATATTATATTATAATACAAATAAACAAGCATTTTGGTCATTGAAGGGGAATAGAGGAGAGAAAAAAAACAGGTATGATGTGTAAGTGGGGACATAATGAGGGATAATAAGGGACACGGATGGAAAATAGAAGGGGTCAGAAAGGGGGAAATCGAACAAAGGAGCGCCAAGGATTTATTAGGGATCGAACTATGGAATTGTAAACATGCGAGTCTCTTGGATTCTTGTGCCGGCATAATAATAATAATGAAGGGGGATGAGGGAGAGGACTAAAGAGAATGAAAGAGAAAGCGATGCCAGGGATATTAGATAGACACATAGGTGTAGAGAGAGGGGGTGGAGAAAGACTAGTGGTAGCGAGAGAGTAGGAGGAAGGGGAGGGCGCTCTTTTTCTGCCATATTGAAAAACTAGGCAGAAAAATGTTTGGGTTTTTGGATTTGAAAAGACAATTGGGGGGGATTTGTGTGTGGTTGCGAGAAATGCTTACCTTCCGTAAATGCTATCAGTTATTTTGCTGCGCTTCACCGGGCGCCGCAGTTTGCCACTCTCGGCATTCCGTCTCTTCATATTCCAATACGAACCGATGTTTTCTCTCCTTTCTTTCAAGCGAGCTAGCTTAGAAATGACAAAACAACAACACTCTGTATGTGTGAGTGTGTCTGTGTCTGTGTGCGTATGCGTATACGTACGCGTATGTATCTACGTATGCGTGAGTGTGTGTGCGCTGCTGTACGTATGCGTATGTATGTGTGTGTGTATATGTGTGTGTGTGTGTGTGTGAGCTTATTGTAATTGATTGTTTTTGTTGTTATTTTTTTTTCCTCAGCAGCAGCAGTTTTTTGTTTGTCTGTTTGTTTTGTTTGTTTGTTTTTTTCTGGGGGGGGTTTAATTTTGCTAAAAAAAAAATTCGTTAGCAAAAGTTTAAAATTTTTCCTCCTTCACGTTAAAAACTCTCAACTAATTTTCCGCAAATAAACATTAAGAATAAACGTTAAAAGAAGAAGAAGAAAAAAAACAGAAAACAAGAAGAAACAAGACAAAAATATATTCCAACGAGACTTCGTACGAGATCCTGTCGCGTTAGTTTGACGTAAAAACAACCATTCTCTCAACAGCGTCTATTGCAATACACGGAAACTTCCGTAAACCCAACATTCGCTGCGTCAATTTCCGTATCCTTCCGTAACCCAACTTCGTTAAACATCGTCACTTTCCGTCGCCGCTTCACGAATATTCTGTATTAAATCATTTTTTCCTTCATTTTATCCGAAAATTTCTCTCTCTCCGAAATTCTTCGACTCTTCGCAATTATTTCCCTCTCACCATGGCACTACACGTACCAAAAGCACCCGGCTTCTCGTCTATGTTGAAAGAGGGTGCCAGGGTAAGTTCACGAGTTAATTTTCGAGGGTTTTTACTTAAAAATTTCACGCTCAAACTTAAAAAAGACCATGTGAGCAATCCTTAATTAATATCCAATTAGCGATGCTTGCCTTGTTTATTTCCCCAATTACCTACATTGTTTTAATTAATTCTCAGCACAGTTTTATTCTATGATGTCCCCTCTATTACTTAAAAACATATTTCGACAATAAATTACCAGATAAGACCTTAATTTATTAAATAAAACCCATTTTTTCTTCCCCCGTCCCAAATGGCCGGGCGTGATGAAAAATGCCTCCTTCATAATTAATATTTGAACTATGCGGCCTCTTATTCATGTTTCTATTATAATTTGTACCCATTTTTATTTACTACATTCATAGATATGTCTTTTTAAAATGTTAAAATAATGTCATCTGATGACTACATGTTCTTGATTTTGTCTGCTGAGTCATTTATGCGGGTCGTGAAGTTACCCATTCATGGAAATCAAGAAGGCACCACATGGCATGACATCTCATATGCATTGCTCAACCGCTGAATCACATCTTTTTAAAAAAAACTTTATTTTAAATTTTGCATTCTAACACCAGTCCAGCATCTCAATATATTGCTTAATATCATCATCATTTACTCATTATGTCAAGATGCTTGGTTAAAAATATTAAGTTTGGTCCCGGTTCTCCCTTCCCCGCCATTTTTGCCCCCTCTTTTTACTTTATTTTATTTCCTAACGTTTGATGACATGAAATATATACATATATATATATATATGCACCGGAGTAAGCATAATAAATGTGAAACAAGGTGGAAAAAAGGAGTACTCAAATACCAGGGGTAGAGTAATGTGCTTTGTTAAAAACTGTCCGACGAACGGGAACGTGAAACTCAGAGTAACAGGTTTTGTTGAATTTCTGCTGCTTTGAAATAAACTATACTCTTTTACTTGTTTCAGTCATTTGACTGCGGCCATGCTGGAGCACCGCCTTTAATCGAGCAACTCGACCCCGGGACTTATTCTTTTGTAAGCCCAGTACTTATT
Source organism: Octopus sinensis (assembly GCF_006345805.1). Classification (NCBI taxonomy): domain Eukaryota; kingdom Metazoa; phylum Mollusca; class Cephalopoda; order Octopoda; family Octopodidae; genus Octopus; species Octopus sinensis. The sequence goes on from NC_043015.1 coordinate 42,504,629, forward strand.
CTATCGGTCTCTTATGCCGAACCGCTAAGTGACGGGGACGTAAACACACCAGCATCGGTTGTCAAGCAATGCTAGGGGGACAAACACAGACATACACACATACATATATAGGTATATATATATATATATATATATATATATATATACGACAGGCTTCTTTTCAGTTTCCGTCTACCAAATCCACTCACAAATCCACCCGGTCTGTTTGGATGATGTGGCTGTGATTGTTTTTTGGTTAGGCATAATCTATAATAGTGTTTCTCACCCATATCATTTCGGGTCCCCTGAATCGATTTTCTCGGTAACTATGGGGGCTAGGAAAAAAGCACAAACCACATTCCAATCTATGCACTCGTCTCTACATGTGTGCCATTTTTCATCGAATCCACCCAGCCGTTTGGCTGTGAACCTCAAGACAAGAAAGAATACAACGATCGCCCATGTCCAATTTATATTATAGAATATATACACATATATAAAATCAGGGTTCTTCTCGATCAGTCATGAGCAAACAGTGGCTCGTCTGATTAATGATTTATGTTTCATGCGGTTCGCTTCTTGAAAAACATAGTCTCTTGTCCTGCCAGAAATACTAGCCACATCACACTATATACCTTGTCATGGTAACGAATGGGACCCTTTTTTATGGCGGGTCTGTTCGATCAGGGTTGCCCTAAACAAAAAACAAGATGTGTAGTGAAATGACGATACACATATTACTAAGAAGACAAAATGACCGGCGATTTTCTTGGTTGTTTTGCTCTTTAATTTTACCGGGATCGATAAAATGAAGTACCTTTAATATGCTGCCGATTAACTTTTCTCGTGCCCTTATTAAAAATTTTCTGAAGTGACCGGACCCTTATCTTATAAAATAAGTTATGGGATTTCTGAGGGAAAAGCCATCACCTCGGTTCTAGCTTTTTCTTGCTTGTAATGAAAGCAGTTTATTTCGAAAAATGCAGCAATTTTTATGCCAAATATCTCGAAAATTTCTTGTAAAATCACCAGTGTTGAGTTATATTAGCAGTGGTTACTAATAATTGCTTAAGTTCTTGTATCTTTGCACGTGGTTAGTTTTGACGATTACCCAACCGGTTCAGCTCGTCTGTCTTTGGGAGATATGATTGCTTGTATGAATGAATAACCGTCTGATTTATTCAAAGTTACAGGACTTGTGATATTGACCATAGGGTCTGAGTTGCTGCAGAGATAGCTTTTATGTTCTTGTTGAAAGTAAATTAAAGTAGTTGGCGTAAGGAAGGGTTTCTAGAACTGCTTTATGCTATTTAATAAAAGGGGAAGAAAACGGCGTTAATTTGTTTAAAAAGCAATGAATGGTTATATTTAAACATTTAATAACCTGCTCGTAATTGTAGCAGTTTTCCCTCAAATGATAACGTCACCATCTTGAAAAAAGATTTAATCGGGTAACGTTGTGGAGGAGACAATCTCCAGACACTTAGAAAGGATGGCTTTTTTATTTTATTAATTTCTTCTGTTCTGAGATTGATGTTGACATGTCTCCAAAAGTCCTTGTCAATTAGAAACCAACCATCTGAGCCTTTCCAAGTCATAGACACCTACATTGTTGTAGTCATCACCATGATTGTGCAAGCTCATCAGGGACCAGTACCTACCTGGCATTGAAATCGTCTCTGATAGAACTGATAGAAGGCTCTTCAACTTCACAGACTAAGGCAACGGCCACATTGCTGCTAGGTTTGTTAACGCCCAACATTACTGCAAACTTGTAAGTAAATCCGACAGTCATCCTTTAGGTATTTGATAAAATGCATTTCTATTTTGGACTGAACGTCAATCCTAAGCTGTTGTGTATTGACCTTCAAGTGCTTTCATTTACAGTAGATAGAGAGGCTCTCAAAAGTGTTGACCACTTACCATATTTCTCCCCGCCGGGAGGCATGTTACTTTCCGTGCCGGTGGCTCGTAAAAAGCACCCACTACACTCACGGAGCGATTGGCGTTAGGAAGGGCATCCAACTGTAGAAACATTGCCAGATCAGACTGGGCCTGGTGCAGCCTCCTGGCTTCCCAGACCCCAGTCGAACCGTCCAACCCATGCTAGCATGGAGAGCGGACGTTAAACGACGATGATGATGATGCTGACATTGATGGCAAGATTCAGAACAAACTTGACTGTGTTAGAGCAGCCTTTGGATGCTTAATGGTAAGAATCTTCAAGAACTGAGGTCAAGGCTGACTTGGGCTAAACAGCAACAAACATGTACAAAAGATTAAAATTAAGTAACCAGACTGTAAGATTTTGCAAAGTTAGGAGTGGTGCAGTAAGGAGGAAACTTCTGCAAATGGTTGCAGCTGGTACATTTCTAGGTTTGACTGCAAATTGTGCAAGTCTGTCTAAGTACTGAAATTGAATATCTAGATGAAATATGAGAAGGACATTCAATCATAGAAGCCATGTCAAAATCTGACCTACGAGTGTGTTTGTCAGATCCTACCAAACTATCCAACACATTCTAGCATGGAAGATTGATGTTAAAAGATGTTGATGATATTCGCGGAAGAGATGATTAATGATAGGTAAAAAAAAATGTGCTGTTTTCTGAGCATGAAGATCTGGCATCTGATTTGGCTGTTGGGGGTTGTGGAATATTATTCAGCAAGTCAGTTGTGATACCAAATAATTTGAGCAGCAAACTCTTGTTCATTAATTGATTCTTGGTATTATAGATCAAACAGCTAAAAATCCATTGGTTTTTTTTTCTTTTCTTTTTTTCTTCCAGCAACTGGCTTGCTCCTACAAGACTGTTCACACCTAAAAAGTACTTAATCGCTCTAGATATGGTATATCTCAACAGCCTAGTTTATAGATAGGTAGACTCTTGGACAGAGTGGACGATTATTGAAGAGGTTGCAAGACACAAAAAAAAAAATTTTTTTTTAAATTGAGTAAACGAGTGGAAATCAAATCAGTGAGTGTGTTAAATAATAAGGCACTAAAAGAGAATGACTCTCCCCAGACACAATAGAAAAGTTTAACTGTTACACTGAATCATGCTTGTTCATCAAATGTCACTGTCTTATTTTTTTTTTTTTTAAATAGCAATTTTTAAATAATATACAAGTGTCAAGTAACCCTGTGAAGGAGCTGAACAGGACAAATGATCTTTATTTAACTTGTATAAAAGCTTCTTTGTAAAAATCAACAGAAGACAAAGACTTAACCCTTTAGTGTTCAGATTATTCTTTCAAACATAATGCCTATTGATTCACATTGATTTGAATTAATCATGCATTATCTTATATCTTCAAGATCTTGATGGTGTAATTACTTAATGTTGAATAACATTGTAGGGTAGGTGTGAGGGCCTGGATCTGGTCAGTTTGAACAAAAACAGATTAAATTTTTTGGCCGGATATGGCCAGTTTAAATACTAAAGGGTTAAGAGTGCTGCTGTAGAGAACTACCGTGTAAAACTAAGAAATAGAATCTATGATATCCATTTTGCTTTCATTCATTCCTTACTTTCATAAACTGAAAGGACTCGTCAATTTCTTATTAAATTTAGATGTTCATTTTGATATTGAGATTGCATCCCTAAGTTCCGTGTACATTTTTAGATGTTCAAAATTAATAAAACGTTTTTGTCTTTTCAGAGTTATTGGTTTTTCTTTCCTGTTCATTAATAATCTGGAACTTAATTTGTGTTTAATTTTATTTTAACAGCATTATATGGGCCTTGAAGAAGCTATCTATAGAAATATTGATGCTTGTAAAGAGATAGCGAAAACAACCAGGTCTGCTTATGGTCCTCATGGTAAGATGTAATACAGTTTCTCTATACTTTGAAAAGAACTGGTCAATTTGAATGGTAGACCTAATTGTCTTTCTGGTCTGCATAACCATCTAGCTTTTTGGTACATGGTATTGGGGGCATTTGTGTTAATTATTTGCTCGCAGGATAACTTTGTCTTCCATTCTTGAAGGCTTTGGGACTCATAGGTACTGCCTTTCTTTCTCAGGTAAAATATTCCTTACACAGTATTATTTTGTAGTCCATGTCTCTGTAGTCTTTGATTTGCTTGTTGCAGAGTTCCTACCATAATTTTTAAGAAATGTGGTGGTAAACTAGCTGTGGAAGGTAGGGACGCCATCCCTGAGACCTCTTTTGGAGCCTCCTACCTAATTAAGAAAATTGAGATCAGATTGTTTTGTTGGTTCTTGACGATAGAGAAAAAAAATAAGCATTTAAATTTCAAATTGTAATTAATATTTCACATTTTGCATATTTATTAGCTTTCCTCTTTTTTTTTTTATTTATTTACTTTTGCAGGTCAGAATAAAATGATCATTAACCACATTGAGAAACTATTTGTCACCAATGATGCTGCTACAATTCTTAACGAGTTATCTGTAAGTTCTAGAACAACGTTTGAAATTAATATTCTTAAATGCTTAATGAAATTAGTGCAGATGTGTTTCTTCTGGTGTTTTGTAATTATGTCTTGAATGGCATATTCTTCTCTTCTTTTAATTGTTTTAGTCATTTAACTGCAGCCATGCTGGAGCACTGCCTTTAGTTTAATAAATCAACTCCAGGACTTATTCTTTGTAAGCCTAGTACTTATTCTATCAGTTTCTTTTGCGAAACCACTAAGTTATGGGGACGTAAATATACCATCAGTTGTCAAGCAGGTGGGGTGGGTACAAATATGTGTTTGTGATGGACTTCTTTCAGTTTCCGTCTACTAAATCCACTCAAGGCTTTTAGAAGACACTTGCCCAAGGTACCATTCAGTGTTACTGAACCCAGAACCATGTGGTTAGGAAGCAAGCTTCTTACCACACAGCCACTCTTGCATCTATTGATAAGAGGAAAAGAACTCCAAATTGGTACATGACCTATTATATAGTAAACAAATTTCTTTCTAATTGCACCCTACCTTGGAAAATGTAGTCCTGAGTGTGTGTGTGTGTGTATATAGACACATTCTCGGGTGCAATCTCAAACACCCAATGTGTATGTCATAGCTATGTAATTAAGAACCTTTGCTCCCCATTGTTTTGCAACATAGGCAAGTGTCTTCTGCTATAGTTCCGGGCCAACTAAGTAAGTTATTAGAAAATTACTATTTTTTAAATCACACAACAAGAGATATTCAGCAACAGTACTTTGGAGTAAAGATTTTTGCCAACATAACATGACAGTCCTGGTTTAGGATGAATGTTACTGTAATTTAGCCCCAGGAGACATCATCTCCAGCTGGGGCTAAATTACAGCAACATTCGTCCTAAACCAGGATTACCATGTTATGTTGGCAAAAATCTCTTAAGTTGGTTATGCTTCAACAATACGCAAAATATTACAATTTTTCTTTCTATGAAGTGGTTGTGTGGTAAGAAGCTTGCTTCCCAACCATTTCGTTTTGGGTTCAGTCCCACTGTGTGGCACCATGGCAAGTGTCTTCTACTATAGCTTTGGGCCAATCAAGACCTTATGAGTGGATTTGGTGGATGGAAACTGAAAGAAGCCTGTCATGTGTGTGTGTGTGTTTGTCCTCCCATTATCGCTTGACAACTAATATTGGTGTGTTTATGTCCCTGTAACTTAGTGGTTAGGCAAAAGAGATTGATAGAATAAGTGTTAGTCTTAGAAAGAATAAGTACTGGGATCTATTTGACTGAAGGCAGTGCTCCAGCATGGCTGCAGATAAATGACTGAAACAAGTAAAAGAATAAAGAATAGCCCTGGTCTAGACTATGTCACCTTATGCAGTTAGCTGTATTCAGTTTGAAATCTATCCAAGTTTTACAGTGATATTTTGTATCTTTCAGGTTCAACATCCAGCTGCCAAGATGCTGGTGATGGCTAGTCAGCAGCAAGAACAAGAATGTGGTGATGGTACAAATGCTGTTCTGATTCTGGCTGGTTCCTTCCTAGAACACGCCGAAGAACTACTTCGCATGGTAAGGCTCTAAGTGAAAATTTCTTTCAGCAGGTACATCATATTTTGGGGCATGTAAGGCACACCCCAATTTTAAAAGACCCAATCTACGAAAAAGTAAAGAAAACTGCAGCTAACCCTTGAATCCCTTAACTGAATGTCTCGTACATTTTTGTGTATAGGAACCATGAAAGTTTAGACTGATAACCTTTTGGTAAGCTATTTATAGTAGGCTATATTTTACATCAATGCAAAGTCACTTTGATCCGCGAAAGAGAGGTGCAGCCAATGGTAAGTATCCAAGAGGTAAAGAAAATCCAAGGTAGAGGTAAGTGTTGATAGTGGTATTGGTAGAATAAATATCATGACCGACCAAGTCTAGCCAAAACCTGACCTTCATCATATAAGGTGCATGGTAACTTTTGGAAAATGTTTTGGATAAAAGTGTACTTTGTATGCCAGAAAATTTGACAAAATCTCATTCCACTGTATTGTGTGTGTGTTTATTTCTTTTTTTTCCTTCAGATTATTAGGTTTGTCTTTCTCCATGTAATTTGAAGGGGCATATCTGAAGTCATGATACTTCTTCACTGACTATGTAGCCACACAGTTTAGGGTTTTTTCCCCCCTTGTATTGTCATTGTTTTATTCTTGAGCGAGGTGCTTAGCTTCATACTTAGCTTGCATGCATTCGCTATTACTCCATCCTTCAGTTGATGGTTCCTATTATTTGGTGACCTCACTGCTGGTGCCACATAAAAAGTGGAAAAGTGGGGAGCGCTGTTAAGCGGTTAGCATTACAAAGGGCATTCGGCCATAAAAAAACCATGATGGATCAGGCAGAACTCGGCACATTCTTCTGATTTGCCAGCTCCTGTCAAACTGTCAAACCCATGCCAGTATGGAAAGCTGGAGTTAAATGATGACTCGATAGAAATCATTATTCAATATCCATTTTTCCATGCTGGCATGAATTGGATGGGTTGCAGCAGCCAGTGAGCTGCAGGACTTCTTGCTCATATCTGCTTTGGTATGGTTTCTATGGTTGGATACCTTTCCTAATGCCAACCACTTTGCATTGTGTACTAGGTAGGGCTTTTTTCTTTTCTTTTTGATGGTGAGGGGTACTGCTAAGTAATTTATAAGAAAATGAAAGAAAACAAAAAAGCCCTATCAGCTGAAAGTGAGATGGTTTTTTGCCCATTGTTGAAAGTTGATGTGTAATAGAGGGGCAAGCACAGGTGTCTTGCTGTAGAGATAATGATGGTAAGAAGGTGCAAGCAGATGAATGTAAGAGAATATGGACAAGGAATTGGTGAATGTAGTGAGTGGTGAACGACAGTAGAAGTGGGGTTGATGTTAAATACCAATAACTTCACAGTTGAATGGTTGGTTGTAAGAAATGATGTTTCAGCTATAAATTTTAAAAGCAAAGAGAGATTACTACAAACTAATTGAGAATTTGCTTTCTCAATTGTTGAATACCCGTAAATCTTAAACATGGTCTTTGAATATATGGTAATGGTTGACGTTTCATATCTTTCCATTAAAAACCCACATAACATTCAGTGGCTCATTCCTTTGTTATAAGTGGGTACTTCGTGAAGGTTTATTCCTGGGGACACATTTTCCAGTGTATCTTCCTTTTAAATCCCAAGTTTTGTTTGGTACGTTGGACCAAAGTGATTTCTAAACACTAATTTTTAATTAATTGTATAAGTAATCATTTATGTATGTTTGTATATAGTTTCCTTAATTAGTTTCCAATCTCTTCTTTTTGTAGGGTTTGTCTGTCCCTGAAGTAATTGAGGGCTACGAGATTGCTTACGCTAAAGCTACAGAATACTTACCAGGTATGGTTTACTGTCTTCTTGCTTTTCCATGCTTTTACAAATTTTATCTGATGTAGTGACTTGTAGCAAAAGCTTCCCATATATTTTCATTAAAAAAAAAAAAAGGAAAGAAAGAAATTATACATTTTTTTTTTTTACAAAACTGAGTTTTTTCATAAAATACATACTGAAGACTTGTCTGCGTTGCCGGTTGTAATTTCAATCTGTTATCTTTTAGTAAACCTTACACTTTTTTTTTTTTTCTTTTTTAGAACTTGTTGTTGGCCAAGTTAAAGATCTACGAAACAGGGAAGACGTCAGAAAAGTAATTCGTTCTGCTGTTATGAGCAAACAATACGGTTCCGAAGATTTCTTATCTGATCTAATTACTGATGCTTGTAGTGAGTATTTTTCACTTTTCTCTCCAAATTTCATTTTAGTCCAAGATGTTATAAACCTACCTATATGTTCTGTTTCCATCTTTTATAAGTTATCCTAATCTGTGTTATTTTAACTCTTTAGCATTTCAGATTTCTCTTGTCAAATGTAATGCTTTTTCGTTCATGTTGCTTTTAATTAATCATGCATTATCTGATAGCTTCGAAATTTTGATATCATCATCATCATCATCGTTTTACGTCCGTTTTCCGTGCTAGCACAGGTTGGATGGTTCGACTGGGGTCTGGAAAGCCAGGAGGCTACACCAGGCACCAGTCTGATCTGGCAGTGTTTCCACAGCTGGATGCCCTTCCTAATGCCAACCACTCCGTGGGTGTAGTGGGTGCCTTTTACGTGCCACCGGCATGGGCCGGAGGAGACTGGCTAACAGCTATGATTGGTTGGTGCCTTAACGTGTCACCGATACAGGCGCCAGTCAGATGGTGCTTTTAACGTTGTCACTGGCACAAGTATCTTAACTACAATTTCCATGGCATTGATAGGCTGGATACGGCTGGTTTAAATGCTAAAAGGTTAATTAAACACTTATGTAGCTAAACTCATTTAATGATTGAAACGGTAAGCAGCAGAATTATTCTGACAGACAGTCTTCTGTAATTAGTAGGCCTCTTACTGTCTCAGCACAGTAGTACTAGCGATTGAGATTCTTTGAAAACCAATCCTTATCAGGATGGAACTCATTACTTCAGAAAGTTTGTAGACATTGAAGAACCAATACTGATCTAATCATTACTGAAACGTTTGTTTCCAAAGCCTTTCCAGATAATTGATTTTTCTTGGCCATGGTTGGTCACCTCACCTTAAATATTAAATGAAATGTAGGTACCTGCATCATAAGTATTCAATTCGGTTCAATTCAATTTTTATTGGCTCAAAAAGCAAAAGCAAGGCCATGTAGGGGGACAGGGAGGGTGGTCATATAAAGAGTTCAGGCCATTTCTGGTCAAGAGAGACTTTGAACTGAGCGGTTGTCGGCATCTTCACTATCTCGTCTGGCAGCTTATTCCACAGATCCGCAACCCGGACAGAGAAAGCCCCTCTCCGATTGAGATGAAATCGTCGTAGATAGAGCTTTTCGGAGTGACCCCGCAGCCCATGCTCTGGAGCAGGAGTGAAGAACAGCTCTTTCGAGAGGTTACACTTTCTGCTTATGATGTTGTGAGTGAGAATCAGTTCACCACGGCGGCATCGTTTTTTTTTTTAAATTAGTGCAGATCATAAGAAGTCCTTGACTGTATCCAGAAAGTTTTTGAATCTGTATCAAGAAAGATAACTATTGATAGATGAAATTAGCTTTGGTCATTTCACCATGGTACATGTTGTACCAGATGTACATGGTTGAGCTCAAATCTACTTGACCAAATTTGACATTAAATTTGTTAATTTATGAATAAATACCATTCAAAGTATTCATTTTAATGTAGTGTATGACTGGCTTTTGTAAATAGTGTCACAAGTTCTATTTTGTTTTGCTTCTTGTAACAAAGTTGAAGGGTCTTTTTTTTATGTTATGCTAAGTATGATTTGGAAACTTTTCAATGTATCTTGTAAAATTAAATGTCAACTGAATTTGTGAGTTATGCATCACATGAGTAAATAATGTTTTACTTCAATTTCAGTTGGAATATTATCCATGAAAAATACTTTCAATGTTGATAATGTCAGAGTATGCAAGATTCTGGTAAGATTTTCTTCACTTTGTTTTCATTTCTATATTCATTCATTAGTGGCTTTACTGATTGCTTTGCAGCCTTCTATTCTGTTCATTGTATAATTTTAACTATTTTTGAATTAAAAGCACTGATATTTTTTTTTAAATAGCAATTTTAGTGTCAAAATCTTTCTGGTGTTTTTAGCAAATTTGTAGTTTCTATGTTTAAGTCTTTCTCTGTTTTTAGGGTTGTAGTATGATGAATTCCAGTGTGCTTCAAGGAATGGTTTTCAAGCGTGCAGTTGAAGGTGATATCACTAAAGCAGAGAAATGCAAAATAGCTATCTATTCCTGCCCATTAGATTCTTTGCAAACAGAAACTAAGGTAAGAGTGACCCCTTTTTTTTAAAAATTTTTTATACACCTCTCACTAACAATACAATTGACAAGTGCTTTCTCCCTTTTTTTTTCTTTTTTAAAATCTAATTCTGTCTTTTGTGACAGTGTTAGCATGAACCGTTCTCAAAATATTTGGTTTAGGACTTTATATTTGAGAATTAGCATCCATGTATCCCAACATATCTACAGTCAAACAATCAAATGACTTAAACAAGTAAAAGATTGTAATATAATAGAGTGAATTGATTCTTTTAGGTTTTTTTTTTAGTTTTAGGTATTTTCATAATTCGAATTTCATTAAAGCAGTTCAAAGTTTTTACTTAACGTTTTTATAGATGTTTGTAGCAGAGAATTTGTGACAAGAACCACCAAAACCATGGAGTAGGCAGTCCACTGGTAATTGGTGGAGTGAAAATACTTGTGGCCAAACATTTCTAAGTGTAAGGCAGGCAAACAATGAATCTTTTTCAGAAGTCTCCTGCTTATATGACAAATAGGTTCATTTCGATTCTAGTATAAACCTTTTTGCTCACCTTAACATGAAAGGCTGGTGGTTTTATAAAATGACTATTATTGCCTGCACTTTAGATTTTATTATTGATGTGGACTTCTTTCTGCAATAATATTACATTGAAGAAGTTTTAAACGCTAATAAGCTCTCAACTGGACAATAATTTATTTCACAATAAACGCATGGTTTATAATTATTTTATCATCATCGTTAACATCCGCTTTCCATGCTAGCATGGGTTGGACGGTTCGACCGGGGTCTGGGAAGCCAGGAGGCTGCACCGGGCCCAGTCTGATCTGGCAGTGTTTCTACGGCTGGATGCCCTTCCTAACACCAACCACCTTGTGAGTGTAGTGGGTGCTTTTTACGTGCCACCGGCACAAGCGCCAGGCGAGGCTGGCAACGGCCACGATCTGTTGGTGCTTTTTACGTGCCACCGGCACGGAGGCCAGTTGGGGCAGCGCCAATTTTCTACTTATCCATCTGACTACATACCTACCCAGAAATCTCTATTTTTCCATTTGTTTATCTACTTACTCATCTCCTTCCACCTGTGTTTAGTCTCTTCTCTCCACCTACCTTTCTGTTTGTGTAAATCCTTACCTGTCTTTGTCACCTCATCTGTCAATACAATTGAGCAATAAAACCTAAACCAACGATTTCATAAGAAAGTTTTACTAATTCCATCCATTTCTTAACAGGGAACTGTCCTGATAAAAACTGCCGAAGAATTGCTGAATTTCAGCAAAGGTGAAGAGGACCAAATGGAAAAGGTGAGTTTGTATTTTCTTCTGGTAGATTATGGTGTTATTTTGCTTTTTGTTTGTTTCTTTCCCCCCTAATATTTTCCTGAGGTGTATCTAATTGCATATGTTTTTTATTTCAGCACATTCAAACCATTGCTGACTCTGGTGTTAATGTGATTGTTACCGGTGGTAAAGTTGGTGAGCTTAGTCTCCACTATTGCAACAAATATAACTTGCTAGTCGTTCGTCTTTTATCCAAATTTGACCTTAGAAGATTGGCTCGTTCCGTGTCAGCAACTGTCCTCCCCAAAATTGTAAGTAAACAGTCTTTTTTCTAACATTAATCTCTTCATAATAATAATAATAATAATAATAATAATAGCTGATATGAATATTGGTTAGTTAGATTGATTCTCCGATCACACTTTCCACCATGCAGAGGGGGAGAGTAAGCGTTTGAGATGCAGGATAAGTGCACAATCTAAGGCTTGGTGGCAGGCACTGAGTAAAGGAATGCATGCCATATTGATATTACTCCTGTTAAAGTATTACTTAGAAAGTTAACTGTTATATGACCAATAAGGCTAAACTATGCAGCCTACCCTAGCACGTAAAAAGCACCATCCGTATGTAGCCAATGCCAGCACCGCCTTGACTGGCTTCCGAGTCGGTGGCATGTAAAGTCCACCAACCGATCGTGGCCGTTGCCAGCCTACCCTGGCACCTGTACCGGTGGCACGTAAAAAGCACCCACTACACTCACGGAGTGGTTGGCGTTAGGAAGGGCATCCAGCTGTAGAAACACTGCCAGATCAGATTGGAGCCTGGTGCAGCCCTTGGCTTCCCAGACCCCAGTTGAACCGTCCAACCCATACTTGCATGGAAAACGGACGTTAAACGATGATGCTGATGATATGCTTGTTTTAATCTTGATTACAAAGTAATTGTGCTGCATGAAACTGAGTGATGATCAAAATGGCCTGATTTAAAGGTGTCTTTATATAATTCTTGATGCTTTCATCAACAAAAGAAAATAAATAACAAACTCACTACAAGGCAAGCACACAGCAGGAGAGATCTTCACAGGAAGAACTCCCATCCAACAAGTGTTTCTGCCCTTATACCTGATGCTCTGCAGGAGCCAGGCCCACCCAGGTCATGACTCTTACGTGTCCTGCTGCTGCTTTCCAAACTCCTGGCTCCAGCGGGATTTGAACCTGCATGGTTGTTTTTGTGAACTTGTGTTCCCAGGTCTGTGTTTTAACCCACTGGGCAACTCTGACTGACAAAGGAACCAGTTCTCTTCTTCCTTATATTCCTGTAAATAACTAATGGAATCCATAATTAGGTCTATTGATCATTTCTAGACTAACTTAAAAATTGTAAAACATTTAGCTTCTGATACCAGTAATGTCATTGGTCAGAGCAGATGCTGTAGAAGTAAAACTGGTGCCTGTTCTTTTATTAGGTGCAGGCATGGCTATGTGGTTAAGAAATTCACTGTATAGTTTTAGGTTTGATCTTGCTGTGAGACACCTTGGGTAAGACTGACCAATGCTTTGTGAGTGAATTCGGTTAGTGGAAATAAGTCCTGGGGTCAGTTTAACTAAACCATTCGATCAGCTGCTCTGCATGGCTGTAGTCCACGGATTGAATCAAAGGATGAGTCTGGAATTCAGTTTTTTATTTTAGTTATGCCCACTTCAAAGAACATCTTTTTGTACTTAATCCACCTCAAAATTAAGGCATTTTATTAAAAAAGTGAAAAAAAAATTAATTACTTAACGGCACCTGGGATTATCGTTATGCTATTTTCTATTCTAGACTGTTCCAACCACCGAAGAGATGGGATTTTGCGACCATGTTTATGTAGATGAAATTGGAGAAACTGCTGTTGTGATATTTAAACAAGGTGAGTAGGACACCTGCGTTTTATTTCTTAATTATTGATAATGATTGGTGCACTTATTAGCCTGATTGTTTATTTTTATTTATTTATTTATTTTTTCTCTGATTTCAGAGAAGGATGACACTGCAATCTCTACAATTGTAGTCAGGGGTTCCTCTGACAATATTGTAGACGATATTGAAAGATGTATTGATGACGGTGTCAACACATTTAAAGCTATGACAAAGGTAAGGGCTGAAGCACTAGTTATTATATCCCGTCCTGTAGTGCCTTCTCTCTATTCATCTCCCAATCCTGTTGGAAACTAGAGATTTTGATAAGATGCTGTTAGCCAAGTACTATTATTTAACCCTTTCGTTACCAACCTGGCCAAAACCGGCTCTGGCTCTGTAGTACAAATGTCTTGTTTTCATAAGTTTTGCATCAAAATATACCACCAAACCTTAGTTGCAATTTATATTCCTAACACTAGCTTAATGATGACTAAGTTATTTTACTAAATTCTTTGTTATATTTAAAATAATTGAAAGAAACACAGAGCATCTCAAAATAAATACAGTAACGAAAGGGTTAAAGAAAAAAAAAACAGGAATGTATGTATATAAACTATTACATGAACTTGGGCGAAATTTGCTGATAGCATTATGACTAATATACTCTGAAGATGTGGTTTTAACCTGTTATGTCACTTTCACTTTCTAAGTTGGTTGAATGCAGATAAGCTTTTTTTCTTTCTTTAGGGGTGTATTCATTTCTGAAGGTACATGTCTTAGTGGTTAGGGTGTTTGGCTCAAGTTCATGAGTTCAATTCCTGGTGGCACAGTGTGTCCTTGAACAAGACACTCAGTTTCACATTGTCCCAGTCCACTCAGCTGGCAAAAATAATTAGTACCTGTAAATCGAATGGTTACCCATGTCACAATCTGTGTTACCCTGAATCTCTTTGAGAATACCTGAAGGGTCCACGTGTCTGGAGTGCCCAGCCACTTGCATGTCCATTTCACAAGCAGGCTCTTCTCTTCAGCGGATCAACTGCAACACTTGTTCTCATAACTGACAGAGAGCCACACTCTTCTATTAACTTTCGTATAAATCTGGAATCAGAAATATAGACTGTAGTAATACAGAAAAATACTTTCTGTAAACCAAATATGATTAATTGTCTGTGAGGATGAAGACTAAAAATTATGGCACTGTTTTATACACGTCTGTGGTTGTGGTTGTTTAGTTTGTGTACCATTGTACATTGTTGTAAAATAGTATTTTTATTAATATTATGTGATATTGCATATTTCATTGCAGGATAGTAGATTGGTTGCTGGTGCCGGTGCAGTAGAAATTGAACTGGCTAAAAGAATTACTACTTTTGGTGAGGTAAGTCAAATCAATTGAATTGTACCGAAATTTAATTTATAGCTGTTTATATAAAATATATATACATATATATATATATAGGCGCAGGAATGGCTGTGTGGTAAGTAGCTTGTTTACCAACCACATGGTTCCGGGTTTAGTCCCACTGCGTGGCACCTTGGGCAAGTGTCTTCTACTATAGCCTCGGGCCGACCAAAGCCTTGTCAGTGGATTTGGTAGACGGAAACTGAAGGAAGCTCTGGTGTATTTACGTCCCTGTAATTTGTGTATATATTTGTGTGTCTGTGTTTGTCCCCTAGCGTTGCTTGACAACCGACGCTGGTGTGTTTACGTCTCCGTCACTTAGTGGTTCGGCAAAAGAGACCGATAGAATAAGTACTGGGCTTACAAAAGAATAAGTCCCGGGGTCGAGTTGCTCGATTAAAGGCGGTGCTCCAGCATGGCCGCAGTCAAATGACTGAAACAAGTAGAAGAATATACAATTAGATTAAATACTATGAAAATCATTTTAATTTCTTTCCTTTCTCTTTCTACTTGTTGACGTCGTCTGTTGCTAACGTTAAATATGATGATGTGGAATTCCCCCTCTGACTTCTATGGAGACCTTCCAATTTCTGATTGCTTGCAACAGTATATGGGATGCGTGTGTGTGTGTATTAAGAAATAAATCTTTTGTCATCTAAAAACAAATGTGACGAATTAGCAGTCTACTTGGGGAGGACTACCCAGTTGTAAAGCAATGCCTAAAATCTATTCATCTAACCCATGCCAGCTTGGAGAAATGGATGTAAGTGAATATATGATTTTAGATATATATATAGATGTGTGTGTATCATGAATTTTTTTTATTGTGCTTTTTTTTTTTACCTTAAATGCTGATATTAACCTTTTTTCGTTATTATATTTCTTACCATAGTACACCCCTCATGAGTTTCAATTAAATTCTAAAGTAATCATGAATTTAGACTTTCATTAAACAACTGTAACTTTTATACTTATCAATATATTAATGTGATATTTGGCACGCAATTATAGAAAGGGTTCTTAATCAATTCTATAGCTTAACTTAAAGAGGACTTAAAAGAGAACGTGAAACAATCTACTTAACACTCTCTTCACTTACATTTAATTTTACTAATTAGAATTAAATGCTATGAAAATAATTTTGATTTCTCTCCTTTCTCTTTCTACTCGTTGACGTCATCTGTTGCTAACGTTAAATATGATGATGTGGAATTCCCCCTCTGACTTCTATGGAGACCTTCCAGTTTCTGATTGCTTGCAACAGTGTATGGGATGCATGTGTGTGTGTGTGTAATAAGAAATAAGTCTTTTGTCATCTAAAAACATATGTGACATGTGAGCAGTATGAGGGCTACCCATCTGTAAAACGATGCCTAAAATATATTCCTCTAACCCATGCTAGCTCGGAGAAATGGACGTAAGTGAATATATGATTTTAGATATATATGGATGTGTGTGTAATCATGAATTGTCTTTTTTATTGTGCTTTTTTGTTTACCTTAAGTACTGATATTTAAAATCTGAATACAAGTGAAATTTAGTGTGTGGAAACCTTAATCCTTTGGCGTTCAGATAACTCTATCAAAAGATATATCTTTCTTATTTGCATTGTTTTGAATTAACCATCCATTGTCTCATAGCTTCAAGTTTTCAATGCTGTGATAGTTTGTTTTTAGAATCACATTCAGGGTGGGCGTGAAAGGCTGGGTCTGCTCGGTGTCAATGTAAAACAGCATATTTTGGCAAGATATGGTGGATTTAAATGCTAACATGTTGATATCTCTATGGGTAAATTCTTCTGATAATGCATTTGTATTACTATCCTGGACATTACATCATCATCGTTTAACGTCCGTTCTCCATGCTAGCATAGGTTGGATAGTTCGACCGGGGATCTGGGAAGCCAGAGGGCTGCCCCAGGCTCCGGTCTTATCTGGCAATGTTTCTATAGCTGGATGCCCTTCCTAACGCCAACCACTCCGTGAGTGTAGTTAGAATTAAAGTATCAAGCTGTGAGGAAAATGTTTGTTATCGAAACATTTCTAAGATTCCTGTTTGAAATGAAGAATAGTTGTCTTCATGGTTAAGGCAAGGCAAGCTGATTGTTATTAACAATCACTGTGATATTAGATACTTAGGGAATTGCCATAACTCCAAGATGAATTTATTGAACAGAAGACTACATTATTAAAAGAGAATGTGAAATAAGCTACTTAACACTCTCTTCAGTTACATATAATTTTACTAATTACAATTAAGTTAAATGCTATGAAAATAATTTAAATATGTCTCCTTTCTCTTTCTACTCGTTGACGTCATCTGTTGCTAACGTTAAATATGATGATGTGGAATTCCCCCTCTGACTTCTATGGAGACCTTCCACTTTCTGATTACTTGCAACAGTGTATGGGATATGCGTGTGTGTGTACTAAGAAATGTTTTTGTCATCTAAAAAGAAATGTAACATATGAGCAGTCTACATGGGGAGGACTACCCAGTTCAAAAACAATGCCTAAAATCTATTCATCTAACCCATGCTAGCTTGGAGAAATGGATGTAAGTGAATATATGATTTTAGATACATATAGATATGTGTGTATCATGAATTGTCTTTTTTTTTTTTTTTTTATGCTGATATTTAACCCTTTCGTTACTATATTTCTTACCATAATACACCCCTCATGAGTTTCAGTTAAATTCTAAAGTTTCATTAAACAACTGTAACTTTTTTTTACTTATTGGCACACAATTATAGAAAGGGTTCTTAATCAATTCTATAGCTTAACTTAAAGAGAATGTGAAATAAGCTACTTAGCACTCTCTTCAGTTTACATTTAATTTTAATAATTACAATTAAATTAAATGCTATGAAAATAATTTTAATTTCTCTCCTTTCTCTTTCTACTCGACGTCGTCTGTTGCTAACGTTAAATATGATGATGTGGAATTCCCCCTCTGACTTCTATGGAGACCTTCCAATTTCTGGTTGCTTGCAACAGTGTATGGGATATGCGTGTGTGTGTACTAAGAAATAAATCCTTTGTGATCTAAAAACAAATGTGACGAATTAGCAGTCTACTTGGGGAGGACTGCCCAGTTGTAAAATAATGCCTAAAATATATTCATCTAACCCATGCTAGCTTGGAGAAATGGATGTAAGTGAATATATGATTTTAGATATATGTGGATGTGTGTGTAATCATGAATTGTCTTTTTTTATTGTGCTTTTTTTTTTTTTTTTTACCTTAAATGCTGATATTAACCCTTTTTCGTTATTATATTTCTTACCAAAATACACCCCTCATGAGTTTCAATTAAATTCTAAAGTGATCATGAATTTAGACTTTCATTAAACAACTAACTTTTATACTTATCACCATATTAATGTGATATTTGGCACGCAATTATAGAAAGGGTTCTTAATCAATTCTATAGCTTAATTTAAAGAGGACTTAAAAGAGAATGTGAAATAATCTACTTAACACTCTTTTCTCTTACATTTAATTTTACTAATTAGAATTAAATTAAATGCTGTGAAAATAATTTTAATTTCTCTCCTTTCTCTTTCTACTCGTTGACGTCATCTGTTGCTAACGTTAAATATGATGATGTGGAATTCCCCCTCTGACTTCTATGGAGACCTTCCAATTTCTGATTGCTTGCAACAGTGTATGCGATGCATGCATGTGTGTGTGTGTGTGTGTGTACTAAGAAATAAGTCTTTTGTCATCTAAAAACAAATGTGACAAATGAGCAGTCTACTTGGGGAGGATGCCCAGTTGTAAAATAATGCCTAAAATATATTCATCTAACCCAAGCTAGCTTGGATAAATGGATGTAAGTGAATATATGATTTTAGATACATATGGATGTGTGTGTGTCATGAATTGTCTTTTTTTATTGTGCTTTTTTGTTTACCTTAAATACTGATATTTAAAATCTGAATACAAGTGAAATTTAGTGTGTGGAAACCTTAATTAAAAGAGAATGTGAAATAAGCTACTTAACACTCTCTTCAGTTTACATTTAATTTTAATTATTACAATTAGATTAAATGCTATGAAAATAATTTTGATTTCTCTCCTTTCTCTTTCTACTCGTTGACGTCATCTGTTGCTAACGTTAAATATGATGATGTGGAATTCCCCCTCTGACTTCTATGGAGACCTTCCAATTTCTGATTGCTTGCAACAGTGTATGGGATACATGCATGTGTGTGTGTGTGTGTACTGAGAAATAAGTCTTTTGTCATCTAAAAACATATGTGACATATGAGCAGTATGAGGGCTACACATCTGTAAAACAATGCCTAAAATATATTCACCTAACCCATGCTAGCTTGGAGAAATGGATGTAAGTGAATATATGATTTTAGATACATATAGATATGTGTGTATCATGAATTTTTTTTTTTTTTTAAATGCTGATATCAACCCTTTTCGTTATTATATTTCTTACCAAAATACACCCCTCATGAGTTTCAATTAAATTCTAAAGTGATCATGAATTTAGACTTTCATTAAACAACTAACTTTTATACTTATCACCATATTAATGTGATATTTGGCACGCAATTATAGAAAGGGTTCTTAATCAATTCTATAGCTTAATTTAAAGAGGACTTAAAAGAGAATGTGAAATAATCTACTTAACACTCTTTTCTCTTACATTTAATTTTACTAATTAGAATTAAATTAAATGCTGTGAAAATAATTTTAATTTCTCTCCTTTCTCTTTCTACTCGTTGACGTCATCTGTTGCTAACGTTAAATATGATGATGTGGAATTCCCCCTCTGACTTCTATGGAGACCTTCCAATTTCTGATTGCTTGCAACAGTGTATGCGATGCATGCATGTGTGTGTGTGTGTGTGTACTAAGAAATAAGTCTTTTGTCATCTAAAAACAAATGTGACAAATGAGCAGTCTACTTGGGGAGGATGCCCAGTTGTAAAATAATGCCTAAAATATATTCATCTAACCCAAGCTAGCTTGGATAAATGGATGTAAGTGAATATATGATTTTAGATACATATGGATGTGTGTGTGTCATGAATTGTCTTTTTTTATTGTGCTTTTTTTTTTTTTTTACCTTAAATACTGATATTTAAAATCTGAATACAAGTGAAATTTAGTGTGTGGAAACCTTAATTAAAAGAGAATGTGAAATAAGCTACTTAACACTCTCTTCAGTTTACATTTAATTTTAATTATTACAATTAGATTAAATGCTATGAAAATAATTTTGATTTCTCTCCTTTCTCTTTCTACTCGTTGACGTCATCTGTTGCTAACGTTAAAT
This sequence comes from Octopus sinensis, assembly GCF_006345805.1. Taxonomy (NCBI): domain Eukaryota; kingdom Metazoa; phylum Mollusca; class Cephalopoda; order Octopoda; family Octopodidae; genus Octopus; species Octopus sinensis. The sequence goes on from NC_043015.1 coordinate 42,524,766, forward strand.
ATGATGATGTGGAATTCCCCCTCTGACTTCTATGGAGACCTTCCAATTTCTGATTGCTTGCAACAGTGTATGGGATACATGCATGTGTGTGTGGTGTGTGTGTGTGTACTAAGAAATAAGTCTTTTGTCATCTAAAAACAAATGTGACAAATGAGCAGTCTACTTGGGGAGGATGCCCAGTTGTAAAATAATGCCTAAAATATATTCATCTAACCCAAGCTAGCTTGGATAAATGGATGTAAGTGAATATATGATTTTAGATACATATGGATGTGTGTGTGTCATGAATTGTCTTTTTTTATTGTGCTTTTTTGTTTACCTTAAATACTGATATTTAAAATCTGAATACAAGTGAAATTTAGTGTGTGGAAACCTTAATTAAAAGAGAATGTGAAATAAGCTACTTAACACTCTCTTCAGTTTACATTTAATTTTAATTATTACAATTAGATTAAATGCTATGAAAATAATTTTGATTTCTCTCCTTTCTCTTTCTACTCGTTGACGTCATCTGTTGCTAACGTTAAATATGATGATGTGGAATTCCCCCTCTGACTTCTATGGAGACCTTCCAATTTCTGATTGCTTGCAACAGTGTATGGGATACATGCATGTGTGTGTGTGTGTGTGTGTGTACTGAGAAATAAGTCTTTTGTCATCTAAAAACATATGTGACATATGAGCAGTATGAGGGCTACACATCTGTAAAACAATGCCTAAAATATATTCACCTAACCCATGCTAGCTTGGAGAAATGGATGTAAGTGAATATATGATTTTAGATACATATAGATATGTGTGTATCATGAATTTTTTTTTTTTTTTAAATGCTGATATCAACCCTTTTCGTTATTATATTTCTTACCAAAATACACCCCTCGTGAGTTTCAATTAAGTTCTAAAGGAATCATGAATTTAGACTAGTTTCATTAAACAACTGTAACTTTTATACTTATCAACATATTAATGTGATAGTTGCCACACAATTATAGAAAGGGTTCTTAATCAATTCTATAGCTTAACGTGAAATAAGCTACTTAACACTCTCTTCAGTTTACATTTAATTTTACTAATTACAATTAGATTAAATGCTATGAAAATAATTTTAATTTCTCTCCGTTCACTTTCTACTCGTTGACGTCATCTGTTGCTAACGTTAAATATGATGATGTGGAATTCCCCCTCTGACTTCTATGGAGACCTTCCAATTTCTGATTGCGTGCAATAGTGTATGGGATACATAAATCAATGCCTAAAATATATTCATCTAACCCATGCTAGCTTCGAGAAATGGATGTAAGTGAATAAATGATATATATAGATGTGTGTGTATCATGGATTTTTTTTTTTACTTTAAAAACTGATATTTAAAATTGTAAAATAAGTGAAATTTATTGTTCCAAAGCGTTAATCCTTTGGCATTCAGATAATTCTATCAAAAGAAATGCTTATTTATTTGCATTGTTTTGAATTAACCATTCGTTGTCTCATAGCTTCAAGATTACAATTAGATTAAATGCTGTTGCTAACGTTAAATATGATGATGTGGAATTCCCCCTCTGACTTCTATGGAGACCTTCCAATTTCTGATTGCTTGCAACGGTATATGGGATGCGTGTATGTGTACTAAGAAATAAGTCTTTTGTCATCTAAAAACAAATGTGACATATGAGCAGTCTACTTGGGGAGGACTGCCCATCTGTAAAACAATGCCTAAAATATATTCACCTAACCCATGCTAGCTTGTAGAAATGGATGTAAGTGAATATATGATTTTAGATATATATGGATGTGTGTGTATCATGAATTATCTTTTGTTATTGTCCTTTTTTTTGTTTGTTTTTTTTACTTTAAATACTGATATTAGTACAAGTGGAAACTTGAAGAGAATCTATCATGTGTGGGTTTGTTTACATCTGCCTCTTAGTCAAAAGTCATGACATTCATGCAATGTTCTGTTAGTATTTCACCTACAAATAGATAACATACTTGTTTCGTAGTTTTGAAGCTTGTGGAATTATGGACCCTTTACTGGAAAACTGGTAATGGTTAGCATCAGGAAGGGCATCCAGTTGTAAAGCAATGCCGAAAATAGCATATTCATGTAAGTAATGCTGGCATAGAAAAATGAATGTTAGATATAATGGGTTGTCTTTTATTTATTGTGATTTTTTTTTATTTCCCTTGGATACTTTGCTACTAACATTTAAGATGTTAGGTGAAGCTTACTTTTTCCAAAGCAAAAACCTACAACTATGATTCCCTGCTAACATTATTGGTAAAAGTCCTTTGATAGTAATGCAATTATTTATGGACTTGGATGTGCTGTGATTCCTTGGGCTCGTAAGGCCCGAGCTTAACCCTTTAGTGTTTAAACTGGCCAAATCCGGTCCAATATATTCTACATGTTTTATATTCAAACTGGCAATATCTAGCTTCTCACACCTAACCTACAATGCCATTCTAAAAATAAACAATCACATCATTGAAACCTCAAAGCTGTAAGATAATCCAGGATTAATCCAAAACAATTTGAGTGAAAAAGTATTACAGTTAACAGAGTAATCTGAACACTAAAGGGTTAATCCACTTTCCACAGTGTATACGTGACTGGGTTTACAACCCTTTTCTTTCTCTTTTAGATTATAACTATTGGACAATAGCATTTTTGCATGAGTATTAACTGCTCATTGCAGTTGGTTTTCAACTTTGTGTTTATTTGTTGCAGAGTATTCCTGGCTTAGAACAATATGCTATTAAAAAGTATGCCCAGTCATTAGAGGTTCTTCCTCAGTCTTTGGCTGAAAATACCGGTGCAAAGGTAAGCGGGAATTTCATAATCTTTTTTTTTTACACCTTTACTTTTCTTCCCAGTTTACCAAATAACTTATTTGCTCTAAATTCCTGTTTTATATTTGTGAGGCTTCAGAGGTAGAAGAAAATAACATCTATTTTGTCTGTTTTATGTAGAGCCGAGAAGTTCTTTCCAAGTTGTATGCCTCTCATCAAGAAGGTAAACAGAATGTTGGTGTGAATATTGAGGTGAGGACTTGTTTGTTTGTCTTTATTTTCTCTTCACTCACCCATCCTAATAGGAGTAAACAGTAATCTCCATATTTCTGTGTTAATCCATTAGCATTTAAACAAGCCAGTTCTGGTCTCATAACTATCCTACAAACAAATACATCATCAAAATCTCAAAGATATGAGATAATTGCATGATTGATTCAAAACAATGTGAATAAGTACTGCTTTTGACAGTGTAGTCTCGAATGCTAAAGGGTTGATAATGAAAATAAGGGAGATGGGTATTGCTGTTGAACACTTTGATAAGTAAAGTTATAACAGCCCCAAAAAGCAGCTTGTATGTGGCATCATGATTTCCAGAAATTGAACCCTCTTGGATGGTTAGTCTGGAAATGATATGCTATTCTGATTTGGTTTATTACCGAATCTCCTTCAAGTCCCTTCATAATGACTTAAAAAGAAGAGAAAGAAAGCTTTCAATAATGTATGTAAAGAAATAAAAAGCAGGAAAAAAGCAATAGGGTGTTTGTACAAGGAACATTTAAATCGAAATTGATCTGGAAAATAAACAAATGATTTTTGTTTGGAGTTGCTCAATTAAGAAAATGGTTACTAGTGAGAACATCTGTGTTGATATTGTTATTTGTTTCTTCAAGTTGAGGCCACCAGTTCTTTGGCATTTAAACCAGCCATATCTGGCCAAAGGCGCATGGCTCAGTGGTTAAAGCATTGAGCTCACAATCGCGAGGTGGAGAGTATGATTCTCAGACTAGGCTGTGTTGTGGTCTTGAGCAAAGCAATTTATTTCACAATTTATTGCTCCGGCTCACTCAGCTGTAGAAATGAGTTGCGACGTCACAGGTGCCAAACTGTATCGGCTTTTGCCTTTCCCTTGGATAACATCAGTGGCCTGGAAAGGAGCAGCTGGTATCCATGGGCAACTGCTGGTCTTCCATAAACAACCTTGCCTGGACTTGTGCCTTGGGTAACTTTCTCGGTGCAATCCTATGGTCATTCATGACTAGGGAGGAGGGGCGTCTTTATCCCTTTTATCCAGCCAAAACATTCTACCTATTTTGCGTCCGAATTTGCCAAATCTGGCCTGTCACACCTGCTCAACAATATAATTCTGAAAATTAAATTACCTCACCAAAATTTCAAAATAATAATGCATGATTAATTCAAAACAATGTCGATAAGTAAGCATTGCCTTTTGACAGAATAATGTGATTGCTAAAGGTGAACATTTTAATTTTTAAAACTTCAGTATAAATAATTATTCCTCAAATTGTGGGTTAACCCTTTCGTTACCAACCCGGCCAAAACTGGCTCTGGTTCTGAGTTCAAATGTCTTGTTTTCATAAGTTTTGAATTAAAATCTTCCACCAAACCTTAGTCACAATTTATTCTTTGTAACACTAGCTGAATGATAACTAAGTTATTTTACTAAATACTTTGTTAGATTTAAAATTAAGAACATCTCAAAATAAATACAGTAATCATCATCATCATTTAGTGTCCGTTTTCCATGCTAGCATGGGTTGGACGGTTTAACTGGGGTCTGTGAAGCCGGAAGGCTTCATCGGGCCCAGTCAGATTTGGCAGTGTTTCTACGGCTGGATGCCCTTCCTAACACCAACCACTCCGTGAGTGTAGTGGGTGCTTTTTATGTGCCACCTGCACCGGTGCCAGACAGAGCTGGCAAACGTCCACGAACGGATGGTGTTTTTACGTGCCACCGGCACGGGGGCCAGGCGAGGCTGGCAGCAGACACAAACGGATGGTGCTTTTACGTGCTACCGGCACGGGGCCAGGCGAGGCTGGCAACGGGAAAGGGTTAATATGTTGTTGTCTTTCAGCTGTTTATTTAAAATTTTTATTTTATTTTTTAGGATGTTGGTGGTGTTATGGATTCAGTAGAGAAAAATATTTTAGATCTTTATACAAAATTTTTCTGGATATTGAAGTTTGCCACTACAGCTGCTTGCACAGTGCTCAATGTTGACCAGGTAGGGATATATGTCTCTTGTTCTGTTGCTTCTCCTCGCTAGTATCTTCTTGCTCTTTTTATACTTTCTGTAATATGTGTAGATGTCATTAGTTAGAGATGAGTTATGGCTATAGATGCATTGCATGGCTGTGTGGTAAGAAGCTTGCTTTCCACCCATATAGTTCCGGGTTCAGTCTCACTGTGTGGCACCTTGGGCAGGTGTCTTTTACTATGGCCTCAGGCAGACCAAAGCCTTGTGAGTGGATTTGGTTGATGGAAGCTAAAAGAAGTTGTGTGTGTGTGTATATACACACACACTATATATATATTATATATATATATATATATAATATATATATATATATATATATATATATATATATATATATATATATATATATATATATATATATATAGAGAGAGAGAGAGAGCCACAGGAGTGGCTGTGTAGTAAGTAGCTTGCTTCCCAACCATGTGGTTCCAGGTTCAGTCTCACTGCTTAGCACCTTTGGCAAGTGTCTTCTACTATATAGTCTTGGGCTAACCAAAGCCTTTTGAATGGATTTGGTAGTCAGAAACTGAAAGAAGCTCTGGTGTATTTGCGTCCTTGTAACTTAGCGGTTCAGCAAAGAGATTGTTACAATAAATACTAGGCTTACAAAGAATGAGTGCTGGGGTTGATTTGCACAACTGCAAGTAGTGCTCCAGCATGGTTGCAGTCAAATGACAAACAAAAGAATAAAAATATATATGTATATATTTATGTCTGTTCCTTCACCATCACTTGAGAAATGATGTTGGTGTGTTTACATCCCTGTAACCTAGCTTACAAAGTTGACTAAAAACCTTCAAGGTGGTGCTCCAGTATGGCTGCAGTCAAATGACTGAAATAAATTAAATAATAAAAGAATATGTAAGTTTAAGTGCAGGCGTTGTTTCTCAACCATGTGTTCTTGGGTTTAGTCCCCTGCACTGCATCTTGAGCAAGTGTAATCTATTATAGCCCCGGGTTAACCAAAGCCTTGTGAGGGATTTTTTGACAGAGGCTTGTGTGTGTGTCAAAATGTGATGGTTGTAAATGAACATCATCCTCGTGCAAGTGAGATTGTTCGTTTCCGGTCTTCCATGGAAAACATTCTCTGGCCATGGGGGAAAATGGAAGTCTAATTTCTATTCTAACATCACAACCTGGGCCTTGGATGTCTTTCAGCCAAAGTGGTTCCTACAAACTGTCCAAGGCCGTTGCTGTTGATTCTTTGTTAGGCATTTAACTGGGTTCTGCAAGTATTACAAACCTCATCTCTGGTTTGAGAATATTGGCTTTGATTAAGCTTTTGGAAATAATGATACAATTCTTCAGAGTTATTGAGTATCAACATCTTGTTCAGATATGTTCAGTTTTTATAATATACTAGCAGCATAGCCCGGTGTTGCCCGGGTATGTAAGAGCTCCCTAGTAGGCAACGACTAATCCCAATCTAGTTCTTTCCCTCTAGGGAATGAAGGCGCATGTGTAGGTTGCAACGTCTTCTCTTCACTCGAATACTTCTGTGTTTACGATGTTCCTAGCTGTCTCCCGACAGAAAATGTGTTGCATATAAAAAGCTTAGATTCTCGACCCCATGTCGAATTTATCGATTTTTTTCAGAACTGGGGGAGCTTTTCAAAGTTTTCGCTACGTTAGTTTTGAATTATGACATTGGGTTATGTGTGTGCCAAGTTTCATCAGAATCGGTTGAAAGCCGTATTCAGGGTGAGGGTACAACCTGACAGCCACACAGACACACAAACTGCCGTTTATATATAGAGAGATTTATCATTTCCTCTTTTCTTTTGCAGATCATTATGGCCAAACCTGCAGGTGGTCCCAAGACCCGAGAGACCAAAGACTGGGATGAAGATTAATCTCATTAACTTTCATTTATACCAAGCATTCATTATCATGTATAATAGGTTGCATTATTTATTCCTTTTTTTTAAAAAGAAGAAGAAAAAAATATTTACTGGCTTCATATTAAGTACCATCTCTAATTTCCATTTATACCAGAAATGTGATGGAAAGGTCATTATCTTTCCACAGGGGGTTTCATACTGAGAAAAACCTTTAAAACAAGATTGGAAGAAGATAAAACAAAAAAGAAACCTGCTTTGCTACAATGTATGTGTATTGTAATTGGAAACCAAAATAAAACATTTGTTTGAATTATTTTGTATGTTTATTTTTCTATCTTCAATTTTCAAGTCTATACTATACTCTTTTCTCTCTCTTTTACTTGTTTCAGTCATTTGACTGCGGCCATGCTGGAGCACCGCCTTTAATCGAGCAACTCGACCCGGGACTTATTCTTTTGTAAGCCCAGTACTTATTCTATCGGTCTTTTTTGCCGAACCGCTAAGTGACGGGGACGTAAACACACCAGCATCGGTTGTCAAGCAATGCTAAGGGGACAAACACATACACACACATACATATATATATATATACATATATACGACAGGCTTCTTTCAGTTTCCGTCTACCAAATCCACTCACAAGGCATTGGTCGGCCTGGGGCTATATCAGAAGACACTTGCCCAAGATGCCGCGCAGTGGGACTGAACCCGGAACTATGTGGTTGGTAAGCAAGCTACTTACCACACAGCCACTCCTGCGCCTGTTTGGGTTATGTTATCAGTGTGGCAAGGGTTTTGTTCTACAGTCCCAATTCATCATCATCATCATTTAACATCCATTTTCCAAGCTGGCATGGGTTGGACAGCTTCACAAGAACAGGCCAGGCCAAGGGCTACACCAGGTTCCATAGACTGTTTTGGCCTGGTATCTATGGCTGGATGCCCTTCCAAATGCCAACAACTCCACTGTGTTGTGGGTGCTTTATACATGGCACCATCGCCAGTGCCTTTTATGTGGCACCAACACCAATGATTTTTACATTTACTAGTTTGTTGTTCATCAATCAAGACAGCTTTGTATAAGTGTGTGTTTAATAACGTACCTAACGCGGAGAGATACACCATGAGACATACTCATACACTCACAGGCAGATATATGGTCATATACTAAATGTGATGTCATGGAATGAAATGTCCTGTTGACAATAGAAAGACTATCTCTATGAAATGTTTTAATCGAAATGAAAATAAAATTTCATATTCACCCTAACCAGCCTTCACATACATATATATTTCTTTACTACCCACAAGGGGAGAAACACAGAGGGGACAGACAAACGGATTAAGTCGATTACATCGACCCCAGTACGTAACTGGTACTTAATTTATCGACCCCGAAAAGATGAAAGGCAAAGTCGACCTCGGTGGAATTTGAGCTCAGAACGTAACAGCAGACGAAATACGGCTACGCATTTCGCCCTGCGTGCTAACGTTTCTGCTAGCTCGCCGCCCTATACATATAAGTATGTTTAATAACGTACCTAATGTAGAAAGATACACACACTGATACATTCAGAGACAGATAAACAGTCGTATTCAAAATGTGACGTTGTTGTCAGTTGTCACGTATGTATATGTGTGTGTGTGTTTAATAATGTACCTAATGTGGAAATACAGCAAGACATACTCATACACTCACACTAGATACACAAGTCATGTACAAAATGTGATGTAGTTGTAGTCGTGGTATAAAATGTCCTGTTGACAATAGAAAGATTATCTCTGAAGTGTTACATTGTTTTAATCAAAATGAAAATAAAATTTGGTATTGATACTGACCAGCCCTCATACATGTAGTGTATTTAATAATGGAAAAACACACTGTGAGACATATACATTCACAGATAGATACAGTCATATACAAAATGTGACATCGTAGTGGTTAGAATTAAAAGTAAAAGTATAAAAATGAAACGATGTATCACATTAAATGTAAAATTTGATTTGATTTGGTTGAGCCGTTTGAGAATGCATTGGGAACAGAGACAAATGATTTTATATATATATATAGATGATACAAATGAACTTCTCTTATATATTTTCAAATGGCTATGGAGGTTCATTAGTGTAAAATAGGGTCCATAGCTAAGAAAAAGAAGTGGTCAGGGCCCTTTACCTCTAATGGCCCCTCAATAAAATGTACCTAATACACTAAAAAGAACATCCAACCATAAAAACCATGCATCCCCAGAATTGTAGTGAATGAGTGAGATATGGACCTAAACAAGAACTATCTTGGCGCCAGGATAGAAGCTGGTTGTAAGATAACAGTAATAATGGGTTAGGAAAAAAAAAGCAAAAAACAAATTACTACTGTTATTACAAATAGACTTCCTTAATCATGAGGAATGTAATTAATCACTGATGATTTAGTAATTATAGAGTCAAGGAGTGGTATGTTCAGTTATGTCTGTTGTCATTGCTTTAACCTTTTCGTTTCTGTATTTTGAGATGCTCTGTATTTCTTTCAATTACTTTAAATATAACAAAGAATTTAGTAAAATAACTCAGTTATCATTCAGCTAGTGTTAGGAACATATATTGTGACTAAGGTAAGGTGGAAGATTTTGATTCAAAACTTGAGAAAACAAGACATTTGTACTGAGAGCCAGAGCTGGTTTCAGCTGGGTTGGTATCAAAAGGGTTAATTTTTTTATTTACCATCCCTAATAATATTTAAATATAAAAAAAAGAGTAGAATTTCTTTTATATATAACAAATGGTTAAGAATATCCAGTAGAGTACAAATAGGCAAAAAAATAAAACTATGTCATAAGATGGAACAAGGCAATTAGAGGTCACTGTTTTCGTGCTGACAATTTGCTCTGTGTTTCTTTCAATTACTTTAAATATAACACGGAATTTAGTAAAATAACTCAGTTATCATTCAGCTAGTGTTACGAACATGAATTGTGACTAAGGTTTGGTGGAAGATTTTACAAAATTTATGAAAACAAGGCATTTGTACTCTGAGCTGGGTTGGTAACAAAACGGTTAGTGTCAACTTTGCCATGTGTTAGTCAGAGAGAGTTTATTGAGGCAGATTTTCTCAAGTCAGGTGCTTATTTAGTTGCCAGCCTAGACCTGATTTCAAACAGTAATATTCCTCTATAGTCAACATGTTTTTCACAGAATATTGGAAACGAATGACTGACGGTAACAATTGCTTACAACTATCAGGTGATATGAAGCCAAGAAGGCGCAAACATACACACTGGTTCAAGTGTGGTTGTGTCAAAAAGTGTTTTGAAAATACTGAAGAATTTAATAAAATAACTCTGTCGTTATTAAGTTGTTGTCCAGAACCTAAATTAGCTCAAAATTTTGAAGGAAGGTTTTGATGTGAGTTTTCCACTTGATTCTTAACCTTTTCTGTGACATGAAAAGTTGGAAGAGTGAAGTGGAAAACACATATATCAGTGTTTATCTCTGACAGAGCAATAGGTCTTGTGGCTTGGTAGAATTTACTGATTCAGTTTCAAATCTCAGGTAGGGCCAAGTGAGGTCCCACAGAACACTTTAAAACGAGAAGTTTTCCATTATAGAACCAGGGATTTTATTATACAACCCATGCAGGTTGTTATCAAAAAGGTTTTTTAAAAAAAGTCTTCAATGTATATAGGTTGGCCGAAAGTCACGTCAACCCCCTACCGAAAAGTAATAAGAACAATAGAGGGACAATATAATACTATCAAACACATGTAGTGGTTTTAGTATATTCACTTTCATTGATGCTGACACTGTCACACATTGAGAAGGTCTGTATGAACACTATTTTCGTGGTACACATGTCCTGTGTGATATTTTACGAAACTTTTGATGTTCATACAGACCTTCTTGATGTGTGAAAATATCAGCATCAATGAAGGTGAATATACAAAAAACCAGTACATGTGTTTCATATTATTTTATTGTCCCTCTATTGTTAGTACTTTTCGGTAGGGGGTGACAAGACTTTCGGACCACCCTATAGATCCCTCCTTGCAGTACACAAGAGCAACTGAGTTAAGATAACACAGCTTTCATCATCATCATCATTATCGTCGTTTAACGTCCGCTTTCCATGCTAGCATGGGTTGGACGGTTTGACTGTGGGCTGGCGAACCAGATGGCTGCACCAAGCTCCAAGTCTTGATCTGGCAGAGTTTCTACAGCTGGATGCCCTTCCTAATGCCAACCACTCCGAGAGTGTAGTGGGTGCTTTTACGTGCCACCAGCATGGGGGCCAGTCAGGTGGTACTGGCAACGACCACGCTCGAATTTTTACACCTGGGCTAGTCAGGCAGTACTGGCAATGACCTCGCTCAAAATTTTTTACACATGCCAACGGCACTGGTGCCAGTAAAAAAAAAAAAGCTTTAAGTAAGATATTCTTATTTTTTACATAAAACTAATTAATTTTTGTCTTTCGAACTTCTCTACATTTCACCTCTTTGTCAGGGAGGGAGGTACAGCACCCATGGCTTTTTACTCTCAGTTTTTACACAAAACTATTGAATACTTGCTGCAAAGCCTTTATCCTAAAAGTTGCTCATCTCACAAACTTACCTGCTCCACTGGCCCTATCCCTCCTCAAATCCACCCTCTTGTACCTTGAGGGTACTTCATCATCACCATCTTCTCTCCCTTATATCTCCTCTACAGCAAGACACCTGCTCTTACCTCAGTGAAGGTGCATGGTTCAGTGGTTAGGTCATTGGGCTCACAATCATGACGTAGTGATTTCTATGTCCCAGACTGGGTTGAGTATTGTTTTCTTGAGCAAGACACTTTATTTCACGTTGCTCCAGTTCACTCATCTGTAGAAACAAGTTGTGACATCACTGGTGCCAAACTATCAACCTTTGCTTTTCCCATGGATAACATCAGTGGCATGGAGAGGGGAGGCTTGTATGCATGGGCAATGACTGGTCTTACATAAAACAATCTTGCCTGGACTTGGGTCTCAGAAGGAACATTTTAGGTGCAAGCCCATGGTCATTCATGACCAAAGGGGGTTTTTACTTATTTTACTCTTACCTTGTAATCATCATCATCGTTTAATGTCTGCTTTCCATACTAGCATAAGTTGGACGATTTGACTGAGGACTGGCAAAGCAGATGGCTGCACCAGGCTCCAATCTGATCTAGCAAAGTTTCTACTGCTGGATGCCCTTACTAACGCCAACCACTCAGAGTGTAGTGGGTGCTTTTACGTGCCACTGGCACGAGGGTCAGTCAGATGGTACTGGCAATGGCCATGCTCAAATGGTGTTTTTTATGTGCCACCAGAGTTTAGTGTCCAATGAAGGAAAGGTATGCATAAGTGGGCTGGTTACACCCCTGGCATAGGCCATGGGTTATGGTCTCACTTGGCTTGCTGGTTCTTCTCTTGCACTGCATATTTCCAAAGGTCTCGGTCACCTGTCATAATCCACCTTCCTCAATACTTACACCCTACCTTAATAAAGGGGTTTTGTCTTGCAAGTTTACACAGTAAACTCACTAGTACCAGTGGTATGCAAAACATTGAGTACAGTATGTAAAGTGGTTGATGTTCGGAAGGACATCCAGCTGTCAAAAATATTCCAAAGAAGACGTTTGGAGCACAATGTAGTCCTTAATGAGTCAGATCCTGTCAAACAGTCCAACCCATGCACACACAAAATACAAATGCTAAATGAGGATTATGATGATGATGATGACTATACAATGTGGAGGAGTCAAATAATAATACAAAAAACGTAAAATTCATTTTAACCCTTTAGCATTTAAATTGGCCATATTCTACCTGTTTTACATTCAAAATGACCAGCTCTGGCTTCCCCCACCATCACTTGACAACCAGTGTTGCTGTGTTTACGTTCCTGTAACTTAGCTGTTTGTCAAAACACACCAATAGAGTAGGTACTAGGGTTACAAAGAATAAATCCTGGGGTCGATTTCTTTGACTAAAGAAATGACCACAGTCACATGACTTAAGTAAAACAACAAAAAATTATGCCATTTTAATCCTGAGCAACAGCAGGTATCTCTGCTAGTATATCTCTTATATAAAATCTGTTCTGTCTGTGTGTCTTCTAGGGTCTCGGGCATCCTCCATCCGATTGCGCTCAAATTCGATATGTAGATACCAACGGTATCAGGGCGTGTATAAGTCTTGAAAAAATTACAAAAATCGATTCCAGGTGAGAAGAGGATCGATAAAGCCGTTGGAACGTGTATTTGTGCGTGCAAGTATATCAGCTGTTGCGATCGATACTACATGTATGCGAGAAAAATGCATGTGCAGTTTGCGCAAAAAAAGCCGGCTGGCTTGAAATAATGTCTCAAAATGCAGTATATAGTCTTTTGCATATTTGTGTGAATAAAAGTGTATCTTTATTTCTTCTTTTGCTGGTGTCTCAAATTTAGGTTAAATCAGTGTTTCTCAAAGGGGAGGGCTATGGGACGGTCGGACAAGTTGTTTTGAGAAAATTTGGTTTAAATATTCGACAACCTAGCACCGTCCATTGGAGACGGGGGCGTTTTGCTCGTATATATATATATATATATAAACTCAGGGTGAATACTTGATAAATATAAGCACCTGTATATGCCAGCTAGTAGTATAGGTGAGAGGATATATGTATCAAATGATAAAAAAAATGAAAAACAGGACACAAAGGATGTTGCGGTACATATGTTTCGGGCTTTATAGAACAACTTATTCTTCCTTCAATGCATAATCAACCTAACAGATAGTTCAAAAGCCCTCTTCAGCCGCATGCAATTGCTACACCAAAGACTTGTATCACATTATGAAAGGTTTGAGAAAAGGTTATAATGTTACACAAGTGTTTGGTGTAGCAATTGCATGCGGCTGAAGAGGGCTTTTGAACTATCTGTTATGTCGATTATGCATTGATGTAAGAATAAGTTGTTCTATAAAGCTCGAAACATATGTACCGCAACATCCTTTGTGTCCTGCTTTTCACTTTATTTCATTTGATATATATATATATATATATATATATATATATATAGAACAAATAGTGAGTGATTATCAATCTGGGCAAAATACGTCATAAGCTCTCTGTTAGCACACCTGGCTGACAATATTACTTAGATTATTGAAGAACTCCAGGTAATCTTTTAGTAGGGTCCAAAGTTATGGTTCATCACAATTCTATATTGTAAATTTGTGAATGGATTCAGACAAACAAAGATGCTTTCCTTCACTACCTTGCTACCAAATAGGTGGTCGGTCAAAATTTACTCTGAATTTAAAAGAGAAAGAGAACATACATATATACATACAGACAGACATAGACACCCACCCACATATGGCAATCCAATAAGAAAGCTCAAAACTAGTAATTTCATCAAATTTGTTTTAAATATCAGAGATTATGATTCTGCCAAAGAAATTTTATTTTTAATCTTAAAGTTTTCTGAAAATTATGACTTTTGCAAAATCATAATGCCTGATATTTAAAATATACAAAGCCAAAGTCTCCTATCTAAACTTTAATTTTAGTTGTATGAAAAGTTGAACGAAAGTACCTACACACAATACAAAAACACCTTTTCCAAAGACATTGTTTTTTTTTTTTAAATACTCTTTTACTTGTTTCAGTCATGTGACTGTTGCCATGCTGGAGCACCACCTTTAGTCGAGCAAATCGACCCCAGGACTTATTCTTTGCAACCCTGGTACTTATTCTTTTGGTACCTTTTGCCGAACCGCTAAGTTACTGGGACGTAAATACAGCATCAGTTGTCAAGGGATGTTGGAGGGTACAAACAAACATATACAAACACACATATATATATATATATATACAACGGGCTTCTTTCAGTTAGCGTCTACCAAATCCACTCACAAGGCTTTGGTCAGCCCAAGACTATAGTAGAAGACACTAGTCCAAGATGCCACGCAGTGGGACTGAACCCTGAACCATGTGGTTGGTAAGTAAGCTACATACCACACAGCTGCTCCTAAATGTCTTTAAATATTATGACTGCATCAAGTATTTTTTGCAAAAAACGTTTAAATAAATATTTATAAATACATTTATATCTATGTGTCTATAAATATACATACAGATAGTATACACAAACACATGTGTATTTATATATATATATGTTTGTGTGTGTGTGTACATGTATTGTTTGGCAAAATCTAATATATATGTGTGTATACAGCTTTTTCAAGGAATAGGTTGACTGATTTCGAAATTTTGGCTTGCATGATAAAGGCTTTGGTCAGCCCAAGGCTATAGTAGAAGACACCTGCCCAAGGTGTCCCACAGTGGAACTGAACCTGGAACCATGTGGCTGAGAAACAAGCTTCTTACCACACAGCCATGCTTATATATATACATATAATGAAAGACCTGCAATAAAATGAATTTGTTTCCTTTGAACCATATGGCCATTTTTGCTGTCAGAAATTTAAATAATGCCATGTCGTAAAAATACATTTTTAAAATAAAATAAAATGAATGCTTATTTTTTTTTAAAACACAATGTATTTTAGAAAAATCAAAAGACTGTTTATTGCTTATGATGACAAATGATGAATATATATATATATATAAAAAAAAAATTAAATAATGATTTTTTTTTTTTCTGTGAAAATTTGTTGATGCCAAAGTTTTTGATATAGAATGTCTGGGGTACAACCAAGAGTTCAGAAAATAAACAGCAGACAATTTTTTTTTTTTTTGAAGTTTTCTTTCTTTTTTCTTTTGTTTTGTTTTAAAGACTTGCTATCTTACATATCTTTGTTAATAAACATATAAAACATTTTCTCGCAGTTGTGATTTCCTTAATAACATATCAAAGTATTTCAAAATAACGCTGACAAAGAGATAACCTATACTATTTCTGTATTAGAGAACTAATGACGTTACAGGTACAACTTTCCAGACACAGACGGTTTGAAGCCTCTTATAATCTGCTCTAATTATCGAGAAGGAACTTCAAAATCCCACCAGATTAGTTTCCTCGTGCCTTGCATAGTACAACAATAATGAACTTGTATCATCTATTTCTTTACTACCCACAAGGGGCTAAACACAGAAAGGACAAACAAGGACAGACAAATGGATCAAGTTGATTACATCAACCCCAGTGCGTAACTGGTACTTAGTTTATCGACCCCGAAAGGATGAAAGGCAAAGTCGACCTCGGCGGAATTTGAACTCAGAATGTAGCGGCAGACGAAATATCTATTCCTTTACTACCCACAAGGGGCTAAACACAGAGGGGACAAACAAGGACGGACAAATGGATCAAGTCGATTAAATAGACCCCAGTGCGTAACTGGTACTTAATTTATCGACCCTGAAAGGATGAAAGGCAAAGTCAACCTCGGCGGAATTTGAACTCACAACGTAACGGCAGACGAAATACCGCTTAGTATTTCGCCCGACGTGCTAACGTTTCTGCCAGCTCGCCGCCTTATGAACTTGTATTATCTGTACAGGTATTCCAGTTAATTATTCAAGTAAATTTAATATAGAAGGTGAACGCCCTTGATAATCCATAATCTGGAAAGGTTTTGGAACTAAAGGTTCTGGAAAATCTAAGTTGTACCTGTACTTTCTAGATATTAAATGAAATTTAGAAATAAGCTATCTGCCCTTGATATGTTTTATATTAATAATGGTTTCAAAATTTGGTACAAGGCCAGTAATTATAAGGGGTAAGTTGATCATATTGATCCTAGTGGTCAGCTGGTACTTATTTTATCGACATGAAAAGAGGAAAGGCAGAATTTGAACTCAGAATGTAAAGACAGATGTTAAGCATCTTGTCTGGCTTGCTAACAATTCTGCCAGCTCACTATTTTGTGTTTTAAATTGATAACAAAAATAATATTTGTCCCCTTTTGAAAGAAAACAATTTGTGTCCCTAAAAAAGAAAGAAAAAAAAAGAATGTAATAGTAATTTGTTTGAGTCACAGGTTTTGTAAAGTTTGTACTTAGTTGTCATGTATTTAAATATTATTTCCGTTTTTTGACAGACGGTCTGTCAAAGACTTGTTTCATGCCGCCACCTTTTGATGTATGGAATTTAAGATTTTGTGCAGTGTCGGCCAGCCAAGGAGAATCGAACTGAGTCGTGTCTTGGTCAACCAAATGCGTATATTTGGTTCGTCCAGAACGACCAAAATTCTTCACCTGCATGACTTTAGGTAGAATAGTTTTATCAAAATGATCTTCCAAAGTTGGAGCTGAAAAGTCCCGCTTGTAAACAGTGTCTTCTTCGTCCATGAAAAACGCACCCCTATGATAGTATTTCTGAAGGAACTTATATCGTCCTTTGGGTGCTTTGTTGGGTATAATCTTGGGATTAGCTCGCTGTTCTGATCGTCTTTCTTCGTCGTTCATGTTTCGTAATCGGTCGATCTCACCCTTTTCTTTCTCCAGGGCTTCTCGTTCCTCTCGGTCACGCTTCATGCGTTTCAACTCACGGACTTTCCAGGCTTCGTATTCTTCTTCGTCATTTTCGTCACCCGTATCCACAGCATCACACGGATCTTCCTCCTTCTTCTCTTCTAATTCTTTTCTAGCATCCGTTTCGATTATCTTTAATGTCTGTCTTCGTCTTTCTTCCACCATTCGTTTCGTTTCGATTTCTTGCTCCCGGGCCCTTAAGTCCTCCTTCTCCTTCTCTTGGATCGTGATTCTGTCTTTCTTCCTGACGAAAACAGGTTTCAATCTGGGCCCAGTTTCTTCTTCGGAATCGGTATATTCCTCATATTCAGATGATTCTTCATCACTTTCGCCTTCAGATTTTTCATCTTCGAGGTCCATAACTTCCTCTTCCTCTTCTTCTTTTCTCTGCAAGGCCCGTTGCCTTAATAATTCTCTCCTTCTCTCGATTTCTTCTTCATCTAGTTCTTCTTCTTCGCTACTTTCCTCTTCCTCCCGCCGATGTCTGTCATCCATTTCATCTTCGGATGCTTCCATGACAACCTCTGGTTCAATAACCTCCCTACGATGCCTCGTAACCCGATCCTCCACATCGCTATCATCATCAATCGTTCTCTCTTTCAACCGCCTCAGACGAGGATCTTCGGATTTGCTATCAACAAGAACCGGTTTAGGAGCGTCACGTACCTTCTTCGACCCGAAATTGAACTCGACTTCTTCTTCTTCCTCGCTGCTCGAATCCGGAGCGTAGTCGGGTCTTTTGCCCGTCACGTACCGATTCACCTTCACCTTTTGCATCGTGATGTCTCCCTTTTCATTCTTGATCGTCACGGCTCCCGCCGTCGACTGGATCGGAATCGTGTTGTTCACTCGTCCACTCATGTTTCAGCCGGAGATGGGGGGAGAAAAGAAAACTTTACAGCATGTAAACAATATCTGATATAAGCAAAGGAGTATTTACCAATCCAGGTAAACCTCGATAGAGGTACTGTGAGTCAGGAGTAATATCTACTCCCGGTTTGACCGTGTATTCAGCAAAAAGGTGAACGGGGGTCGAGAAAAACCACAAATTTCAAAACATGGATGAATTTACACATTAGAGCTAATATTTCCTCCAATTCTGAAGAGTGAAATGCGTCGATTACAAATAGTAAACCAGAGTTATCTTCTCTTTGGTGATCAGAGCATCGTGTTTGAATTTTGCCACCTGCATGTCTTTGTCGATGATTTATTTTGTGGTTAATTAAGCATGCTCAGGGTAAGATTATGGAACTATTTAAACAAAAAACAAAACAATCACAACGTTAACATTTTAAACATACTAACCATTTCTTTGTTAACAGTTGAAATATATATACTAACTCATAACCTTCACCTATCCCGTAAAGGTGATGGTTAATCAATTATCAGTTATCATTATTAATTATTATTATTTATTATTGTTGTTATTATTATTTATTATTGTTGTATATATATATATGTATATATATATATATATATATATATATATATTATATATATATATAATATATATATATATAGCAAATAGTGAGTGATTATCAATCTGGGCAAAATACTTCATAAGCTCTCTGTTGGCACACCTGGTTAGCAATATTACTTAGATTACTGAAGAACTCCAGGTAATCTTTTAGTAGGGTACAGGTAGGTGGTGAGCTGGCAGAATCGTTATCACTCCAGACAAAATGCTTAGCAGTTGTTTCGCCCGTCTTCACCTTCTAAGTTTAAACGGAATGCCTAAATAAGTACCAGTTGTGCACTGAGGGTCGAAGTAATCGACCTGGCCACTCCCTCAAAACTTCAGGTTATATTTTCTCTCTTTGGCAGATTTTCTTTAATTAACGATTCAGAAGATAAAAGAAAGACCAAAAAAAAAAAAATTATTATTTTTTTATTCTTTGCTTATTCAATTTCTGCTTTAAAATAATACCTAACACCTGTTAATTGCGCTTTAATTGCTTCCTGTTTTTTAACAGGTAATTTTTCAAATAGCTTTGCTATATTTCTTTTTCTTTCACAGACACTTTTTTTTTCTTACATTCAACGTTTTTTTTTTTTCGTAATGTATAATAAAAGATGCATTTTGGGTTAATTTCCGTTGACCTGTTTTACTTTTAAAATTAAAATAACTATTATTTGTTTCTCTGCGTGTGTTCGCTCTTGATTGGCCCATGGACACTTAGGATTTTTTGTTCTGAGTGGACGAATAGCTTTTTGAATTTGCTACCCTTGAAATATATATATATATGAAAGAAAAAAAGGTTTTCAGAATGCTGGATGGTTGTAAAAATATATATTTATTTATATATCACATATTATTTCTTCATATTAGCGCTTTCAACTACTCCTGTAGGTTCATCACACACACACACACACATATATATATAGGTAAATGTAAAAAAACACAAACTGGGACAAGAACGCAAAATATTTAGAAGACGATACAAAAAAAACGGACGGGACATTCGAAGCCTTCGATCTTCTCGGCTGATTAATCTTGAGATTGCTCCGATCTGGCCAGCCCCAAAGGAAAATCTAAGCCAAGCGCATTAGATTCCTTGGAAGAAAGCCTCGAATGTATACAAAACAAGGACAAGAATAAGAATACAAAAATACGTAAAATTAATAATGATAACACGAATGCTGAAGATGGCAACGCCAATTGTAAATTAAAATTATTTAATTTTATTTACAAAAGATTGCCAAAATTATGCATAGTCCAAGAAAGACAGGGAAAACGTTTATATTTCTCTTTCCCTTTCAGAATTACAACTATTAGTGGTTTGGAGTTTAACTGCTCTTTCTAGTGAGTCAGCTGTCCTATTATGGCCATCTCTTATGTGTTTAAATATATATATATATATATTTTATCTTCCAAAAAAATATATATATGGAGGCGCAATGGCCCAGTGGTTAGAGCAGCGGACTCGCGGTCGCAGGATCGCGGTTTCGATTCCCGGACCGGGCGTTGTGAGTGTTTATTGAGCGAAAACATCTAAAAGCTACACAACGCCCCGGCAGGGGGTGGTGATCCCTGCTGTACTCTTTCTTCTGTTGGCTTGCTCGCTTAGCCAGCGGGGTGGCGTTATTCGAAGGCTAAAACAATGCAAAGCGCATTGTGACCAGCGATGTGTAACAACATCTGATGGTCTGATCGGTCACGTGATATATATATATATGTATATATATATATATATATATATATTCCTACATTTGTAGCTATCCCTGATTGGATATTTTATAATGTAATTTTCTACAAATACGCTAAGGATGGTGTAGATTCAAATTATATCAAATTATGTGAAAAAAAAAGAAAAAATTCTGAAGGTGTGGTCAGGAGTGTATGCAAAATTCACACGTAACGGCTTTCTCTACCCATAACTTTCTGAAAAATGGGTAATTTTACCATTTTTTTTTCACGAAATTTTCTATTGATATCTTTCAGAGTGTAGATTACGATTATATTGAAATTTTATATGATGAAAAAAAATTATTTTAATGGTGGGCTCGTGCACATACATACTAATATAGGGCACTGCTAATGGGATTATAAGTGGCGAACCTTTGGTTAGGAACTTCACTGCGGCGAGCGAGCGAATGAGCTGGTCCGCAGTGAGAACGGACTTCCGATTGGGCGGGAAAGAAGCCTCTGGTATTTAAGAGGGTCCGTCTTATTCGCTCCCATGATGTGTAGCTGATTGGAGTGAAATAAGCAATATCTCGACACAGTCTTGTTCCGGATTGTTTTTTTATGTATGGCTTGTTCAAGCTGTCATTACTGGTGAACCCCCCCCCCCCGAAGTACAGAACTCAAATATGGCGAGCGACCACTGCACGACCGCACCGAAGCTATCACTGAAGCGGGCCCAAGTATGGTCCCCACAGATTGAAGCACGGATTCACCATGCTGCAGAGAGTCACCTCGGACCTGACGAAGTATTCCTATGTAACAGCGGTACCCTTTGAGGACACAGCAACAAGGGGCAACAGACATCCTGAACCCGACCGTTTTGCCATTCGCGAATACGCCATTTTGAAATACAGACTCTGGCTTCGTGGTCAGGATGGAGGATGCGGAAGAATTTGGCGATTCCTAAGCCTCCGAGCTTATGGATAGGACGCTGGCATTAATGCTGCACCACGGTGAGTTAACTTCTGTTCTTATTTAGGGAGGTATTCCTTCGGGAATGGCCACCCCCAGGTTCATGCCCTCGTAACTCAAACCGCGTTCAAGGACCCGGGGCAGTTTAGCGAAAGGGGCCGAAAAGCAATTTTTGGTCGATGGGGAACAAAACCATCAAATTTCTTTATTACCTACAAGGGGCCAACATAGAGGGGGACAAAACCATTCAACTCGTCAACTGCAACACTTTGCACACTTGCCACACCCTCCTCGGTTAGCAGTCGTCTCTCTTAGACCGAGAATAAATTTTTCAGGCGGACCCTGGCGCACAGTCACCCCCCCCCGCGTCCCGAAACCGACCTCTTTTTACTCTTTTACTTGTTTTAGTCATTTGACCTGCGGCCATGCTGGAGCACCGCCTTTCAGTCGAGCAAATCGAACCCAGGACTTATTCTTTGTAAGCCTAGTACTTATGCCGAACCACTAAGTTTCGGGGGACGTAAACACACCAGCATCGGTTGTCAAGCGATATTGGGAGGGAGGGACAAACAGACACCCAAACATACACACACACACACACACATATATATATGTATACTCTTTTACTGGTTTCAGTCATTTGACCGTGGCCATGCTGGAGCACCGCCTTTCAGTCGAGCAAATCGACCCTCAGGACTTATTCTTTGTAAGCCCAGTATTTATTCTATCGGTTCTCTTTTGCCGAACCGCTAAGTTACGGGGACGCAAACACCACCAGCGTCTGTTATCAAGCGTTCTTGGGAGGGGGGGGACAAACAAACACACACACACACACACACACACACACACATGCATACAAATCAAAGAAAACGGGTTTTTTATATTTCGAACCAAGTAAATAATTTTTTTTTAAAATAATTTATTTAGTTTAAAAAATTATTTACTTGGTTCGAAAAATATTATTTAATTTGTATAAAAAAAATTATATACATCGTTTAAAAAAAAAAAAAAAAAAACATTTTCTTTGATATGTATTCAGCGTTGAAATACAAACATGTATCATTTGCGCATACGCACAATTCGTTGTAGGATCGACTAATTACGACTAGCTAGCGCGAGTGCGCGCACCGGGACCACTGTTCGCTAGTAGTACCGTCAAGCACACACACACACACACACATATATACGACGGACTTCTTTCAGTTTCCGTCTACCAAATCTTCTCACAAGGCATTGGTCGGCCTGGGACTATAGTAGAAGACAACTTGCCCAAGGTAGTTGGTTAGCAAACTATTTACCACACAGCCACTCCTGCACCTTTTTTTTTTTTTCTTGTTGAAAAATGAAATTTTACAAATAATGTTCTTTTCAGAAAATTATTCTTCATATTTTTCTACGTATTTCGCAAAAAAAAAAAATAAATAAAATTTCGGAAAGAGTGAAAAATGAAGGGATGGGGTGGGGGTGGGGGGGGGGGAATTGAAATTTTGAAAATGCGATTTTTGAATTTTGAATTTTTTTTTCAAAATCGGATCCTTCATAAACAAAAACCTGGGATTCCATAAAAAAAATTAATATATATCCATTTAAACCGAAGTTATGACGGAAAAATCGGATCTTGTGAATTTTCCGAAATTCCTCTCCTCAACCCCAGAGTCGTCAGCGCGCTTTTTTTTTTTTTCATATTTGTTTTCCACACACTTGTTAACACCCCCCCCCCACCTCGGGCTGGTTAATTTTTTGGGGGGTTCACGGGTGAAGGTCTTTATATTGACCGGAACCCACCTCCGCCATTTGTTTTTTTTTTAGAAAATTTCATTAAAGAAATATCCATTTTTCTGGAAGTTACGTGGAAGGAAGGTCAGGAGCGGGGCACATTCCTAGGAATGTCTGTCTATCTATCTTTCTTTCCCTCTCTCTCTTTCTCTCTCTTTCTTTTTCTTTCTCTCTCTCTCTGTCTTTGTCTGTCTCTTTCTTTCTCTCTCTCTCTGTCTGTCTGTCTCTTTCTTTCTCTCTCTCTCTTTCTTTTTCTCTCTCAGTCTGTCTCTTTATTTCTCTCTCTGTCTGTCTCTTTCTTTTTCTCTCTGTCTGTCTGTCTCTTTCTCTCTCTCTCTGTCTGTCTCTTTCTTTCTCTCTGTCTCTGTCTGTCTCTTTCTCTCTCTCTCTCTATCTTTTTCTCTGTCTATCTGTCTCTTTCTCTCTCTCTGCCTGTTTCTTTCTCCCTCTCTCTGTCTGTCTCTTTCTTTCTCTCTCTCTATCTTTCTTATTCTCTGTCTGTCTGTCTCTCTCTCTTTCTCTATATATATATATATTTATTTATTTATTTATTCACATGACCGCGTTGTGTATCGTTGGCGATTTCCTTTCTCCCTATTCCCTTATTTGGACTTATTTCTATATTTCCCATGAAGTTCTCCACTTGAAACCTGAAATCCTCTTAACTCTCCTTTCCTTTCCTGGGCGTCCAATAACAACACTCCACTCATTCCACTTCCTCGCGTTGTCCTGGTTTTTTTCCTTGCTTGTTCATGATTGCATTAACTAAATATATATAAAATCGTGACACAAATACACTTAATGCAAAACCACAATTTGTTGTCCATTGTTACTTTTGTTTTAAAACTTTTTTGGCAATCTTTCGTCTCTAGTAGACCTTTCCGTCGATTTCCGTAAATTTTTTTTTTTTTTACATATGGGCTTGCGGGAACTTTTGAAGTAATGAGAGCGAAAGAGACTAAGAGAAAGCGATTGTATGACGAGGGAAGTTCTTTTGAAGTTACCGTGCATGGGAAGCATTGATGTATATGTGTGTGTGTGTGTGTGTTTGATGGGGTGTGGGAGACAGACAGTATGTTGTGTAAGTGAAGTGCTTCTGTTAGTGTGTGTGAAGAGACAGAGTAATGTGTGAAAGAAAGAGATAACTGAAATTTTTTACTCAGTGTATGTGTATATGTATGTATATTACTTCAAAAGTTCCCGCAAGCCCATTTGTAAAAAAAAAAAATTTTTTACGGAAATCGACGGAAAGGTCTACTAGAGACGAAAGATCGCCTTTTGTTTTGATATAAATTATATTTTCACGCGTGTGTGCTGAGTTAGTTACAATGAATCGGATTCAACTATCAGAACAGTAAGGAGTTTGGTCATTGTGTAAGGTAAAAATCTGGTGTCCAAGGAAACGTGTGTCGGTCTGTATAGGCAGTTCATTAGGATCAGGAAGAGAGAGAGAGAGAGACAGATAAACAAAGGATGGTATTTTTTTTATTTGTTACACTCATTTGACTGCGGCCATGCTGGAGCATCCCCATAAAGGATTTTTTTTTTAGTCTAAAATTTCGATCCCAGGACTTAATCTTTGTAAGCCTTATACTTATTCTATCGGTCTTTTTTTTTTTTTTCTGAACTGCTAAGTTACGGGGACGTAAACACGCCAACACCGGTTGTCAAGTGATGATGGAGTGACAGATACAAAGACACGCCCACAGATATATACATATTTAGGTAGAACATATATTTAGTTTCTGTTTACCAAATCCACTCACAAGGCTTTGGTTGGCCTGAGGCTATAAGTAGAAGACACTTGCTATGCAGTGGGACTGAACCTTGAACCATGTAGTTCTGGTTCAGTATTAAGTGTCAAAAGTGAAGCAATAATATCTATATTGTACTGATATAATAGTTTCCCTTTTATTCTTTCACATTTAATTCTAAATATAATATTGTTTCGCTTTTATTCTTTCAAATTTAATTCTAATGTGATAATACTAAGATCATCTTATTTTACACATTTACTGCTCAGTTACTAGTATATAATTATCATAACAGTTGTAGTGTAGTTATAGTTATGTATTAACCCTTGAATTATGAATATATATGTATGTATATAGTTGCAAGGTAATTATAGTTAAATATTAATCCCTAGATTAACATTTAATACATGTGCTTAATCTATATAGATAAAATTCTTTGTCTCTCTGTAATCACAACAGAGACAAGGTAGGTATCTGATTGCCTTTTTTTTTACCAAACCTGATGTAGCTTTTGTATGTATATATATATATACATATATATATATATGTGTGTGTGTGTGTGTAAGTATATATATATATATATATATATATGTTCAACACAATTAAGCAAAAAAAAAGTGAATGTTAAAATAAAGATGATATATGCAGATATAATCAGTGTATGTGTGCCGGTGGGACGTAAAAAGCACCCACTACACTCACGGAGTGGTTGGCGTTAGGAAGGGCATCAAGCTGTAGAAACACTGCCAGATCAGACTGGAGCCTGGTGCAGCCTTCTGGCTTCCCAGATCCCCAGTCGAACCGTTCAACCCATGCTAGCATGGAGAACGGACGTTAAGTGATGATGATGATATATATATATCATCATCATCGTTTAACGTCCATTTTCCGTGCTAGCACGGGTTGGACGGTTCGACCGGGGTCTGGGAAGCCAGGAGGCTGCACCAAGCTCCAGTCTGACCTGGCAGTGTTTCTATAGCTGGATGCCCTTCCTAACGCCAACCACTCCGTGAGTGTAGTGGGTGTTTTTTACATGCCACTGCCACAGGTGCCAGGGAGGCTGGCAGTGGCCACAATCAGTTGGTGCTTTTTGCGTGCCACTGGCACAGAAGCCAAACGCTGGCATCGGCCAAGACGGCGCTGGTGATTTACTTGTGTGCATGCGATAAACATCATTACATGACTGATGGTCTTCTGTAAACCATTTATCTTTTTCTGTCTTCAAAGCCCATAAAATAGCCTCCCATGCCAAATACGTGACTTTTGGCTTCGAGTTTGTGTGTACACACACACACACGATGGGATTCTTCCAGTTTCCATTAAATTCACTCACAAGGCCTCAGTTAGCCTGGGATTCCAAGGTACCACACAGTGGGACTGAACCCAAAACTCTGTGGTTAGGAAACAAACTTCTTCCTATAGTGTTTGTATAATAATAGTGAACCACAACACAAACTTATAACAGACGAGTGATGGTTCCTAAAAGTGGATTATTTACCCTGTTCTTTATAAATCATGCCCTAAGTTTATTTGGCTAATTAAATTATTTACTGTTGTGGACTTAATTATAGCAATACAAACACATCAGTACTTGACTGCATATTTTAACCCAATAACAACCGAAGGCAAAATTAACAGTAATAATGATAATTATGATGATGATGCTGATGATGATGATTGCTATAATCGTCACGAGTGTTGTAATAGTCATGAGGCCGTACACTTTAAGGAATGGTACATAGTGTAGATTATAACAATCCAGGTTTTTTTCTTTCTTTTAATTGACTTCAGCAGGATTTGGAACATAAGAGGATATAACAACACAAAGGCATTTTCTTTGTCAGTTTACTAATGATCAGTTGAAATGGTTTCTAATTGAAGGGAACGGCTCAGTTGAAGATATTCTAAAATAATTGCAAAAATAGCCACTATACTCAATCTTTTGGCATTCAGATTACTTCATTAAATATAATGCTTATTTATTCTCATTGTTTTGAATTAATAATGCATTATCTTGTAGCTTTGAGATTTGGATAATGTGACTGTTTATTTCAAGAATGACATTGTAGGGCAGGTGTGAAAGGCTGTATCTGGTCAGTTTGAACTTAAAACAGAATATTTGGGCTGGATATACTCAGTGTAAACGCTAAAGAGTTAACATGGACGCCATTGACAGGCAACACAACAGTTATTGTCCGAGATAAAATCTCTCATTGACGTGTTGTTACAAAACACTTATATTGGAAGGAAACAAAGAATTGTCTTGGCACTTCAGTAACCACCACTGGGAGGATTTTTCATCCCTCTCTGTGCTTCTATAAGAGATTTTATCTCAGGTGAAAACCATAGCGACTTGCCTATCAATAGGGTATATATATATTAAGTAAGATACATAGAAAGCTGTTTTAATTTAATATGGCTTCACTTGTAATGCAGAGTGGTAGATATTCACAATGTCAGTGGATAAATTATTCACTGCTTCCTAGATAGAGATGACAGACTTTGTCTAGGCATGTACACGATTGACAAGGCCCAGGAAGGTCAAAATGCATCCGGCTTTCTCACAGCTGGGTTAATCTTTCATCTTCCTCCAACAATACGGTGGCCCTCTGTTGGCTACAATGAGTTTTGTAGTTGATTCGATCAATGGAGTAGCCTGCTAGTGAGATTAACATGCAAGTGGTTGAGCACTCCAGAGACAGGTGCACTCTTAATATGGTTCTCAGGGAGAGTCAATGTGACACAGAATGCAACAAGGCTGGCCTTTTGAATAACAGATGCAACTCATTTTTGCCAGCTGAGTGGATTGGAGCAACGTGGCGTAAAGTGTCTTGCTCAAGGACACAATATGCCAGCAGGAATCACGCTCACGACCTGATAATCATGGGCCAAATACCCTAACCTAAGCCATGCACCTTCAGCTATATATATTGCGTTTTTTAACACAGCTTGTCTATAAGAAATTTTTATCTTGAATGAAAACCACAGTAATTTCTTGAGAAGGGGTAAAATTGATTTTCAGTGACCCCAGTGTACATACATAAATACATATGTGTGTGTATATATACAAATGTGTATTTATGTACATATATATGAAAATGTGTATGTGTGTGTTGATATGTATGTATGTATTTATATATGCATATATACATATGTATGTATATATGGTGACAATTTACAAAAGACGAAGATGGGTGTGTAAACAACAAACTGATTTATTAGTTTAACGCTCAGGAAGTGATGGTCTTTTACGCTTTGAGCCTGCGCTCTTTGACAGAAAGGAACACAGAAATAAACGGAGAGAAAATAGAAAAGGTATAGTGGCTAGCGATCTATCATGGCAAATGCCGGATAGAGGGGGGTCACACAGGAGAGCTAGGAAGAAGGGGAGATAATAAAGTAGTGGTGATCCTAAAACAAAGGTGCACATGCTTGTGTGAGAGCATGTATGTGCATGTGTAAGGGGGCTGGTGACCTTGACGTGCGTGTGTGCATGTGTAAGTGCTGGGGGGTGTGGTCTGAGAGATGGGATGTATAGGGATGGTGGGGTAATGATGAAAGGAGAAGGTGGGTGGGAGGAAGAGAGGAGAGTTTGGCCCATGTGGCACAAAGGAGTGAAGTGAGATTAATCCCTGCTCACAGTGAAGACGGGAGTCTGGATGGCTCCTGTGCAAGACAATCCGAACACACCCACAGTCAGAATTTTCCACATATGTTGTAGATATATATGTATGTGTGTGTATGTATGTATTTATATATATATATACATATATATACTACTATTATAGGATGAAGTTTTTTTACAGAAAAATAATTCCATCAAAAAATGTGGCAGCATATTAAAATACCTTTACGGTTAAACTTATAAATATATGCTCATAACAGACTTTTAAATCGTCAATTTCCACATATTATTTACTCGCTACAGAAAACACGAAGAGCTGAAATTGAGGAAAGCCAGCCAATAGAATTTTTTTAAAAAGTCCGTTATTTCTATATTGAATCAATTTAGGGGAACAGTTCACACGTGCTAACGTTCCTGCCAGCTATAGATATATATATATATATATATATATATATATATATATATATATATAGGCGGAGAATTCACAAGAAAAACAAAGGATGAAGACAGGTGGTGGAGGCAACAAACAAATGTATTAATTTAACACTCAGGAAGTGCTTGTGTTTTAGAAGAGCGGTCGGGAGTGACCAAGTGTGGCTACCATAGAGTGGTGGGAAAGGAGGGAAGGAGAAGATGACTGACTGATGAACAGCGGAATAGTAATGATGAAACAGGAGATGGATGAGAGACAGTGATAATGTTGAGTGAGGAAAGGAGGAGGTGGCAGGCTTTATGCATGAGGAGGCCAAGGGATATGGTGGTGGAAGAGGATATTTGTTGACTTAGGAGGAAGGGTGAGTATTCGGTGGAAGTGAGGGTGGAGAAGATAACATTATTAGTAGATGAAGGGTGAAATTATGGTCAGTAAGAAAAGTGGTATCGAGAAAGCTGTAGTTAGGGAGCTGTCCGGACTACCAAATCCTGTGATTTTGGTCTACTTTGGTACTGTTATTGACAGATACCAAGCAGCTGGAAATAGCAGTGACTGCTACACTAGCAATTATAAATAGGATTAGGGAGCCAAATCAGGCTCTGATGTCACCACATCATAGGAATCAACAGAGAACCATCTTCTTAACTTTATTTCTTCTCATATTTATGCATTATATTGTGGTTAATATACCTGTGCCAGTGACAAGTTAAAAGCACCATTCGAACGTGGCAGTTGCTAGTGCCGCCTGACTGGCATCCGTGTTGGTGACACGTAAAAGCACCAACCGATTGTGGCCGTTTGCCAGCCTGCTCTGGCCCCTGCGCCGGTGGCACGTAAAAAGCACCCGCTACACTCACGGAGTGGTTGACGTTAGGAAGGGCATCCAGCTGTAGAAACACTGCCAGATCAGACTGGAGCCTGGTGCAGCCTCCTGGCTTCCCAGACCCCGGTCTAACCATCCAACCCATGCTAGCCTGGAAAATGGACGTTAAACAATGATGACTATGATGTGGTTAATTAAAGTGCTGGACTAAATTCTGATTATTTTGTCACAGTAATTCATGTTACGGTCCGCTCACCAAACGAAACTGGTTCCTTGCCCTGCTAGGTGTAGCACTTGCATCTCCCTGAAAACACACCTTATTTTTTAAAAATAATGAATGATGGACACATTTGATAATGTAATGCTCGATGCCTTGTATCTGAGGTAAAAAGAGAAAATAGAATACCTGGGGTCATAGGTTAACTCAATCAAGACAGGCCTAGGTTTAAATAACAATGACGTTGTTTGGAACACCAGTGTCTACTAACAATGCCAAAACAGAAAAAAAGGCACTAAAATGAAATATGGAAATTTTGGGGGTTTTAATCAACATCATTAAAGTGATTATGATGAGGATTTCATTTGTTTAAAATATATATTATATATTTTTTAGTGTATGTATATATGTGTGCGTGTATGTTTGTGTGTCTGTGTTTGTCCCCCTAGCATTGCTTGACAACCGATGCTGGTGTGCTTATGTCCCCATAACTTAGCGGTTCGGCAAAAGAGACCGATAGAATAAGTACTGGGCTTACAAAGAGTAAGTCCCGGGGTCGAGTTGCTCGACTAAAGGCGGTGCTTCAGCATGGCCACAGTCAACTGACTGAAACAAGTAAAAGAGTAAAGAGAGAGAGTAGTATCAACATTATTGTTGGACCTGTGGAAAATATAGTAAGCTATTTGTAGGTACTGGCTTCTGTCTGCAGAGCACAATCATAGGATGGATGGGTGGATACACACACAAGCAAACAAACAATGGATGTCTTAAAAAACTATTCTGCACATACACTAACAGGTATACCAACAATTGAACACACATCCATCATCAGCTGCCCTTCCGGATATTGCTATGGTTTCAACACCTGGGCTGTACCATTCAATCCGGCAAACACACATCCACAAACTGTGAGTGTTGCATTCAAATTTGTTTATATACCCCAAGGTACTTCTAATTCATATATATATATATATATATATATATATATATATATATAGTTCATAGATGAGAATCAGATATATTCTGTATAGAAGAATACACGTGGTAGTGCTCAAGATGTTTAAACTTGAGTGGGTAGAGAGGTAAGATAAGCAAATCAGGCAGGTCAATATACAAAGTACATTGATTAGATTGACCCCAGTGCGTAACTGGCACTTAATTTATCGGCTCCGAAAGGATGACCTCGGCAGATTTTGAACTCAGAACGTAACGGCAGACGAAATGCTGCTAAGCATTTTGCCCAGCGTGCTAACGTTTCATTTCAGTCCATCCTGAGATCAGTCTTCATTACATCACCCCAATCTCTCCTTGGTTTCCTTCTTCACCCTTCATATGCATCACATGTCCATACCAGTGCTGTTGTTTTTTTTTCCTCTTCTGCTCGTCCTCTCCAAGCAGGACAAATGTCTCTACCATGCAGCATCACAGTTCATACACAAGTATCATGCAAGGCCAGTCGTCTCCAAAGAACAGAGATCATTACTTCTAGCGGTATAGTTTCAATCCCGGTTATTTACTCTGTGAAAATGTCACAAAGTCACTTGTATGTACAAGACAGTTTATTTAACTCTTTAGAGTTCAGATTATTCAATCACACATAATGCCTATTGTTTCCCATTGATTTGAATTAATCATGCATTATCTCATATCTTCAAGATCTTGATGGTGTAATTACTTAATGTAGAATAACATTGTAGGGTAGGTGTGAGAGCCTGGATGTGGTCAGTTTGAACATAAAACAGATTAGCTATTTTGGCCGGATAAGGCCGGTTTAAATACTAAAGGGTTAATCTCATGATGTTGTTTAGCCCCAGATCCGATCTAACTCGAAATGGATTTACGATTAAAGGTTTTCCAGCTGTCACCATCCCGTCACTCATTACAGTTTTGTTTCAGTCATTTAACTGCGGCCATGCTGGAGCACCGCCTTTAGTCGAGCAAATCGACCCCGGGGCTTATTCTTTGTAAGCCCAGTACTTATTCTATCGGTCTCTTTTGCCGAACCGCTAAGTGACGGGGACGTAAACACACCAGCATCGGTTGTCAAGCGATGTTGGGGGGACAAACACAGACACACAAACATAGTCACACACACACATATATATATACATATATATGATGGGCTTCTTTCAGTTTCCGTCTACCAAATCCACTCACAAGGCATTGGTTGGCCCGAGGCTGTAGGAGAAGACACTTATCCAAAGTGCCATGCAGTGGGACTGAACCCGAACCATGTGGTTGGTAAGCAAGCTACTTACCACACAGCCACTCCTGCGCCTATGACTACATTTTTAAAAATACCCTTCTCAGTTTTTAAAATCAATAAATTAACAGATTTGGTCGAGGTTTTTGAGGTCTTCCGTGTTGGTTCATGAGATAGATGTATGTGCACCATCATCACCATCATCATTTTAACAACTGTTCCATGCTTGAATGGGGCTGGTCAGAGTTTAATGAGGTAGATATTCTATGGCTAATTGCCCTTTCTGTTGTCAATCCTCACCTGTTTTCAAGCAAGGTGATATTTCCTCGTTGGATAGACATGTTTTCACAGATTATTTGTCACACAATGTTAAGATGAAGAGACACACATACACATATGTATGATGGGCTTCTTTCAGTTTCTACCTACCAAATCCACTTACAAAGCTTTTTCTTTGATTGGGCCAGGATTACAGGAGGGGACATTTTCTGAAGGTGTCACACTGAGGGATTGAACCTAAAACCATGTGGTTGGGAAGCAGGCTACTCACCATATGGCCACAGCTGCACCTATAATGTATTATGTATTGTAATAAAAGGAAACCAGACTAATGTGGTTGATTGTGGAGATTAGAACCTCAGATAATACCATTAAAGACAGTAACTATTGAGTCTTTTGGTATGTGTTTATATATATATATATATATATATATATATATATTTCTTGTTTCAGTCATTTGACTGCAGCCATGCTGGAGCACCACTTTTAGTTGAACAAATTGATCCCAATACTTACGCTTTGTAAGCCTTGTACTTGTTCTATCGGCCTCTTTTGCCAAACTGCTAATTACGAGGACATAAACACACCAACATTAGTTGTCAGGCGATGGGAGGCAACAAACACACACACACATATATATGATGGGCTTCTCTTAGTTTCCATCTACCAAACCCACTCACAAGGCTTTTGTTGGCCCAGGGCTATAGTAGAAGACACTTGCCCAAGGTGCCATGCAGTGGGACTGAACCCAGAACAATGTGGTTCATAAGCAAGCTACTTACCACACAACCACTCCTATTCCTATATATATATATATATATATATATATATATAAGTAATGTTTATTACCACTTCAACATGGCTGTTCTGTAGGAACCGACATTACTGCCATTTTTAACTCCAGGAGGACAGCTCCTGCTGGTTGTTGATGCAATTTGCACCTGATTTATATTGCAAGCAGGGAAGCAAAACCCCATCATCTTTGAGCAATGATGACAGAACCACCAGGCTGTCCTGTTTCGAGTCAATTGCCCTCTTTCTTAGTGATGGACAGCTGTCCTCTAGAGACAGCAGTAGTTCGCTCCAGCCAGCAGTATAGAGAAAACATAAGTGTCAACCACTCACTGATCTTGCAACAAGCACAGTAGGTGGCAATAAACATTACTTCGCAATAGGCTTGCTATATATATATATATATATATATATATATATATATATACACACACACACACACAGATGACAAAGGAATAAATTATCATCATATGAACTTTGTTAGCTTACCACTGTTTCTGCCATAAGATGCAGTGGACTCTTAGTTGAGTGGCCTGAATAACACCTTGTGACTTCACCAGAGCCTTGAATATGAAGTGCTATTTTTTTGGGAAGGAATTTAATTTGTTCCTTTGTAGGGAACAACATCAGCAATAAGAAAGTCATTACAGATGTATATAAAAAGCGTATGTCCAAAAGGTAATTAGGTGTATTACTGGAAATATATATATATATATATGTGTGTGTATATATGTATGTAGATATATATGTATATTTGTTTGTACACATATATGTATATTTGTATGTTCATATATCTACATATATATATCTATCTACATACATATATATATATATCATCATCATCATCATCGTTTAACGTCCGCTTTCCATGCTAGCATGGGTTGGACGGTTCAACTGGGGTCTGGCAAGCCCGAAGGCTGCACCAGGCCAGTCAGATCTGGCAGTGTTTCTACAGCTGGATGCCCTTCCTAACGCCAACCACTCCGAGAGTGTATATATATATATATATATATATATATATACACACACATATATATATATATCTATCTACATACATATATATATATACACACACATAATTATAATTATAAAGGCAAAAATTTCTGTGCCAATAAGGTGAGAAATAGACTTTAAATTGTCAATCACTATATACAATACACACACACAATGCCAATAAATTATTGTTGTTTAACATCTGTTGTCCATGCTGGCATGGGTTCGACAGTTTGGCAGGAGCTGGCAAGATAGAAGAGCCGCACCAGACTTTTGTGTCTGTTTTGATGTGGTTTTTACAGCAGGATGCCTTTCCTAGCTCCAACCATTCTGCAGAGTGAACCAAAGTGCGTTTTATGTGGCACCAGCGCAGGTGATGTCAGTTTTGGCATGGTTTTGCAGCTGGATACCCTTCCAAACATCAGCTACTTTACAGTGTGGACTGGATGCTTTTACATGGCACCAGCACTGACAGGGTCACCAATTAACAAATAGAGAGAGGGAGACAGGTATGTTGCTGTAGAGGGGGTACATGGTTACCTGGTCAGTGAGAGAGAGAGAGTGATTGGAAATGAGGACAGAAACCGGTGTGGTACTGTAAAGGAGTTACATGGTTACCCAGGCAGAGGGAAGAGCAAGAGAAGGAGAGAGATGATGGCGAAGTGCCAGGGCAAACTCACAAGGAACAGGAATCAGAACATAGATGGAATGGTAAAGGAAGAGAGAGAGAGAGTGGCAAGTGCCGGGGTACACCCTCAAGGTACGACTGTCATAATGTAAATGGCAGGGCATTGCCAAAGAAGGACAGGATTAGGGGGTGGGTGATAATCATGATGTATGATAGAAATGTGAGGAAGAGAAGCGATGCAGTTTGGAGGAAGAGATGTAGTTTGGTTTGTTGGGGTAGGGTGTGTGCAAAGTTCTATTGTTAAATGTGGGTGGAACACAGCGCTTTTGGACCTCAGTTTTGCCAACATTGGTGGGTCTTCTGAAGAACCTCTTACTACCAGACATCTCTGTCCGTTGTCATTTCCTCCGTGAGCCCTAACATCCTGAGATTGGTGGGTCTCCCTCTTCCACAACTTTATCTGTTAATCTACCTGTGATTCCTCTGCACCTTTTATGTGTCCATAGCTTACATTTGGTGCAGCAAATGGAATAAAGACTTTGCAACTGTATTTCTGAAATGGTAGTTTTGTTCCAGTCGTTGGACCAGGCCATGCTGGGGCTCCACCTCAAAGTCTGGTGCCTATTTTATCGGTTTCTTTTGATGACCTACTAATTTACAGGGATGTGAACAAACCACCTGTCATTAAGCAGTGTGGGGGAACAAACACAAAGACAATCACTCATGCATATACGTGACGGGTTTCTACACAATTTCCACCTTCAAAAATTCACTCACAAGGCATTGGTCAGGCCAAAGTGCTGTGCTGTGGGACTGGACCCAAAAACCTGTGGTTGCAAAGCAAGCTTCTTAACCACATGACCACGTCTGCATCTTAATGTTTTTTTTTGTTCTTTTTCTCCCTCTGCAAAGAATACCTAATTGTAAATTATAAATTCACGTTAATTTTTTTTTTTTTTCTCATTTTCCAGGAGTTGTAGATAGATTACAGTTTCATTTCTGGAAACTGACAGAATAAATGAGACAGAGAGACAGAAAAAAAGAGAGAGCAGAATGAATCGTCCTCAGGATGGTCTCCGCCAACGGCACAAGAACAAATCAATCATAGAATCGGCAATCTCTTCGACATCAAAGAAATTTCAAAGTCTTTCTTTGAAAACTAAATGCCTCTTTGTTCTCCTTGCTTTCTCACTTCTTGTTGCATACATTATAATGCTGTGGCATCAGGTGTCAAACAGGCTCCGTGAATTTACCTACATACAAGCTGACACGTGTCCTGCATGCTACGGTTCCAGCATATGTCTTCCTCTATTCAGAGGTGATGCCCACTTCACTGGCACGCTTTCAAGGATTCGGTCTTTTGACTATTTAAACTCTAAGAATTTCCACTATGGCAAATTAAATGGGAAAGATGTTGTTTTAAAAAAGCTAGTAGCAGATGATGTGTTGAAAGACTTAGATGACAAAATCTGCCGCAGTGCTCGAAGAATTCCTGGTTGTGACGTTGCAAGGGTTGTTGTTAAAGCGGATCTTGTCTCTCAAGTTCGACAGCATGAATTACAAGTGGATCACCTGAGAGGTGTTAACGATATGTTTTACTGTCCGTCTCGCCGCCTTTTTGATCGACTACTGAAACATTACCTGGAGAAGTACACATACGAGACAACATTTTTCTATGCAGTTGATAAAATACAGATTCTGATAACGGCTATGATTAGTTCGGAGCCATTAATGCTACAGGTAATCTTTCGTCTTTTATTTATTTTTATTTATTCTCCTCCTTTTACTCACTGGACCACAACCATGCTGGGTCCCCATCTCAAAGGGCTTAGTCAAACATCTCAACCCTAGCTAGACATTTGTACTCAGAGCCAGAGCTGGTTTCAGCCGGGTTGGTATCAAAAGGGTTAAGTAGGTACCTTTCAGTAGTTGACGACATGGTGTGGATCTTAAGGAGGTACCTTTCAGTAGGTGACGACATGGTGTGGATCTTAAGGAGGTACCTTTCAGTAGGTGACGACATGGTGTGGATCTTAAGGAGGTACCTTTCAGTAGGTGACGACATGGTGTGGATCTTAAGGAGGTACCTTTCAGTAGGTGATAGCATGGTGTGGATCTTAAGGAGGTACCTTTCAGTAGGTGATAGCATGGTGTGGATCTTAAGGAGGTACCTTTCAGTAGGTGATAGCATGGTGTGGATCTTATAACCACAATTGATCACCACTTAAAACAATTCATATGAATGCTTTATATTTATTTTGGGGATGTTGGTGCCATGTATAAAAGCACCCAGTTCATGCTGTAGAATGGTTGGCATTAAGAAGGGCATCCAGTCGTAGAAACCATATCAAACCAGACATGGGCCCCAGGCAGCTCTCCAGCTGGCCATCTCCTGTCGAACCGTCCAACCTATGTCAGCATGGGAAACGGTGACACAAATTCAACAGAACCAAATTCTTGATAGTAAGATGGTGATGGTGATATCTTTTGAATAACAACTGTTTCTTTTAAATTTTTTTTAGACATTTCCAGCATCTGCAGGGTGGCCATTTCCTTCATATATTGGAGCTTGTGGACGTTTTGTTCTTTTGGAAAACTGTGGTGAAAGTTTGCAGAATTTTCATCAGGCACCTCTACAGAAACGAGTAAGTAACTGAGATTTGCTTTTTGGTTTTCTGTTTTATTAAATGTTTTATTAAATAAAATATATTGGGTGGCACGTAAAAAGCACCCACTACACTCACGGAGTGGTTGGCATTAGGAAGGGCATCCAGCCATAGAAACACTGCCAGATTTGACTGGGCCTGATGAAGCCTTCTGGCTTCACAGACCCCAGTAGAACCATCCAACCCATGCTAGCATGGAAAACGGACGCTAAATGATGATGATGATAGTGTTTAATGTATCATTATTATTATTTTAATTAATCAATATTTCCTTTAACAATTGAATAAATCAATTGCTAATTGAGTTGCAGTGGCTGTGAGATTGAGATTCTGTCTAATCAACCACTTGATCATGTGGAGGTACATGGCCTAGTGGTTAGAGCAGTGGACTTGCAGTCGAGGGATCGCGGGTTCGAATCTCAGACCGGACGATGTGTGTTTATGAATGAAACACCTAAGCTCCACGTGGCTCCGGCTGAAGGTAATGGCGAAACTTCTGCTGACTCTTCCGCCACGACTTTCTCTCACTCTTTCCTCCCGCATCTTGCAGCTCACCTGCGATGGACCAGCGTCCCATCCAGGTGGGGAACCTATACACCAAGGAAACCGGGAAACCGGCCCTAATGAGCCAGGCATGGCTCGAGAAGGGACAAACAACAAAACAACAACCACTTGATCATAAGTTCAAATTCTACCTCTACCCTTCAGAAGTGCCTTGGTACAATGCTACTTGCTTTAGTTATCTTTTAGTTGTTCCAGTCATTAGATGGCAGCCATGCTGGAGCACTGCCTTGATTTCTTAGTCGAATGAATCAAGACCAGTACTTTTTTTAAGCTTGGTACTTACTCTATCGGTCTCTTTTGCCAAACTGCTAACTTACGGGGATGCAAATGCAACAACACCAGTTGTCGAGCGGGGGGGGGGGGGGGCGTAAATACAATGAGCTTCTTTCAGTTTCCATCTACCAAATCCACTCACACAAGGACTTTGGTTGGCTCATGGTTATAGTAGAAGACACTTGCCCAAGGTGCTGCAGAGTGGGACTGAACCCAGAATCAAGTGGTTGAGAAGCAAGTTTCTTACCACACAACCATGCCTCCCCCAATAGGTAAGTAGCTTGCTTACCAGTCACATGGTTCCAGGTTTGGTCCCATTGCATGGTACCTTGGGCAAGTGTCTTCTATAACCTCGGACTGACCAAAGCCTTGTGAGTGGATTTGGTAGATGGAAACTGAAAGAAACCAATAAGATGTGTGTGTTTTTGTCCCCTGTACCAATGCTTGACAACTGATGGCGGTGTGTTTACTTACATCCCCATAACTTAGCAGTTCAGTAAAAGAGTCTGATAGAATAAGTACTAGGCTTACAAAAAACAAGTCCTGGGGTCAATTTGTTCGACTAAAGGCGGTGCTCCAGCATGGCCGCAGTCAAATGACTGAAACAAGTAAAAGAATAAAATATTTCATTTCTATGTTGGTCTTTTTGTACTGCTTCTTATCATTTTATTATTTACTAGCAGTATCACCCGGCGTTGCTCGGATTTGTAAGGGAAATAACTATATAAGCATTTTTAGAGAGTTACTTCCCTTATATAAACCGAGCAAAAAATGCGGAAAAATGATGGTAAATTTTTTTTTAATCGTAGACTCATCATAGACGTGCGCTAATACCCAGAAGGGCTCGATATGAATCACGACTATAAGATACCCGCTTTTGGTTAAACTGCACCGCAAAATGTGGGAGTAGTTAGGAATCTAAATCAGAGTAGACAGACACTCACACACACAACTTCAGTTTTATATATAAAGATATATGTAATTGTATTTATATTCACTCTATTGTTATGTATTGCCTTACAGTATGACCTGGCCTACCAAGTGATGAAAATCGCTAATTTCCTCACAGAAAATCCATCTAATTTTTCTTTATATTGGACAAGTTTGAAGCCCAGTGATTTTGTAGTCGATCAAAACGGACATGTGAAATTTGTGGACCTGAAAAATATCGTTGTTGTAGATAGAGAAGAGTACAACGAAGGTAAACGAACCACTTTTAAGTCTTGTTTTTGCATTTCTTTTTGTTGGTATTTTTCTGTCTCTTGTTAGGTACAAGTGTGGCTTTGGGGTTAAGAAGCTTGCCTTTTAGTCATGTGGTCTTAGGTTCAGTCCCATTACATGGGACCTTGGATAATTGTCTTCTATTACAGCCATAGGCCAACCAAAGCCTTGTGAGCGGATTTGGTAGCCTCCATGTGACTCAACATTCGACAACCATGCTTCACTACCTTGTCCCAGGGAGACATGGGATGTGGTGGTGACGTATGATTTTTGGATGTTGCTTCTCATGGAGGTGATGATGAGAGATCGAGACCTTTGATGATTTGCTGTGCTTGAGAAGACATGTTAAGCCAAGTAAGATCACAGTTGTGGCCAGTGCTAGTGACACTTAAAAGGCACCCACCATGCCCTTGGAGTTGTTGGTGTTAGGAAGGGCATCCAGTCGTAGAAACCAAGTCAAACCAGATTGGAGAACCTGGTGCAGCTCTCCAGCTTACCAGTCCTTGTCAAGCCATCTACCCAGTGGTTCCCAAACTTTTATGGGTTGCTGCCCCCTTGACACCCAGGCCACATTCCTAGAGCCCCCACCTCAACTAACCATCACAAGAATAGACTCTGAAGCATGGGCACCATATCGAGACTTCACTTGTTAACAAACAATGAGATCAAAGACAAAAATGGGGAACGAGTGTACATGCCATATTTTGGATGTGTTTGCCCCTTCATCAGCACCCATTCTAACCCATTCTATCCTCTGAATACATTGTTTATACAGCTACCGCATACAGCGGTGTTAAATTATTGGATATACCAATTTACATATACACTCATTACCCAATTTTTGTAACAAAAATCAGTGTTGGCTATGATTTGTATCGAATATCTGCAGAAATAATCTTATGAAAATGTTTAAATTCAATCCTAAAGAACTTGTGTGTTTTCATGTCCTTTCCTAAAAATTGATTGGGAATTCTTCACAGTGCACCCTATTTTTGCCCTCCCACTGCTTCACAATAGGGTTGGTTTGTTTATTCTTGTGACTTAGCTGTTCAGCAAAGGAGACCAGCATTATAAAAACATAAGTACTAGAGTCACTTTGTTTGACTTAGACCCTTCAAGGCAATGCTCCAACTTGTCCATAGTCCAATGACTGAAACAAGTAAAAGAAAAAATGCTAATGTGATTTTATAGATAATTAGTTGTGTTTTTTTTTTTTTTGATTGTTGTTTTGTAAATTAGAAAAAGGTTTTTTTTTTCATTGATTTCGTTTAGTTGCCAACACAGGGAAACCGAAGATATTCGAAGCAATGTTCACCGAATGTGAAAATGTCTGCCCACCGACCCCTACCATGGAGCTGTGCAGCCACCTCAGCTCAGACTGGAACATCTACTTAGCATGTCGCTACGTACTGTCAGAGCATGCTACGGATCCGGCTATGAAGGGTGGACTCCTTCACGACATGTCGCGTGGTGCCTTAGATGACTGGGACATGAGATTCCTCATCAAAGAATGCACGTCACCAACAACGAAAGGAGGAAGAGTAAAATCTATCCATAGACTTCTTCATACATTGGATTCTCTGCGGAACGGAAAGGAACAACACCCAGTGAACATTTAAATAGTTTTGTAATTTTTTTTTGTTTTTTTTTTTTATGCAAATTGCAGAAAATTATTTTTATTTTTGTGCCACATTTGATATACAATTTCCTTTGTCCATTTGTATTAATATATATATATATATATATATATATATATATATGCACACACACTTGCAGAATTATAATAGAGATATTTATTTATATATATATATATATATACACACATATATATATATATATATATATATATATGCGCAATTGCAAAATTATAATATAGATATTTACTAATATATATATACACACACACACACACACACGCAGAATTATGTTATGATATAGATATTTATTAATATATATTTATATCAGCATACATGCAAAATTATAATATAGATATTTACTGATATATACATATATATGTGTGTATATATATAGTATTATGTTAATATAAGAAAATGGAAAAGAAATATAGTGGATACTTATTGTATCATGAGGAAAACATATCAAACAATTATTAAAGGATTGAAATAATTGTAAAAATGACTGCAAATGATGAGGAATGCAGGAACTCTCATGAAGATGTTCCTCTCTGCTGTCTCTCATTGATTTCTCTCCTTTCAACTCTTCCCGCCAAAGGAGAACTTCGCTTGAAGCATTGGGTTTTACCATTCCTTGTGGCAAGTTCATTGTACATTCTTTATAGATTTTGCTATATAAGTCTTGCTAACATAAAACAACACCAGTCTCATTGTAGTGTTTCTTTAGAACAGTGGTTCCCAAGCTTTTGCGCCTGCTGCCCCCTTGACACCCAGGCCACATTCCTAGCGCCCCTCCACCCCACCCGAACTAACCATCACAAACATAGACCTCTTTCTGAAGCAAAATTCAAAGCAACTGTATTTCACAAATGTAACTTAATCTAATGGACCCACTATTTTTTTTTTTTTTTACATGAATCACTACCTCATTAACGCCCCCTTGGAACTTTCCACTGTCCCCAGTGGGGCAATACCACCCACTTTGGGAACCGCTACTTTAGAACATTACACAAAACTGAAGTTAACCCTCCCCAAAAATTCTTTCATTTTCATTTTAAACTTTGTACCAGATCTGTCAGTTATATATGACTTCAGACTAAAGATTCTTGTTAATAACTTGTTAATTAATAATATGCATAGAATTTGAGTAGATTAATTATTGCCTGTATTAGCCCTTGAATTTATTTATTTATTTTTTGTTAACTTGCTGGGTCTGGAGGAATCGAGCAATGCCGCTGACCTTTGCAGGCTTTCTAAGATTGATGGGGTGGTGGTCCGTGCTGGTAAGTTATAAGAAGCAAAAATCAGACTTTTAATTTCACTAACACATCAAATATTTCTCAGCAGACTGACATACCTAACTTCTATATAGTATTGTCAGGGGTATCTTCTCTGTCTGTACCACAAATATTTCACACCCAAACCTTTCTTTCTATGTCGATCAAAATTACAATTTCTGTTTTGTTTCACTTTAATTCTCAATTGCTTACTCATTCCAAATTCTCACATACACATATATTTATAACTAGCAGT
Organism: Octopus sinensis; assembly: GCF_006345805.1. Classification (NCBI taxonomy): domain Eukaryota; kingdom Metazoa; phylum Mollusca; class Cephalopoda; order Octopoda; family Octopodidae; genus Octopus; species Octopus sinensis. The sequence goes on from NC_043015.1 coordinate 42,567,673, forward strand.
ATCGCCCGGCGTTGCTTGGGTTTGTAAGGGAAATAACTATAAAGCATTTTTAGAGAGTTATAGCCAAAAAAAATGGGGAAAAAATGATGGTAAATTTTTTTTTAGTTAAAAAGGTCGAGTTGCGTCCCCTAGACAGTCTGTGGTTTGTGTTTCTGATTCTCGACCCCATGTCGAATTTATCGATTTTTTTCAGAACTGGGGGAACTTTTCGAAATTTTCGCTGCGTTTTGAATTATGACATTGGGCTATGTGTGTGTCAAGTTTCATCAGAATCGGTTGAAAGCCGTGGTCAGGGTGAGGGTACAACCTAACAGACACACAGAAACACACACAGACAAACTGCCGTTTATATATAGAGAGATTATGACATACACAAGCTTATATCATTTGTTCCTTATATTTTACCATTGTGGTTATTTACACCCTCTGCAGTGGATGTTCCAAATGCAATAGGGTGCATAACCACAATAGTTCTTCAGGGTATGCGTGTATATATATATATATAAGGTATAAGTTAGAGGTGTTAAGCCCTCTAAGGGATAGATGTATCCAGTGGCACTCCTGGTAATTACCTCAGTAAGTATGGTCCTTGGTATAAGGTATACGGCAGCAGGTAATTTAAGAGGTAAACTAGTTTAATGTATATATAGACGATAAGAAAATGGGGGAAAACAGCAAATAAAAGTGTGTCTGGTGCTAAAAAGCCATTATTTAAGTAAATAAGCAAGGTGAGGGTAAGAGTGACTTTACAGCTGTTTCTGTGTACCATAGTTGCAAATGGTAGACGTCTTCAGAATGAAAAAAGGCAGAGATAGACAAAGAGGAGAACAGAGTGAAAGATAGAGGGTGAAATCGGAAAAGAAAATGTTCAGTGATTCAAAAGTCTTACATTTTAGTTGTGCTCAAAGTTCATTAAATTCATTGTGAAGTAGTTGAAGAATAAAGGATGGTTGAATCCGAAGTCTCGTAGTTCAGTTAGTTATTAGCATGACTTCCATGTGACTGCCGGTGTAATCTGAGGGAAGTTATCTCTAATTAGGGATATCCGGTGTGGTTAATAGGAGCTATTGTGGGTAGTTCGTATATATTTGCAGAGGCTGCTGTAAATGAGGGTAAAGTTTATATGTAGCAGGGGTGCGATTAAAAGCGTAAAGACAAAGTAGTGGAAGAATATTTTGGCTTGAGGAGTGCAATGAAAAAGTAAAGAAAAAGATAGAGGAGGAAATTTGATGTGTAAGAGAGTTGTGTGTGGGTGTACAGGGTGAGGAAGCAAAATTTACAATATTTTGAGGCAGGGATTGAAAGACAGTGTATGACCAATTGTTTTATTGAAAGTTATGAGAATTTATTTGCCGCAAGAAAATTTACATAATAGAAAATGTTTTTATTCCATGTGTCCTCCTTCTTTCTCAATAACTGCCTTCACACCCTTCCTGAAACTTGTACAAGTGTTCCTCAAATATTCGGGAGACAACTTCTCCCATTCTTCTGTAATAGTATCTTTAAGAGAGTCGACATTGCTGTGTGATGTTAGCATGTTCTAAAACGCCCCAAATAGCATAATCCAGAGGGTTTAGATCTGGGCTAGAAGGTGGCCTTAAACATGATTCCCAGAAATCGCTAAAGTTGGATTTGCAGAAATCTTGTATTTTTCTGGCTGTGTGGGCTGGAGCACCATCCTGTGTCCATACATAATTACCATCTGGGTAGTTTGCTTTAAGCCATGGCAATACCTGGTATCTCAGAGTCTTGTAGTAAGTATTAACATTGATCTTTTCATCAGCTTTGTAGAATTTTATTGGCATTTTCTTTCCATCGGAAGCCACAACACCAAAAGCCATAACTTGTGCAGGATGTTTTGTTTTGAATGTTCCCTTAACCTCAGCTGTTGGTTTTGCAATAAATCTGTCATTTCTGCGGTTCAGAACAGCATCGACACTGAAGATCTTTTCATCTGTAAAGATTGTTACAATGGAGGACTTTTTCTTGAACCATGTAATAATTTTTTGGCACCTTTCCAATCTCTTTTACCTTCATAGCTGTTGTCAACAAGTGTTTTGGTGTTCTTGTGTAAGATTTTAACCTCAAATCATATTTTACTGCATTTCTAATGGTCTTCTTGTCTACCTCAAGTTCAATTGCCATTTTTCTCATGGATTTGGTTGGATCCTTTAGGATTTTGGATTTGAGAGCTTTAATAAAAGCTTTGGTACGTTTTTTGTTGATTCCTCCACTTCCAGACTTCCTCGTAATAGTTTTGCTCATAGTCATTCTATTCTTTACATTATAAACAGTCTTTATGGACACTCCAACTATCCTTGAAATCTCCTTTTGTGTGACGAGTGCATTCAGCAAATCACACACTCTTGGACGTTTGCTTTCCTGATTACTCATATGGGCAAAAGTTTCTGAAAAGGTAAGGATAATAGTGTTAGGTATGAGTATGACATCAGTATATGCTAGGTTTCAAAACAATTGACTTAGTGCCTCCTGAGAAAAAGCAACTTAACGTTCATTGTAAATTTTGCTTCCTCACCCCGTATATACGTGTATCCGTGGGGTTGTGAGTATTAGGTGTGTGCATGTGTGTGTGTCTGTGTCTATATGTATATACGTATGTGTGTGTGCGCGTGTAGGCATATATTGTGTGTATGTATATGCATAAGTGTGTGTGGGGGAGGGTTGGAGTTGTGTAGGCGTAATGTGCAGCGTGTGTCTGCCCATGTGTGTATAATTGTTTGCGTATCTATGAGTATTGTTTGTTGTAGGTAAATGTGGGAATCTGCTGGTGTGTGTGTGTGTGTGTGAACGTGGAGATGTGTGTCAGGCTGTGTTTATTTTGTGTATGTACGTGTGCTTGAGTATGTGCGTGTATGTGGTTGTGTGTCTAAGGTGTGTGGGGTTGGGTGGGATAGGTTTCTGTGTATTCCTCTGTGGGTGTGTGTGGAAGTATGTATGTATGTATGTGTTCATGTATAAAAACAATAAATTATAAGCAATAAAAAAACAAAAATTATAAAAGGAAGTTGATCCAATACAAAAGACGTTGTTGATTCGTTTTGTTATTACTGTTTTCATGGTGGAAAATCTTCCATCATAACCTGTGGATGAACTCGTTAATTCTAATATATATATATATATATATATATATATATATATATATATATATATATATATATATATATAGTCCTATCATGGTTGTTTTATAGGACGTTACATTCTGAATTAGGCCTCTGCTACCTTCTTTCATGGGAGATAGAGCCTGTGGACATCTGATTTTGGGTGGTGCATCCTGTTTAGTGTCAGCAGTTTCCTGGTCCTTATGTCCTTATGCTGGAGATCACTCAGATTCCAGTTGATGACATTAAGGCTATACTTGACAATTGGTACTGCCAGGGAGTTTATAGCTGCTATTCTATTCTGAGAGTTCAGCTCAGTATTGCTCAGTATTCAGGATCATTCTCATACGTCTATAATACTCTTTCCTGATCTTTTCTTTCATTGATCTGTGTTGAATCCGTTTCCCTTTGTGTATCCCACGATACTTATAGAAGCCTTCTCAGTCCAGGTCCTTGATAGATGTATCACGATTAAGTCGGGCTGTAGTATTAACTGTCAGTTCACCATGTTTGAGTGAAGCTTTTACACATCTGTCAAGGGCCAATTCCATAGAGATGTCATCACTGAATTTTTTTCACAGTTTCTCGTAGCCCTTTCAGATCCTTGTCAGCTTTTGCATATAACTTCAGATTGTCCATGTAAAGCAAGTGTGGGATGATCTTGTCAAACATTTTGTGACAGTAGCTTGTTACATTCAACTTGTGGGACTGGGGAATGAGAGAAAGGGTAGAGTGGATTGCCCTGGAATATTTCACAATCTATTTTAATGTTCTCTGACAAATACGTGCCGTTTTTGTGGTTGAGAAATAATCTTGTGTTCCATAGTCCCATCCTGTGCTGTAGAAAACCTTTTATGAAAGGAGAGATCTTGTATATTTATTATTTATTTTCCATTGGTTGCTGTGCTAACCAGTTTAGGATTATCTTTGTGAACAACTTGTATACATGGGACGAGGCATATGGGACAATAGTTTTCCACATGAGCCATCTTTCCATATCGCAAAGACCACACTTTCCACAGCTGTTGGTGTAAGGCCTCCACTTGGCCAAGATCTTCCAGTGAATCTTATAGCCAACGCCCTATTCTTTTAAGGACTATATATAACTGGATAATTTGGTTATTTTCCTTTTATCCCAGTGTCTGAAGTTTAAGGTGTGATAGTTGAACTTGGCTTTAAAATTTCCCTCTGCGGGACCCACATATTTCTGTGACAAAACTACGTCCTTAGTGGTTGTAGAGTCTACGGTGGCTTCGTAAATGATGGCCTCGGTCATACAAGCTCCATTTAGCGGGCACAAATTTTTAACTCTGCAGGAACAGTCGGTTTCATTTTGTTTTTGTTTGTTGTGTGCAATTAAAGTTAGTATTTAAAAAATTTTTTAAGTTGTGCCTATTAAAGATCTTTCTATAATTATGATTGATTGGAAAATATCTATCTATAAGTGATAAGAAATGTCTATCTATATTAAAGGTCATTTCGGCGGAGTAAGGTGGTGTGAACCAGATAATTTTCCTATTCCTATTTTTCCTTTTCTTTGTTACAGGACTAATAACAGGTGTATAAGTTATTTCCTCCCTAGAACCACTATCTTTTAGGGCTTTGTTATATATTGGGGCAACACTATAAAAATGTTTATATCGGAGGAATTCTCTTGCTTATGTTTTCAACTAAATTCTTGGGAACACTATGGTGGGGGGATGGCAGGAACCTACATTAATATAGCTAAGTCTATCGTTGGGTTTTCTATAGGGTTTATAAATATTCTTATTTAAATCTAAAGATACATCTAGGACATTGTCAAGCTTCAGGTTGGTATCTCTTGTTATGCTAAGATCGAATGTTTTCATTATTTGGATAATGTCCTTCGTAAACTGATCTTGTGCTGCTCCAACTAATTGTCACATATTATATTTATAGATAAATTCCTCTATTTTACATAATATTGAGATCTCATTCTTTTATTGCCATATTATTATTAATCACCATCATTATCGTTTTTTATATATACTAGATTAGAATTTTGTTTTACATAAGGTTCATGAAGTCCATTCAGTATTGAGGTTTCAATTAACATCTAGGTAATTAACAGAGTAATTCTCATTTTCAATAGTGATTGATAATCCGAAACCCTTAAAAGATTTGTGCAGTTGTTTCTTGTGTATTTCCAGACTTCTGCTAGATATGTTCTTAACTAAAAACAAAGCGTTGTCTCTATAGAAGCCGCCATTCAATTTAGGAAATTCTCTACTTAGATTATCTAATAAATAAATCCCTTCTAAATCGGTCGTTTCTGCTGAATCTGGCGAACCCATTGTAATATCAAACAAAACGGGCGTATCCTTCCTAGCCCATAATTTATTATTGAATTCTATAACCGTTTTTCTTGCTGCCAAAATAACCTTAATTTCTTTCATGCTAATGTTGGTGTGTCTTCTAGCAAAAATTAAAGCTTGGTTAAGAATTATAGGATTAATAGATGAGTAATAATTTTAGATATCGAATTGGATAAATTTATGGTTACTACCGTTATTTACCTTAATACCTGAGAATCAATCCAATGCATCCTGTGTATTTTTCCATAGATTGAGCTTTATTTTATTTCTAATAATGGGTAAATATTTATCAAGGATTAATTTACTTAATTTACCTAAGTCTGATTTACGAGGACAGATTAATCTAACTTGCGTATTATTAGGGAAATTATCTTTATGGTCCTTAATCGCTTTTTTGCAACCCTTGTCTGAGCTTAATTCTTGGATATTCAATTTGAAGTCCTCATTAAAGGTTGTTCTGTAAAAACTTGGCTTGAGAATTCTCTGAGTTCAGTAAACACATATTTGGCCAAATAATGGCTTATAAATGCCCAATAGTCAGTCACTTTGTGGTCCCCCTAAAATCGCTTTGCAGTTCCCTAGAGGACCGTGGACTCCAGTTTGAGATCCTATTATTAAAGGAGGAAATGATGGTGGCTAAATTGTGAGTAAGGCTATACCCTATTCTAATAGTTTTATTGTTAATTATTTGACAAAATTTATTCTTACCCTTCACAAAGTGCTTGTACAATAAATTATGGATTATTCTAACTATATCCGTTTTAATTTGCATTGCATATGGGATTATCAGCCATAGTGCATCATTATCACTATGTGGGTTACCTATCAAATTCGTATTGTCGGCAAAAACTCTGTTCCTCTTCCAACCCATATGCCCTCTACGATTAATATTACCAAGATTATGACTAAAATCATTGTTAAAATTGGTTTTATTATTATTATTACAGTGTAAATAAGTTTTTCTGTTATCGTAGATAATATCATTATTAGATAGTAGGTGCAATTTGAAAGAGATTTAACTGCTCTTTCTTTCATGCCAAATGAGTTCTCAAAGAACCCATTGCTCACTTGTAATCTTCTTTGGTTAATGTTCATACTAATGCTTATATTCTGAGCTTATCCACTGAAGAAGACGATGATGATGATCACCGCACTTTAGATTAAGACAGTGAAAATGTTACCTGTATGTGCAACTTTATAATTGCCATTGTGATAAAAGATCTATCATATTCAAAGGTAAAACCTTCTGTCTAGACATTTCGGAGAGAAAGAGTGGACAGGTTTCCATTTTGTGTTATTTTATAGTTGCCTTTTGCGATAACAAGGTCTGTCATATAAGAGTATCTAAATGTCTTCTCTGAAGACATTTTAGAGAAAAGAAGTGGAAATGTCATTCATGTGCCCAACTTCATAATTATTGCCATTGTTGTAACAAGATCGATCGTGTTCAGATTTCTGAAGTCTATTTCTCCAGGTTGTGAGGCTTGTTTATGGCACATTTTTTTTTTGTTTTTTGTGTATATGGATGAAGTCTGGTCTTGCAATCCATTGCCCTCTGAGGGGCCCCTGTTGGGTGCAAGAGATACATTGTCTCAGATATCCAGGGGTGACGGGACAGTGTCGTATCTTTCATGCTGTTATTTGGGGTGGTATTTCTAATCAATATTGTAACAAATAAGAATCATCTTCTACGGGCCTTGCACCTTGAGTGTGCTTAATGGAGATTTTCATGTAAAGTGTAACCCCAAATACAATGCAAGCCCTAACATGGTGACTAGGCAAGGATTAGGGACACCAAGTTCCGCCTGTGTAACTTGCAACAAACTCCCACAGACTCAGAGGTTACACTGGCCGATGGAGGCCATGGGTGGCACCAATTTCCATAGCTGTTCACATGAACAGCTGCTTACAGAATGATATTATCTGCTATGTCCTTCCTTTTAGATGTCATATGCTATTTGAAAGAGATTTAACTGCTCTTTCTTTCATGCCCAGTGGATTCCCAGAGAATTCAGTACTAACTTGTGATTTGGTGTGGGTAATGCTCGTACTAATGTTCATACGCTGAACTTATCCACTGAAGATGATGATGATTTAGTAACAATCATCATCACACTTTGGAGAAAAAGAGTAGAAACGATACTGGCGATAACCAACAGACTTGTTGCCATTGTGGTAAAGGTTATTTCTTGTTCAAAGTAGAATCTTCTGAGACCCTTTGGATAATAAATGTTGAAATGTTAACTATTGCCATAAAAAACATCATTACACTTTGGACAAAAATAGTAGAAATGTTTCCCGTAGAACTAACTTTCTAATTGCCATTGTGGTAAAGGTTCTTTCTCATTCAAAGTAGAATCTTCTGAGATCCTTTGGATAATTAAAGTTGAAATGTTATCCATATGCCTAATTGCATAATTATTGCCAGTAAAAGGACCGTGACCGGGTGGAGTCTAGTCTTGTGCTCCATTCGGCGCCCTGTATAACTTGCTGCAAGTCTCCCACAGATGCTGAAATTTCACAGACCTATGCAGGGCATGGATGTCGCCAATTCCCTGAGATGTTCATACGGACATCCAAATACAGAACGCCATCTAATGTGTCCTTTTTTGTAGATGTTAGGTGCGACTTGAAAGATATTCTGAGTTCTCAGAATCTGTTGGTCAGTTGTAATCTTTGGTTAATGTTTGTACTATTGTTCATATGCTGAGCTTATCCACGAAAGAAGAATACAGGTGAGCAACAATCACCGTCATACTTCAGGTAAAGAGAGTGCAAAAGTTACCTGTATAATGTTCCAAGCAGAATCATTTGTTAATAAACACTCGGAAAAAACATGCTAATGTTACCGGTGTGTCTAATTTCACAATTATTGCAATTGTGGTAACAAGAACTTTCACATGCTGTTGTTGTAATAAAACTTATCATATTACAAGTCGTACCTTCTGTCGAGACTCATCAGGTAAAAAAAAAAGTGGAAAATGTTTCCCTTGTGCCCAACTTCATAACTTTTGCCATTTTGGTAAGAAGATCCTTTATGTCACGAGTCAAATCTTCTGGCAGGATGCTTCGGATGAAAAGAATGGATGTCCCTGCTCCAGACTCAAAGTCTTGTTAAACAGCACTTCAATACCTTTTTGGTTATATCGACAGAAGATTACAACTCAGCAACAATCATCATCACTTTTTGGATGGAAAGAGTGGATATGTTACCACTATGCCTTACTTTACAGTTGCCATTATGGTAAGATTTATCATATTTATACTTTATTCTTTTGTCAAGATATTTAGGATGAAAAAAAGTGGATAGGAATATCTTGCTCCCGGCATGTGATTATTACCATTGGATAATGCTCGTACTAATGTTCATAGGCGGAACTTATCCACTGAAGATGATGATGATTTAGTAAAAATCATCATCACACTTTGGAGAAAAAGAGTAGAAATGTTCAGATAACCAACAGACCTATTGCCATTGTGGTAAAGATTCTTTCTCGTTCAAAGTAGAATCTTCTGAGACCCTTTGGATAATCAATGTTGAAATGTTATCCGTATACCTAATTGCATAATTATTGCCATTATGATGGCAACACCTATCACATGCCTTTGTGCTAAGAAGACCTATTGTATTAAATGTTGAATCTTCTGTCTAAGATATTTTGGATAAAAAGACTCAAATAATCAGACTTTTGCTGATGTAGGTATATAATAGAATTACTGATTAAAAAGCTATGGGCCTATTTGTGGAAACGTTACACATATACCTAACTAGATAACTATTGCCATTGTGGCAACAGGATCTATATATTCAAAGTGGAATCTTCTGTCAAGGCACTTTGGATGAAAAGAGTAGAATTGTTCCCATTATGTGTAACTTTATAATTGCTTTTGTTGTAACAAATTCTTTGGATAAAAAGAGTGGAAACGTTTCCACTTTGTGTCACTTTGTAATTGCTTTTGTTGTAACAAGTTCTACCACCTTCAAACTTCTGATGTCTATTGCTCCACACTCTGCTCTTGTTAAATGGCACTGAATTGCCTTTTTGTTTATATCGATAGGCCACTTACATTTGTGAGCATGTTGTGTATCATAACCAGTAAAAGGACCAAAACCTGGTGGAGTTTGACCTTTCACTACATTGCCTTCCTGCCTCATTGTTGGGTGTAGGAGATCTGTTGTCTCCGACATCCAGGAGTGAGGAAATGGTGTAATGCCTTTCACAGATGGTCGTAGTCTCACGTGGTGAAACCATCCAGTAACAACTCCATTCAGAAAGTTGGAATAGATGTCATTTGAAGAAAGAACTCTGTACAGAGCTGCTCAATCAGTTTTAGGTTTTCGTATGCATTATGTAAGAGCCAAAGAGGTCATGTCCTTGCACGCTTCTGTCACAATGATAAGGAGAAAGGACTAAGTGGGGAACCTCAGAGTTACTTGCTCTGCCATCTGGTTGCTCACCCCAGATGCAGTACCAGCCCTAACATGGTGACCGGCCATGGATTAGGGATGCAAATTTCTGCCTGTGTAATTTACCTCAGGACTCCCACAGATGCAGAGGTTTCACTGGTCTAAGTAGAGCATGGGTGACACCAATTTCCATAGTTGTTCACATGAACAGCTGCATACAGAATGACGTTATCTGCTATGTCCTTCCTTTTAGATGTCATGTGCGATTTGAAAGAGATTTAACTGCTCTTTCTTTCATACCCAGTAGATTCTCACAGAATTCATTACTAACTTGTGATTTGGTTTGGGTAATGCTTGTACTAATGTTCATACGCTGAACTTATCCACTGAAGATGATGATGATTTAGTAACAATCATCATCACACTTTGGAGAAAAAGAGTAGAAACGATACTGGCGATAACCAACAGACTTGTTGCCATTGTGGTAAAGGTTATTTCTCGTTCAAAGTAGAATCTTCTGAGACCCTTTGGATAATAAATGTTGAAATGTTAACTATTGCCATAAAAAACATCATTACACTTTGGACAAAAATAGTAGAAATGTTTCCCGTAGAACTAACTTTCTAATTGCCATTGTGGTAAAGGTTATTTCTCATTCAAAGTAGAATCTTCTGAGATCCTTTGGATAATTAAAGTTGAAATGTTATCCATATGCCTAATTGCATAATTATTGCCAGTAAAAGGACCGTGACCGGGTGGAGTCTAGTCTTGTGCTCCATTCGGCGCCCTGTATAACTTGCTGCAAGTCTCCCACAGATGCTGAAATTTCACTGACCTATGCAGGGCATGGATGTCGCCAATTCCCTGAGATGTTCATACGGACATCCAAATACAGAACGCCATCTAATGTGTCCTTTTTTGTAGATGTTAGGTGCGACTTGAAAGATATTCTGAGTTCTCAGAATCTGTTGGTCAGTTGTAATCTTTGGTTAATGTTTGTACTATTGTTCATATGCTGAGCTTATCCACGAAAGAAGAATACAGGTGAGCAACAATCACTGTCATACTTCAGGTAAAGAGAGTGCAAAAGTTACCTGTATAATGTTCCAAGCAGAATCATTTGTTAATAAACACTCGGAAAAAACATGCTAATGTTACCGGTGTGACTAATTTCACAATTATTGCAATTGTGGTAACAAGAACTTTCACATGCTGTTGTTGTAATAAAACTTATCATATTACAAGTCGTACCTTCTGTCGAGACTCATCAGGTAAAAAAAAAAGTGGAAATGTTTCCCTTGTGCCCAACTTCATAACTTTTGCCATTTTGGTAAGAAGATCCTTTATGTCACGAGTCAAATCTTCTGGCAGGATGCTTCGGATGAAAAAAATGGATGTCCCTGCTCCAGACTCAGTCTTGTTAAACAGCACTTCAATACCTTTTTGGTTATATCGACAGAAGATTACAACTCAGCAACAATCATCATCACTTTTTGGATGAAAAGAGTGGATATGTTACCACTATGCCTTACTTTACAGTTGCCATTATGGTAAGATTTATCATATTTATACTTTATTCTTTTGTCAAGATATTTAGGATGAAAAAAAGTGGATAGGAATATCTTGCTCCCGGCATGTGATTATTACCATTGGATAATGCTCGTACTAATGTTCATAGGCGGAACTTATCCACTGAAGATGATGATGATTTAGTAAAAATCATCATCACACTTTGGAGAAAAAGAGTAGAAATGTTCTGATAACCAACAGACCTATTGCCATTGTGGTAAAGATTCTTTCTCGTTCAAAGTAGAATCTTCTGAGACCCTTTGGATAATCAATGTTGAAATGTTATCCGTATACCTAATTGCATAATTATTGCCATTATGATGGCAACACCTATCACATGCCTTTGTGCTAAGAAGACCTATTGTATTAAATGTTGAATCTTCTGTCTAAGATATTTTGGATAAAAAGACTCAAATAATCAGACTTTTGCTGATGTAGGTATATAATAGAATTACTGATTAAAAAGCTATGGGCCTATTTGTGGAAACGTTACACATATACCTAACTAGATAACTATTGCCATTGTGGCAACAGGATCTATTATATTCAAAGTGGAATCTTCTGTCAAGGCACTTTGGATGAAAAGAGTAGAATTGTTCCCATTATGTGTAACTTTATAATTGCTTTTGTTGTAACAAATTCTTTGGATAAAAAGAGTGGAAACGTTTCCACTTTGTGTCACTTTGTAATTGCTTTTGTTGTAACAAGTTCTACCACCTTCAAACTTCTGATGTCTATTGCTCCACACTCTGCTCTTGTTAAATGGCACTGAATTGCCTTTTTGTTTATATCGATAGGCCACTTACATTTGTGAGCATGTTGTGTATCATAACCAGTAAAAGGACCAAAACCTGGTGGAGTTTGACCTTTCACTACATTGCCTTCCTGCCTCATTGTTGGGTGTAGGAGATCTGTTGTCTCCGACATCCAGGAGTGAGGAAATGGTGTAATGCCTTTCACAGATGGTCGTAGTCTCACGTGGTGAAACCATCCAGTAACAACTCCATTCAGAAAGTTGGAATAGATGTCATTTGAAGAAAGAACTCTGTACAGAGCTGCTCAATCGGTTTTAGGTTTTCGTATGCATTATGTAAGAGCCAAAGAGGTCATGTCCTTGCACGCTTCTGTCACAATGATAAGGAGAAAGGACTAAGTGGGGAACCTCAGAGTTACTTGCTCTGCCATCTGGTTGCTCACCCCAGATGCAGTACCAGCCCTAACATGGTGACCGGCCATGGATTAGGGATGCAAATTTCTGCCTGTGTAATTTACCTCAGGACTCCCACAGATGCAGAGGTTTCACTGGTCTAAGTAGAGCATGGGTGACACCAATTTCCATAGTTGTTCACATGAACAGCTGCATACAGAATGACGTTATCTGCTATGTCCTTCCTTTTAGATGTCATGTGCGATTTGAAAGAGATTTAACTGCTCTTTCTTTCATACCCAGTAGATTCTCACAGAATTCATTACTAACTTGTGATTTGGTTTGGGTAATGCTTGTACTAATGTTCATACGCTGAACTTATCCACTGAAGATGATGATGATTTAGTAACAATCATCATCACACTTTGGAGAAAAAGAGTAGAAACGATACTGGCGATAACCAACAGACTTGTTGCCATTGTGGTAAAGGTTATTTCTCGTTCAAAGTAGAATCTTCTGAGACCCTTTGGATAATAACAGTTGAAATGTTATCCGTATGCCTAATTGCATAATTATTGCCATTATGATAGCAACACCTATCACATGCCATAGTGCTAAGAAGACCTATTGTATTCAAAGTTGAATCTTCAGTCTAAGATATTTTGGATAAAAAGACTCAAATAATCAGACTTTTGCTGACGTAGATACATATTAGAATTACTGATTAAAAAGCTATGGGCCTATTTGTGTAAATATGCCATGCCTACCTTGTGGAAACGTTACACATATACCTATCTAGATAACTATTGCCATGGTGGCAACAGGATTTATTATATTCAAAGTGAAATCTTCTGTCAAGGCACTTTGGATGAAAAGAGTGGAAATGTTTCCAATATGTGTCACTTTATAATTGCTTTTGGATAAAAAGACTAGAACTGTGGCCCGTATAACCAACAAAATAATTGCCATTGTGGTAAAGGTTCTTTCTCTTTCAAAGTAGAATCTTCTGAGACTCTTTGGATAATAACAGTTAAAATGTTATCCGTATGCCTAATTGCATAATTATTGCCATTATGATGGCAACACCTATCACATGCCATTGTGCTAAGAGGACCTATTGTATTAAATGTTGAATCTTCTGTCTAAGATATTTTGGATAAAAAGACTCAAATAATCAGACTTTTGCTGATGTAGGTATATAATAGAATTACTGATTAAAAAGCTATGGGCCTATTTGTGGAAACGTTACACATATACCTAACTAGATAACTATTGCCATTGTGGCAACGGGATCTATTATATTCAAAGTGGAATCTTCTGTCAAGGCACTTTGGAGGAAAAGAGTAGAATTGTTCCCATTCTGCGTCACTTTATAATTTCTTTTGTTGTAACAAATTCTTTGGATAAAAAGAGTGGAAACGTTTCCAATATGTGTCACTTTATAATTGCTTTTGGACAAAAAGAGTAGAACTGTGGCCCGTATAACCAACTAACTGATTGCCATTGTGGTAAAGGTTCTTTCTCGTTCAAAGTAGAATCTTCTGAGACCCTTTGGATAATAACAGTTGAAATGTTATCCGTATGCCTAATTGCATAATTATTGCCATTATGATAGCAACAACTTTCTGATATCTTCTGTGGGGGTCAAAAGTGTTTGCAAATTGTATATATTGATAAATTTATGCTTCAATATTTTCCAATATAATAACTTATGTTACTCATTGTTCGATATGCAAATATATAATGTAAATTCCTAGAGACGGAAACCAAATAATCATATTCTGGGGGGAAAATATGGATTTTAAAAAAATTTGCGAAAGAAATATGGGCCAAAAGAGTTTGCAAGACTCATTTATTCGAAATAAATAACATTTTTAAACATAATATAATTTGAAACATTGTGTCATTATGATAATCGTACCATATATTGATAACATATTACAAGAAATCAACAGTTATTGCTCAAATAACAATTAACAAAACAATACAAATTTATAAAACAATTTAACCCTTGATACGCTTTCCTCCATTCTTAATCAAATCCATCAGCCTCCTATCAACAGAGGATGTTAATTTATGCACTTGTTGAGGTGTGATTTCAGAAGATACTTCCTTGATCCTCTCCCAATGTCTTTTTTACTGTTGAATTGATGCCCGTTTTCGTAAACCGTCCTCTTCAGAATCGACCAGAGGTTCTCTATCGGATTCAAATCCGGGCTCTGAGGTGGCCAGTCCATCAGACGTTCACCAGAGATCCCCTGCTCTGAAAGCCAAGCTTTTGTGAACCGAGAAGCATGGCTTGGGGCATTGTCTTGTTGAATAATGAGATTCTGGTTGACAGCATCATTTTGTGAATTCAACCAGGGCAATAAATTCTCTTCCAAAAACTCGCAGTAGTTCACAGAATTCATTTTGACACCTTCAGGGACAAGAAAAGGACCAACAATCTCACTTCCAATAATCCCAGCCCAAATCATCACTCTCCCTCCTCCCTGTTGACATCTGAATCGCAAGCATGGGCTATTGCCTTTAAGAAGCCATCCCTTGGTCCAACCATCGGGACCGTCGAGGGTTGCTCTAGCCTTGTCAGTCCAGAGAACATTTTGAAAATTGGTTTTCAAATATTTAGTGGCCCATGCTAGTCGCTTCTGAGAGTTGATATCACTCAAAGGAGGACGTTTTGTCAGTGTTCTCTGGTCGGCTATTTGTTTCAAAATCCGATTTCGGGTCCTTTTAGAGATGTCAGACACTCCTGCATGGTCGAAAATAGCTTTGCTTGTTCTGTGTGGGTTTGCTAGCACACTCCTCTTGATTTTTCTAAAATCTCGTGGTGAAATCACCTTTGGTCTGCCACTTTTGTGCTTTTTTCTTCCATCTTTGCCGTCAATGACGAAACGTTTGACAGTTCGATGATCTCGTTTCAAAATTTTTGAAATTTCTAATGTAGACTTCTTTGCAGCAAGTAATTTAACAATTTCACCCTTCTCGCTATCTGTCAACATCTTTCCTTTAGCCATTATTAATAAATTTATGTTACCTGCATAAACTTTTGGCTCACCTGAAAAGAGGAAAATGTTTAACAATTATTAAATTCTGGGTTTTTTCGTAAAATGTAGTAATGAAAAAAAACAGAATGGCAACCAGCAAATGATGGAAGAGGTGAAACTAAAAAATAAAGCAAAATTAATAAAGAAATTGAGAAAAAATAGATCTGCAAACTCTTTTGTCCCCCACAGTATTTCTATCAGGAATAAACATTCTGATGTCTGTTTCTCCTGACTGTGAGTGAGTCACGTTAAATGGCACTTAAATGTGTTTTTGTTTATATTGACTGACCATTGCACTTCCAAGCATTTTGTGTATTTAGACCAGTAAAAGGACCAAGACCGGGTGGAGTCTAGTCTTGTGCTCCATTCGGCGCCCTGTATAACTTGCTACAAGTCTCCCACAGATGCTGAAATTTCACTGACCTATGCAGGGCATGGATGTCACCAATTCCCTGAGATGTTCATACGGACATCCAAATACAGAACGCCATCTAATGTGTCCTTTTTTGTAGATGTTAGGTGCGACTTGAAAGATATTCTGAGTTCTCAGAGAATCTGTTGGTCAGTTGTAATCTTTGGTTAATGTTTGTACTATTGTTCATATGCTGAGCTTATCCACGAAAGAAGAATACAGGTGAGCAGCAATCACCGTCATACTTCAGGTAAAGAGAGTGCCAAAGTTACCTGTATAATGTTCCAAGCAGAATCATTTGTTAATAAACACTCGGAAAAAACATGCAAATGTTACCGGTGTGTCTAATTTCACAATTATTGCAATTATGGTAACAAGAACTTTCACATGCTGTTGTTGTAATAAAACTTATCATATTACAAGTCGTACCTTCTGTCGAGACTCATCAGGTAAAAAAAAAAGTGGAAAATGTTTCCCTTGTGCCCAACTTCATAACTTTTGCCATTTTGGTAAGAAGATCCTTTATGTCACGAGTCAAATCTTCCGGCAGGATGCTTCGGATGAAAAGAATGGATGTCCCTGCTCCAGACTCAGTCTTGTTAAACGGCACTTCAATACCTTTTTGGTTATATCGACAGAAGATTACAACTCAGCAATCATCATCATCACTTTTTGGATGAAAAGAGTGGATATGTTACCACTATGCCTTACTTTACAGCTGCCATTATGGTAAGATTTATCATATTTATACTTTATTCTTTTGTCAAGATATTTAGGATGAAAAAAAGTGGATAGGAATCCCTTGCTTCCAGCATGTGATTATTACCATTGGATAATGCTCGTACTAATGTTCATACGCTGAACTCATCCACTGAAGATGATGATGATTTAGTAACAATCATCATCACACTTTGGAGAAAAAGAGTAGAAATGTTCAGATAACCAACAGACCTATTGCCATTGTGGTAAAGATTCTTTCTCGTTCAAAGTAGAATCTTCTGAGACCCTTTGGATAATCAATGTTGAAATGTTAACTATTGCCATAAAAATCATCATCACACTTTGGACAAAAAGAGTAGAAATGTTTCCCGTAGAACTAACTTTCTAATTGCCATTGTGGTAAAGGTTCTTTGAAAATCTTATCAAGTTTTCTATTCAGTTCTTCAATTTTTCTCTTAAGTGCTCTATTCTCAGTTTTGAGAATCCAACACTCGCATTTACTTATTTCATTATTACAGAAAAGTGAAGAGCTACCGTCTGTCCGGTCTGCAGCCTCCATTTCTTCATAATCAGTGGCAGTAAATCCGTTCCTAGCAACATCAGCACACTCACTGTTTCACATTCCTTCAATAATTTCTTCAGTATTAGAAATATCTGGTGTTGCTGGTGGCAGTGGCTCTTCCATACCTGTCATTGCAAAAACAAATTCGTTGTTGATATTTCCATATATTTAACGTAATTCGTCATCAGATATTGGTCTTATATCCCATCGGTCAGCCCTCATTTTAGACTTGTCTGGTTCGTAGTTTTGCGAATACGAGCAAATGTGGTACGGGGGAAACTTTTTGTTACGGAAACATATTCGCTTGAGCATATCAGTCCATTCTTTATAGATTCCATAACCTCGTAATTAATATGACTCTCTTGACTTCGAGTTATGTTGAAAATTACAATCCTTTGACCGTCATACTTGTGTTCTATATCTACACTTCTCCCGTTTTCGAAACAAATACCATTCATGGTTTGAAGGTATCTCGAGAGAAATGTTTTCCCGCTATTTCCTGTTGGATCACTATACCATATCTTTCTTCCCACAGTTCCGTATCGTTTTCCCCTGGTGATGAATTTTATCTTTTCCCGGATGGGTTTCAGACACAGTTCTACTTCCTTTTCCGATGAAAAGTCTATTTTTCTCTTTATTTCGGTACGTCTTATAAATGATTGTCCTTCTTTCTATCTCTTCACGAGATTCTTGGGTCTGCCGTATTTTTATCTCATACCCGCTTCTTGATACGGTCTTCTTTACCTCTTCCAATTTGGACAAATCAATTTTCCTTTCTTTGGGACTTGCCGCTTCGGCAAAGTTTAACATCTTCTTTGCCAAGCTTGGCAGGTCTATACTTCTGCGTACTTTTAATGTTTCTTTTTTGGTTACGCTTCTTTCCTCTTCGTCAGAGGAAAAAACGGATAAACCCACTCTTTCTGGGCTGGACATGCTGCTAACTGGCATTCCTTCTGGACTGGACATCTCGCCAGCTGGACTCTTGTTCAGGACCTGGGTTCGGTCCTCAGTTCTGTCCGCCTTCGGGCTGGCCATTATTGGCCTACCCCTCCTTAGCGACTTCAATAAACGTCAGTCAAATAATATACTTCTGATTGCAGCCTTTGCGATTACACCCCTAGCAAACATTATTCGCTGCCAATTTCTGTATCATTTGGTGCCCTTTTTTAGACTTCTTACTGCTAGGTATAATACCCTTTGCTGCCAGGAAAGACGCAGCATCTTCCTCCGATTTCATGGTAACAAACAATTCGCCTAGACTAGCCATTTTAAACAACGAATTTAGCAACGAATTTTACATAACAAGTAAGCAAAACACAGGCTTTAACTTTAAAATTTTATACAAAACGAATAACTTAGCTGTTTTACGAAGCAAAACACAGGCTTTCCAAACGAATTTTACGTAACAAGTAAACCACAAAGAATAATATTTTATACAAAACTAATAAATTAAAAATTTTATAAAGCAATATATACCCATGCTTTCCGACTCACTCTTAGCTGTTACGTACTACGTCACAAAATAGCTGTCTACGTCACAGTAACAGTATGTTTAGACGCATAAAAATGATTTCAGCTCAAAACAGAGAATGCGATTGGTTAAAATTCGAAGAACTAAACAACGTAAAACTTACAAAATACAATTTTCTCAAAAAAGCCAAGTGAAATTAATGTTTTCTTTTGACACATTCTACCAGTATACGAAGTTTCAAATTCTTTAGTTAACTAGAAAATTCCGTCCACCAAAAGGAAAAGATCCCCCATATCCCGATATGATAAGGAAAGGTATCTAGAGATGGGATATGGCCTAAAGCACCATTCGGAGATGAGCCATAAAAAGCATTTCCCCAACATAGTTATAATGGCGTGGCTATGTTATTACATGCACAGCCTAATTTGTGATAAAAGATCTATCATATTCAAAGGTAAAACCTTCTGTCTAGACATTTCGGAGAGAAAGAGTGGACAGGTTTCCATTTTGTGTTATTTTATAGTTGCCTTTTGCGATAAGAAGGTCTGTCATATAAGAGTATCTAAATGTCTTCTCTGAAGACATTTTAGAGAAACAAAGTTGAAATGTCATTCATGTGCCCAACTTCATAATTATTGCCATTGTTGTAACAAGATCCATCATGTTCAGATTTCTGAAGTCTATTTCTCCAGGTTGTGAGGCTTGTTTATGGCACATTTTTTTTGTTGTTTTTTGTATATATGGATGAAGTTTGGTCTTGCTATCCGTTGCCCTCTGAGGGGCCTCTGTTGGGTGCAAGAGATATATTGTCTCAGATATCCAGGGGTGATGGGACAGTGTCGTATCTTTCATGCTGTTATTTGGGGTGGTATTTCTAATCATTATCGTAACAAATAAGAATCATCTTCTACAGGCCTTGCACCTTGAGTGTGCTTAATGGAGATTTTCATATAAAGTGTGACCCCAAATACAATACCAGCTCTAACATGGTGACTAGGCAAGGATTAGGGACACCAAGTTCCGCCTGTGTAACTTGCAACAAACTCCCACAGACTCAGAGGTTACACTGGCCGATGGAGGCCATGGGTGGCACCAATTTTCATAGCTGTTCACATGAACAGCTGCATACAGAATGACATTATCTGCTATGTCCTTCCTTTTAGATGTCATGTGGATTTGAAAGAGATTTAACTGCTCTTTCTTTCATACCCAGTGGATTCTCACAGAATTCATTACTAACTTGTGATTTGGTTTGGGTAATGCTCATACTAATGTTCATACGCTGAACTTATCCACTGAAGATG
Source organism: Octopus sinensis (assembly GCF_006345805.1). Lineage (NCBI taxonomy): Eukaryota > Metazoa > Mollusca > Cephalopoda > Octopoda > Octopodidae > Octopus > Octopus sinensis. The sequence goes on from NC_043015.1 coordinate 42,587,768, forward strand.
ATGATGATTTAGTAACAATCATCATCACACTTTGGAGAAAAAGAGTAGAGACGATACTGGCGATAACCAACAGACTTGTTGCCATTGTGGTAAAGGTTATTTCTTGTTCAAAGTAGAATCTTCTGAGACCCTTTGGATAATAAATGTTGAAATGTTAACTATTGCCATAAAAAACATCATTACACTTTGGGCAAAAAGAGTAGAAATGTTTCCCGTAGAACTAACTTTCTAATTGCCATTGTGGTAAAGGTTATTTCTCGTTCAAAGTAGAATCTTCTGAGACCCTTTGGATAATAAAAGTTGAATATTATCCGTATGCCTAATTGCATAATTATTGCCTTTATGATAGCAACATCTTTTTGATATCTATTTCTATCAGAAATAAACATTCTGATATCTGTTTCTCCTGACTTGAGTGAGTCACGTTAAATGGCACTTAAATGTGTTTTTGTTTATAATGACTGACCACTTCCATTTTGTGTATTTTGACCAGTAAAAGGACCATGACCGGGTGGAGTCTAGTCTTGTGCTCCATTCGGCACCCTGTATAACTTGCTACAAGTCTCCCACAGATGCTGAAATTTCACTGACCTATGCAGGGCATGGATGTCGCCAATTCCCTGAGATGTTCATACGGACATCCAAATACAGAACGCCATCTAATGTGTCCTTTTTTGTAGATGTTAGGTGCGACTTGAAAGATATTCTGAGTTCTCAGAGAATCTGTTGGTCAGTTGTAATCTTTGGTTAATGTTCGTACTATTGTTCATATGCTGAGCTTATCCACGAAAGAAGAATACAGGTGAGCAGCAATCACCGTCATACTTCAGGTAAAGAGGGTGCAAAAGTTACCTGTATAATGTTCCAAGCAGAATCATTTGTTAATAAACACTCGGAAAAAACATGCAAATGTTACCGGTGTGTCTAATTTCACAATTATTGCAATTGTGGTAACAAGAACTTTCACATGCTGTTGTTGTAATAAAACTTATCATATTACAAGTCGTACCTTCTGTCGAGACTCTTCAGGTAAAAAAAAAAAAGTGGAAAATGTTTCCCTTGTGCCCAACTTCATAACTTTTGCCATTTTGGTAAGAAGATCCTTTATGTCACGAGTCAAATCTTCTGGCAGGATGCTTTGGATGAAAAGAATGGATGTCCCTGCTCCAGACTCAGTCTTGTTAAACGGCACTTCAATACCTTTTTGGTTATATCGACAGAAGATTACAACTCAGCAACAATCATCATCATCACTTTTTGGATGAAAAGAGTGGATATGTTACCACTATGCCTTACTTCACAGTTGCCATTATGGTAAGATTTATCATATTTACACTTTATTCTTTTGTCAAGATATTTAGGATGAAAAAAGTGGATAGGAATCCCTTGCTCCCAGAATGTGATTATTACCATTGGATAATGCTCGTACTAATGTTCATAGGCGGAACTTATCCACTGAAGATGATGATGATTTAGTAACAATCATCCTCACACTTTGGAGAAAAAGAGTAGAAATGTGTCGGATAACCAACAAACTTATTGCCATTGTGCTAAGGGTTCTTTCCCGTTCAAAGTAGAATCTTCTGAGACCATTGTGGTAACAAGATCTGCTAGATTCAAAGTCAAATCCCATGACCTGATGACATTTAGGAAGCGCCCTTGTTTCCAGTTCAACGATTGGCCATGCACATTTGTGCACCCTACATGTATGCGAGACATCACCTACCTTAAACGGTCATCTTTGTTTTTTCGGCTGTTTGTGGGGTGAAATTTCGCCATAAGTCCTCGAACAATGACTCATGTATGACGTGTCGAAGGGTGGTGTCACGTCGTCTAAGGACAATGTCTCTGGGATTGTGCTGTCCACTGCGAAGGAGTACAGCTATGTCATTGCATGTGGGTGCATAGTAGCGGCCTGTATGTTCCCTAGATGGTCTTTTCTGAGCATTAATGATAGCATTAAAATTTGACCAAGCTTCTGTATCGAAGGCATACTTGAAGCTGCATACAGAGCTGTTTTTCTGGTGCAAAACTTCTTGTAGTTGCATTGTCGGGTGAAAGTTAGTGCCAGTTGAAATGGAGTTTCGTAGGGTGGCTTGTTCATGTAAATTGCCCACAAAGTACAGTTGAAAGAATTGGGGATCTTGATTTTCAGCAGGTTCGAGTGATCCTATCCTATGGTGAATCTGTTCCTGCACTTTGAAAGCAGACACAAACCCGCCTTCTTGAACAGCATTAGCGCCGAAAGATGTCATTTCTAATGCACAACTGTACTTTCAGATGTTATTGAGGAAATGTTTCGACTCTATAGTTGTGCCAGCATAGATTGACTTCAACAGCTGTGGTGGATCCTCCAGCTGTGTGGGGTTCACTTTTCCATTTGCGCAACACATAGCAGGAGTTGACCAGAGTGTAAAGAGTTTGTGTCTAGGCCTTTCAGATACGTCCACCATACACATTCTTTTGCCAAGTGGTTGCAGCGTTCACTACCACGTCATTCAGGTTTGCACTTTGCGTGCATAAGTTCTTTTTTTCTCCTAGTGTTTCAAGTCTAGGAAAATGCTGGTCCATGAAGGAATTTGACCAGCGTTCAACAATAAAATTTCTCAACATTTTTAATGTTGAGAAGAAAAATACACAATTTAATTATGGTTGAAACTGCCCCTAGGGGCCAATTCCTCCCTTGGAAAAGCCCTAGTAGTTGAGGTTGTTGTAGTAGTGGTGTTGTTGTTGGCAGTTATGGTAGACGGCAAAATGATGATGTTGTTGGTGGTGGTGGCAGAGTTGTCTGATTCAGTAGTTGACTGTGAAGCTGTCGTCTGCGTGTTTACAATTTTTTGTGTGTCGGTGGCGATGTTAGCGTTCATGCTCACACTTGCACCTGTGTTGCTTCTCCCCTTCTGTCAAGGAGACCAGCGTTCTTTTCAACGACGACTTCATGGCTTGAAGTCGCCATCGTCAAAATAAAAATGGCTAAAAAAAGCTGAAGACAGATATACAAAAACGGGAAAACCACCACACAGAGCAGGTTTCCCGTGCAAACAATTTGTACAACCAAATGAATTAGTTGTTGCATAAGGTTGTTTTCTATTTGTTTTGTGTTTTGCTTGTAACTGTTCTTGTTTTTTTATGTGCCAAAACGCACTTTGCGATTAAATGTTCTGGACTGCCACAGTTGTAGCATCTTGGCTTTTTCCTTTCTGCTACAACATATAGGCTTTGCCCATTTTCTAAGTGAATCCTATCAGGTAGGTTCTCGATAGAGGACCCATCAATCTGGATGGTAACCTCTATTGTTTTATCACCCCAATTGTCATTTTCGTACACGGCGATTTCTAATATATTTATCGTTTTTAAATGGTAAAATATCGTCGATGTTATCCATTTGGGTGTTATTTCTGTCGGGACATTTTTAATTCTAATTTTGCTCACTCTTTGTCCTTTGTAATATGGTACTATGATGATTTCATCATTTTGTAAAGTCTCCGTAGAGTGAGCTTTTGCCACTTCCTCCTTTTCAAGTCGTACTTGAAAAAGTTGACGAGAGACTGACCAGAGAGGAATGTGTTTGTTTGTAAGCCTTTCAAACGTGTCCACCACACGCATTCTTTTGCCATAGCTATCAGTGTTACGAAAACTGTTTTTCCTTCCCATTTAAAGGAAGGTGGCGGAACAATATTCACGATAGACTCGGCCGATAAGCGGGCCCATCCTACACGCAACAACTGCTGTTCGACGAAGGTCCACAGCTCTGAAATATCTGGACACTGCACGAGTGCGTGCAGAACGGTTTCGTCATTCTGACCGCATCTCGGGCAGGTCGGTCCGGTGGTTTTTGAACCGTGTCTGTAGCTCTTCTCTCGAACTGGTAGTGCGTCCCGATAGCATTGCCAAGCCTGGGATCTCTGGAAGTTATCCATAGGCCCCGGCCCGAAAGTTGTCCTGAAAAGGCGGGTTAGGAATTTCTCATCGACACCCAGGTTTGCCCCGAGTGTGTTGTCGGACCTCCCCTCCACTAGTCCTCTATAGAACGCTTTGATCGTTTGGAAGTTGCACAAATTTGATCCCGGACAGCAGAACTACTGTAGAGCTTGGTGACACTCTCGGTGCCAATTGCCCAGTTTCGGTCTCTTTTTGATCCATACTTGCAGTTCGGTCAGTAAGACAAGCTGTGGGAAGGCGCGCCTCACAAACGACGCTGACACCTGTTCACCGTTGTCGATGAAGTTCCAGAGATGCCGCAGTCTCAGCACATGCCTGCGCATCATTAGCCACGGCATGCCCAGTCCTCCATTTAACGGATGTTGACAGCAAATGGATCGCTTCACCATCGGAACGCCACCCTTCCACAGAAAGTGGAAGAATATGTGTTCTAGTTTCATGATGGTAGCATCGGAACAAGGCACGACAGTCAGGCGGTAATCGATGACGGATGCGATATACACATTAGCCACCTCCACCCGATCTTTTAGAGACAGCTTTCTCTCGGCCCATGTTTGGCTGAGAGCGACCACTCTACTCGCAATCTCGTCCCAGTTCTTATCCATTTGGCGGTCTGGACTGAACCAGACCCTGAGCAATTTAACCGGTCCGTCCGTTCAGCGTCCCACTACTGAGTTGCTGTTGGACGGTAAGGGCTTGCTTCTCCAGGTGCCGAGTAGCAAAAACACTGACTTCTTTGGGTTAATTTTCGCTCCCGTCACCGTTTCGTATTCTTTTAGTGTCTCGCCTAGCATCACGATGTGCTTTCCACTCGACACTATGATGGTGACATCGTCCGCATATGCCGTCACGCATCTGTTGTGGGTTTGGTGGTGTTGGTAGCAAAGGTTGTTTTCTATTTGTTTTGTGTTTTGCTTGTAACTGTTCTTGTTTTTTTATGTGCCAAAACGCACTTTGCGATTAAGTGGTCTGGGCTGCCACAGCTGTAACATCTTGGCTTTTTCCCTTCTGCTACCACATATAGGCTTTGCCCTTTCTCTAAAAGAATCTTATCAGGAAGTTTCTCTATAGAGGACCCATCAATCTGGATGCTGACTTCTATCGATTTACCACCCCAATTGTCGTTTTTGTATACGGCAATCTCTAATATGTTTATCGTTTTTAAATGGTAAAATATCGCTCCTGTTATCCATTTGTTAGGTATCTCCGGTGGTACATTTTTTATTTTAATTTTACTGATTCTTTTGGTTTCTGTAATAAGGAATCATTATTAGTTCATCATTTTGTAAATTTTCTGTCGAGTGGTCTTTTGCTTCTTCCTGATTATGGAAGTGGACCACCACTGTATTCGTCACCAACGAAGTAGCAGGTGTCGCTAGTGTTGCTGTGGTAGAGGCATGCTTGTGCTGCTATTGTCGGGTCTAGTACGCATGGTCGTTTTGCTGGTGAGTCTAATACGTTTTCTAGTTTTCTTTTTATGGCGTATAATGTTCTTTTTGTTTGGCGAAAGGTGATCAATGTCGTTTGCGTTGAAGCGGTTTGATGGTTTTGGTTTGTTTTTCTCTATACACATTTGGCTGTATGTGTTTGTGACGTATTTCTCCATGTAGTTTTTCCATATCGTAAGCCACATTAGCGGATTGAGTTCTACTTTTCCCCAATCTTTAAGTTGTGGCATGCTTCTGTGTTTCGTAGATAAACAGCCGGTTTTTCAGCACCTGTTCTTCTTGTAGCACGACCCTCCATGGGTCTTGACTTGAAGTGGAGAGAGAAGGTGTACGTTTCAAAACTCTTTCGGCCTGATGTTTTATGTTGATATAAGTGTCAGTGCCTTCTAGTATGCATTTTGCTTCCTCGACGTTGTTTGTGGTAAACCACATTTCGTTGGTGTATATGAGTGTTTTGTCTACGCATGACCCGAAGGTGAAGTTGTCTGTCGCTTGACAGCGCATTCGTCTGCATTTCATGAGTCTGTTACGTATGCTTCTTAGTACATAACTTTTACCGGAGTTACTCGCCCCTGTCAAATGCAACCCGTTAATTTTTGGGTTGATCTTATGACAAACTTCGAACGTATGCCTGCCGAAATCGTCTGCATCTTTATTGTGGTGTTTCAGCCATCATTCGTATATGTCCAACGATGTTTGTACACTGTGGTAGTTATTTGTATTGTAAGAGAAGAACTGCTTTTTATCTCTAATCTGTTCCCATATGGGAGTACTTAGAGTCTCGATGTTGGTTTCCGTAGCAGCTGCATTAATGATTATCGTTATATTTGGTGTATTTCTATAAATGTTGCTCCAGTTATTTCTGTAAGTTGTTTTCGGTGTGTTTTTACAAAATCTTATAATGTCACCCATGTCTGTTGGATTACACTTTTTCATGATTTTTTCACAAAGTCATACTTGTTCCCTCTGACTGTGTTCGTTTTGCTGATGGACTCGTTATCAGAGTTTTCAGCTGAGGGTAAGTCTTCTGTGTTTATATCTTTGCACGTTAGCTGTTTAAGCATTGTTTTTTGTTGGTCTGTTTCAAGTTTATCCGCGCATACTACCCATCTGATTTCTTTGTTGTTATTTAGGTATTTGCAAAATCCGTGCGGCGTAAATATTTTCATAGTTTATGGACTCTTCTATTTTCATTATGTTTTGCTTGTAACTGTTCTTGTTTTTTTATGTGCCAAAACGCACTTTGCGATTAAGTGGTCTGGGCTGCCACAGCTGTAACATCGTGGTTTTTTACCTTCTGCTACAACATATAGGCTTTGCCCATTCTCTAAAAGAATCTTATCAGGTAGTTTCTCGATAGAGGACCCATCGATTTGAAGGGTCACCTCTATCGATTTACCACTCCAATTGTCATTTTTGAACACGGCGATTTCTAAAATATTTATTGTTTTTAGGTGATAACATATCGCCGATGTTATCCATTTGGGTGGTATATCTGTTGGGACATTTTTAATTCTAATTTTGCTCACTCTTTGTCCTTTGTAATACTGAATCATGATGATTTCATCACTTTGTAAAGTCTCTGTAGAGTGAGCTTTTGCCACTTCCTGGTTAGGGAAGTGGACCACCACTGTATTAAACTGGGGACCCCAGTATAATTTTATATATAATCGTGTGTTTGCTTTTGTTTCATTGTGTTGTGGTGTATGCAATACCAGATCCTGTCCTGAGGTTGTGAAGAGTGCTCTCGTTTCTATTAACTCTTCATTTGTGAACTTTATAATTTCTTTTTTCTGACGCAGGGTGTCAGCGAAATTCAGTTCTACTCTGGCAGTTGTTGTTACCGCAGCAAAATTAGTGTTAGTTGGTGTAGTGTTGGTAGCATTTCCAAGGAACGTTAATTTTGTTTTATTAATATTCACCAGTAATAGGTGAGATATTAAAATCTTGTGAAATAGCAGGCATATTTATATCAATATCACTGATGTTGTTGTTGTGGCAGTGGAGGTGGTAGTTTTGGTGGTGTTGGTGATGACAGGGCTATCAAGAGTTGTGGAAATATCTTTGTGGTCGACAGCAATTTCTTTTTCAAACCTTGTTTTCGACTTTACATTATCAAGCAATTCGTCTCTTCTTCTTTCTGTCATTCCTAGGCTGGGAAAATCTTCGTCAGAGAATAGTGTTGACCACTGCTCAACAATCAAATTTCTCGACATTTTTAATATCGAGAAATAAAGTTTAATATTAAAAAAGTGATGAAAATGCCCCTAGGGTCGAATTCCACACTGAAAATACCCGTAAAAATACGGGTTTGGTGGTATTGGTAGCAAAGGTTGTTTTCTATTTGTTTTGTGTTTTGCTTGTAACTGTTCTTGTTTTTTTATGTGCCAAAACGCACTTTGCGATTAAAAGTTCTGGGCTTCCACAGTTGTAGCATCTTGGCTTTTTGCCTTCTGCTACCACATATAGTCTTTGCCCATTCTCTAAAAGAATCTTATCAGGAAGTTTCTCTATAGAGGACCCATCAATCTGGATGCTGACTTCTATCGATTTACCACCCCAATTGTCGTTTTTGTATACGGCAATCTCTAATATGTTTATCGTTTTCAAATGGTAACATATCGCTCCTGTTATCCATTTGTTAGGTATCTCAGGTGGTACATTTTTTATTTTAATTTTACTGACTCTTTGGTTTCTGTAATAAGGAATCATTATTAGTTCATCGTTTTGTAAATTTTCTGTTGAGTGGGCTTTTGCTTCTTCCTGATTATGGAAGTGGACCACCACTGTATTAAACTGGGGACCCCAGTTTATGGACTCTTCTATTTTCATTATGTTTTGCTTGTAACTGTTCTGGTTTATTTATGTGCCAAAACGCGATTAAGTGGTCTGGGCTGCCACGGCTGTAACATCGTGGTTTTTTTACCTTCTGCTACAACATATAGGCTTTGCCCATTTTCAAAGTATATGATAATGAGCAAGTTCTCGATAGAGGACCCATCGATTTGAAGGGTCACCTTTATCGATTTACCACTCCAATTATCGTTTTTAACAATGGCGATTTCCAATATGTTTATTGTGTTTAGGTGATAACATATCGCCGATGTTATCCATTTGGGTGGTATATCTGTTGGGACATTTTTAATTCTAATTTTGCTCACTCTTTGTCCTTTGTAATACTGAATCATGATGATTTCATCACTTTGTAAAGTCTCTGTAGAGTGAGCTTTTGCCACTTCCTGGTTAGGGAAGTGGACCACCACTGTATTAAACTGGGGACCCCAGTATAATTTTATATATAATCGTGTGTTTGCTTTTGTTTCATTGTGTTGTGGTGTATGCAATACCAGATCCTGTCCTGAGGTTGTGAAGAGTGCTCTCGTTTCTATTAACTCTTCATTTGTGAACTTTATAATTTCTTTTTTCTGACGCAGGGTGTCAGCGAAATTCAGTTCTATTCTGGCAGTTGTTGTTACCGCAGCAAAATTAGTGTTAGTTGGTGTAGTGTTGGTAGCATTTCCAGGGAACGTTAATTTTGTTTTATTAATATTCACCAGTAATAGGTGAGATATTAAAATCTTGTGAAATAGCAGGCACATTTATATCAATATCACTGATGTTGTTGTTGTGGCAGTGGAGGTGGTAGTTTTGGTGGTGTTGGTGATGACAGGGCTATCAAGAGTTGTGGAAATATCTTTGTGGTCGACAGCAATTTCTTTTTCAAACCTTGTTTTCGACTTTACGTTATCCGGCAATTCATGTCTTCTTCTTTCTGTCATTCCTAGGCTGGGAAAATCTTCGTCAGAGAATAGTGTTGACCACTGCTCAACAATCAAATTTCTCGACATTTTTAATATCGAGAAATAAAGTTTAATATTAAAAAAGTGATGAAAATGCCCCTAGGGTCGAATTCCACACTGAAAATACCCGTAAAAATACGGGTTTGGTGGTATTGGTAGCAAAGGTTGTTTTCTATTTGTTTTGTGTTTTGCTTGTAACTGTTCTTGTTTTTTTATGTGCCAAAACGCACTTTGCGATTAAAAGTTCTGGGCTTCCACAGTTGTAGCATCTTGGCTTTTTGCCTTCTGCTACCACATATAGGCTTTGCCCATTCTCTAAAAGAATCTTATCAGGAAGTTTCTCTATAGAGGACCCATCAATCTGGATGCTGACTTCTATCGATTTACCACCCCAATTGTCGTTTTTGTATACGGCAATCTCTAATATGTTTATCGTTTTCAAATGGTAACATATCGCTCCTGTTATCCATTTGTTAGGTATCTCAGGTGGTACATTTTTTATTTTAATTTTACTGACTCTTTGGTTTCTGTAATAAGGAATCATTATTAGTTCATCGTTTTGTAAATTTTCTGTTGAGTGGGCTTTTGCTTCTTCCTGATTATGGAAGTGGACCACCACTGTATTAAACTGGGGACCCCAGTTTATGGACTCTTCTATTTTCATTATGTTTTGCTTGTAACTGTTCTGGTTTTATTATGTGTCAAAACGCACTTTGCGATTAAGTGGTCTGGGCTGCCACAGCTGTAACATCGTGGTTTTTTTACCTTCTGCTACAACATATAGGCTTTGCCCATTTTCCAAGTATATGATATTGGGTAAGTTCTCGATAGAGGACCCATCGATTTGAAGGGTCACCTCTATCGATTTACCACTCCAATTATCGTTTTTAACAATGGCGATTTCCAATATGTTTATTGTTTTTAGGTGATAACATATCGCCGATGTTATCCATTTGGGTGGTATATCTATTGGGACATTTTTAATTCTAATTTTGCTCACTCTTTGTCCTTTGTAATACGGAATCATGATGATTTCATCATTTTGTAAAGTCCCTGTAGAGTGAGCTTTTGCCACTTCCTGGTTAGGGAAGTGGACCACCACTGTATTAAACTGGGAACCCCAGTATAATTTTATATATAATCGTTGTTTTTCCTTTTGCTTCCTTAATGTGTTGTGGTGTATGCAATACCAGATCCTGTCCTGAGGTTGTGAAGAGTGATCTTGTTTCTATTAACTCTTCATTTGTGAACTGTATAATTTCTTTTTTCTGATGCAGGGTGTCAGCGAAATTAACAGAAGGTCTCTTCTAACTGTTGTTGTTACCGCAGCAAAATATTAGTGTTAGTTGGTGTAGTGTTGGTAGCATTTCCAGGGAACGTTAATTTTGTTTTATTAATATTCACCAGTAATAGGTGAGATATTCAAATCTTGCGAAATAGCAGGCACATTTATATCAATATCACTGATGTTGTTGTTGTTGTTAATGATTGTTGTGGCAGTGGAGGTGGTAGTTTTGGTGGTGTTGGTGATGACAGGGCTATCAAGAGTTGTGGAAATATCTTTGTGGTCGACAGCAATTTCTTTTTCAAACCTTGTTTTCAACTTTACGTTATCCAGCAATTCATGTCTTCTTCTTTCTGTCATTCCTAGGCTGGGAAAATCTTCGTCAGAGAATAGTGTTGACCACTGCTCAACAATCAAATTTCTCGACATTTTTAATATCGAGAAATAAAATTTAATATTAAAAAGGTGAAGAAAATGCCCCTAGGGTCGAATTCCACACTTAGAAATACCCAAACAAAAGTTGGGCGCTTCAAAACTTCGAAAGCAAAAAAATGTAAACAAAAAGCCACATGTTGTGGTGTGTGCAGTATCAGATTTTGTCCAGAAGTTGTGAAGAGTGACCGCTTATACATTAGACGAAACATGTAAAAAATAGGGAGAAGCAAAAATTTTGATATGAAAACTGGGCTGAAATTGCCCCTAGGGGCAAATTCCCCCTTGGAAAACACACCCAGACGAAAGCTGGGTTTCTTACACACGTCGTGTGCGAAAATTTGAAACAAAACTTTTACAATAAACAATAAAACAGGCGATTTCTATCGATTTACCACCCCAATTGTCGTTTTTGTATACGGCAATCTCTAAAATATTTATAGTTTTCAAATGGTAACAGATCGCTCAGGTATCTCAGGTGGTACATTTTTAATGCTAATTTTACTCACTCTCTGGCCTTTGTGATATGGGATCATGATGATTTCATCATTTTGCAAAGACTCCGTAGAGTGAGCTTTTGCCACTTCCTGGTTAGGGAAGTGGACCACCACTGTATTAAACTGGGGACCCCAGTGTAATTTTATATATAATCGTTTTGTTTTCTATTGCTTCCTTAATCTGTTGTGGTGTATCTAATACCAGATCCTGTCCTGAGGTTGTGAAGAGTGCTCTCGTTTCTATTAACTCTTCATTTGTGAACTTTATAATTTCTTTTTTCTGATGCAGGGTGTCAGCGAAATTTACTGTTATATTCTGGCAGTTTTTACAGAGTTCGTTCAACTGAATTTTCATATTTTCAGCCAGTTCTTCAATCCTTCGGGTTATTGTATTACGCGACAACCTAACACATTTTATAGCTTTCTCTTTCTCTGACCCAGAAATTCAATCGCCGAGCTGATTCATTTGTTGATAAAGCCTCCTTCCGAAAAAGGTTTCGTGCAATCTTTTCAGCAATGACAAAACTTACTTTATCATCTATTTTCCCAAAAATATTCTGTTGCGAGACTAAATTCCTTGGATGAACAAAATTTGAAATTTATTGTGGAAAAGAAACTACTGTAATTTGCTCATCAGTATAAGAAGGTGTCCATATCAAAAGTTGTGCCTGAGTAAATTTGAAATTAAATCACCTTAAATGCCAGTTTTATAGAATTATTCATTCATCCACCGAGAATCGGTCTTCAAGCACAAAATCTAATGAAATTCTTAGGCGGTGATTTTCCCCATTGATTGAGCGATGTGATTGGCTGCTGGCTTGACTTTACAGTTTTCAGCCACGGAAAATTGGTATTCGTCCACAACATGGTCAGCAGCTGACTCAGCATGCTTAAAACTATCTCTGTCGCAGATAAATCACGTCTCATAATGACGTATGGAGAAGACCTGCGTGTAGCACACTTCCTTGACATAAAGGGGATACTTTAATGTGATTTTTTGTAATTTGTTTTGCAGATACCCATAAATTGAAGACCGACTAGCGGGCCATATTCTAAGGCTTCGTGGGCTGGATCCAGCCCGGACGTTGGGCAGCACTGGTATAAAGCATGTTGTGTATTTTTACTAGTAAAAGGACCACGACCAGATGGAGTTTGATCTTCCAATCCATTGCTCTCTGAGGGGCCCCTGTTGGGTGCAGGAGATCCAGCATTTTGGACATGGAGGTCAGGTCCTCCTATTGATGCTGTTATTTGCGTTGGTATTAGTTATCATTATTGCAAAGAATGAGAAGGATTTTGTACAGGCTTTTCACCTTGAGGATGTTTTGAGATTTTCATGTTAAGAGTCACCCCAAATATAATGCCATCTCTAACATGGTTACCAGCCAAGATTTGAGGGATGCCAAGTTCCACCTGTGTAACTTTTCACAGGACTCCCACAGATGCTGACGTTACACTGGCCTCTGTAGAGCATGTGTAGCACCAATTCCCTGAGCTGTTCATATGGACAGCCAAATGCAGAAGGACATTATTTGATGTGTCCTTTCTCTATTGATGCTAGGTGCAATTTGAAAGTGATGTAACTGCTCTTTCATGCCAAATAAGTTCTCAGAGAATCTATTGATGACGTCTAATCTTCTTTGGTTAATGTTCATACCGATATTCATATGCTGAGCTTATCTACGAAAGAACAATCATCATCATTGCATTTCGGAAAAAATGATTTGATAAGTTGCCATTTTGTCTTAGTTTATAGTTTCCATTGTGATAACAGGATCTATCGTATTTGAAGTCGAATCTTCGGCCTAGAAACTTTGGATAATATGAATCGAAGTTATATTTTCCCCTAACCATATAGTTTGATTGTGGTAACAAGATCTACCATATTCAAAGTCAAATCTCCTGTTTGGACACTCTGGATAAGAAGAGTCAAAATATCATACTTATGCCTATATAGATATATAATAGACTATTTATGTTAAAGCAATGGGCATATTTGTATGAATATGCTGTAAGTTTTGAAGTTTTTACAGTTTGTTCAACTGAATTTTCGTATTTTCAGCCAGTTCTTCAATCCTTCGGGTTATTGTATTACGCGACAACCTAACACATTTTATAGCTTTCTATTTCTCTGGGCACAGAATTTCAATCGCCGAGCTGATACATTTGTTGATAAAGCCTCCTTCCGAAAAAGGTTTCATGTTTTGTGCAATCTTTTCAGCAATGACAAAACTTACTTTATCATCTATTTTCCCAAAAATATTCTGTTGCGAGACTAAATTCCTTTGAAGTAAAAATACTTGATCTCCTTCATAACGATTATGGGTCGAAGTGTGCTTTAACGTGTAATGCCGTTTCACATTTTCAACTTTTGGAACTGCGACTGTTTCACCACAGATCAGACAGAGACATTTTGCATTTGATTCCACAAAGAAATATAAATTTGTCCATGCCTTCTTTGGTTAATGTTCATACCGATATTCATATGCTGAGCTTATATCTACGAAAGAACATTACCTCTCAGGAACAATTATCATCATTGCAATTCGGAAAAAATGATTTGATAGGTTGCCATTTTGTCTTAGTTTATAGTTTCCATGGTGATAACAGGATCTATCGTATTTGAAGACACTTTGGATAATATGAATCAAAGTTATACTTTCCCCTAACCATATAGTTCGATTGTGGTAACAAGATCTACCATATTCAAAGTCAAATCTCCTGTTTGGACACTCTGGATAAGAAGAGTCAAAATATCATACTTATGCCTATATAGATATATAATAGACTATTTATGTTAAAGCAATGGGCATGCTTGTATGAATATGCCACACCTACTTTGTTTCCTTAGATGGTGCCAATTTTGTTCCATTTCCCAAGCATCACAGTAAATTTTTTCTTTTCATTTCCAATTCTTATTTTAACTGATTTTTCATTAACATGTGTCACTGTTGTGTCATACGGCAAATCACACGTGAACGGGGTTCGTTCTGCATTTCTTTGATAATAAGATTCTGAAAGTTTGTCAAATTTTCTTCGTAACCTTCAGGAAGTCTTTGCACAATTGTTGTTCTATGTTGTACACTTAAGTCATAATGGTTCATAAAATGATAGCACCTGTTCAACGAAGCTTTAAAGCCCACACTATCAGCTCCACATTTGGTCTTAAATAACTGACCAGCACTTAATCTTATCTCGGTGGTGCTTACACCAAAACCCTCATTGTGTTCGCCACATATCCAGTGATAAAGTTCAATCTCTAACTCGGGGTATTTTGAGGATGTACCCTTATTGGCATGTTTATTACTAGGCACAGTTTAAAGTTTGTCCTACTGTTTATGTCAATTTCCAGCACTGGCTTCGTTAATGTTAAAATGCCTTCAGGCAGCTCTATTATTGCTGTGTTCAAATGCATATTCAACAATAATTAAATTCTACGTCAAATTAAACGATTCATAAGTTCTGCTTATATTGACCACATATTTTTTTTCCCCCTTTGGAAATTTATAATCACAAGATTCCATTATAATCTGAAAAACGTTTCAAAAATTTTGGGGGAATATTTTCGAAGAACTTTTTAAAAATTTGGGGGGGTAAAATTTTCAAAAAAATTTTCTAAAATTTTGGGGAAAATTTTCGAAAAACTTTTCAAAACTATTTGGGGGAAAATTTTCAAAAAATTTATAATCGCAACAGATTCCATTATAATCTGAACCTACACTATATCTGCACCATCTGAAGTGTACTTGTAGAAAGTTTCATTAAGAAATATCCGCGTTTCCGAGAGTTATGAGGAAAGAAATTCGTTGGAGCACGTGTGTGTAGATATGCCTCAGCTAACTCTGACCAGTCACTGTATATCGAGATATACATACACCAATGCGCTCCACCAAATTTGTTTTGTCATAACTTCCACCGAAATGGATATTTTTCAATGAAATTTCCAACAATGTTGTACACACTGACCATTCTGAGAATCTTTAGTCCACATATACTGATTTGCTCTTATTTTTTTTTTTTGTCTTTTCCTTGTTTATTAATGTTCTTAGCCCCTTCTTTGTTCATTAATTCTTCTCACATGATCTCTGTACTAATTACTCATCCTTTAATCATACTTTTATTTACTTCTTGTATATTTACTTCCCGGTATAAGCAAAAAAAAAACAATGTCTGGAAGATGCACAATGTAAGAGTGCACTTTTGATGCAGATCTGATGAAGTGCCACTCTGTCTAAAACTGCAAATGTTACATAAAGTTTTGTGTAAACTGCTGTTACAAGCAGAATTGGTGCAGAAACAATTGTAATGAATCATTAAAGATGTGTTAAAATATTTTCTTTGTTTTCTTATTTTTTTTGGATTATAATTCACTCTTCACTTCACCCACACAACAGTTTTACCATTGTGAAACCAGGATTTTCTACTCTTGAAGAATGTTAGTATTAGTCTGGAATCCAAGATTGTTGATAACCCAGAACTTCAGTTGAGTACTGCATTGGAAATACCCTGCCAGGAACTAAGATAGATATATATATATACATACATACACATATATACATGTACATACATATACATACATATATATATATATATACATACATATATATATACATACATAGATACACTATTAAAATCAAACTGCACTCTTCAAAACTTGCACTAAGAATAAGTACAAGGTAAAAATTTTTAAAAAACTATTATTTATGGGATAACCCAATATTTATGAGTCAGTGGGTTAAGCGTTTCCATTGAGGCAAGTTTTTGCAGATTCCTGCCATTTTCAGGAGAACTGATATATAGCGGAGCCCATGCCGATCCAAGCTGAATTATCAAAATGGACAAACAACCACCACCAACAGAAATTGTAATGTTTCTTGCTTTGATTCACTGTACCACTTTACAAAAGAATAAAGTCCTAATATTATTTTGATTTTTCCAGTTTCAGCTCATGAGCTGTGGCCATGCTGGGGCACCGCCATTAAAAAATCTGCCCCATATCTAAAATGATTCGTTATCAGCTCTTACTAGAAAAAAAATTTGTCTTTGTGGCATTTTTATCAAAAAAAATTTTTGGAAAGGATGCAACAGCTCATGTTGCTTCCCCTGCAAAGACTTTGTTTTTTGTTGTTTCTTTGTGGCATTTTATCAGAAAAAATGTTGGAAAGGATGCAACAGGTCGTGTTGCTTTCCTTGCAAAGACTTTGTTTTTTGTTGTTTCTTTGTGGCATTTTATCGGAAAAAATGTTGGAAAGGACGTAACAGGTCGTGTTGCTTCCCTTGCAAAGACTTTGTTTTTGGTGTTTCTTTGTGGCATTTTTATAAAAAAAATGTCCGAAGGGATGCAACAGCTCATGTTGCTTCCCTTGCAAAGACTTTTTTGTTGTCTGCCGCTGCTTGCTCGTCTCATGCTAATTCTGACGATAAAAGTCTGAAGCCTACGATGTCATGTAGTTAATACCAATTTTACAGAACAATCTTATGAAAAATCTATATATATAAAACTCTAGTTGTGTGAGTGTCTGTCCCCTTCGATTTAGATTCCTAACTACTCCCACGGAGTTGGTGTCCATGGTCACACCTGCACCTGTTTGCTTCTCCCCCTTTTTCCCTCCCTCGTGAAGCTGTGGGGAAGGGAGTGTAAGGAAATCAACGTCGTAAAGCGTTGTCAAGGAGACCAGCGTTCTTTTAGAACAACGACTTCATGGCTTGAAGACACCAAAACAGAAATGGCTAAGAAAACCCGAATTGGCATCTATAAGGGAAGTAACTCTCTAAAAATGCTTATATAGTTATTTCCCTTACAAACCCGAGCAACGCCGGGCGATATTGCTAGTAAGTAATATATTTTCAATTTGATTCTATAATTTTTAAGGGAAGCATTACTTCCCTTGCTTCCATGGACTTCATGCCTATGATAGTGTTTGTGTCCCTGTAACTTAGCAGTTTGGCAAAAGACTCCAATAGAATAAGTACCAGACCTTAAAATTAAAATGAATAAACATGAGTTGATTCGTTTGACTAAAACATAAATTGAAGGCTGTGCCCCCCGGCATGGCCACGGTCTAGTGACTGGAACAGGTAAGAGAATAAATAAAGATTACACAACCACACCTGTATGATGATAAACTTGCTATCATCATCATCGTTCAATGTCCACTTTCCATGCTGGCATGGGTTGGATGGTTCGACTGAGGGCTGGGCAAGCCAGAAGGCTGCGCCAGGCTCCAGTCTGATCTGGCAAAGTTTCTACAGCTGGATGCCCTTCCTAATGCCAACCACTCCGAGAGTTTAGCAATTCAAACAACTGGGTTTAATAACAACAAGAACTAAAGTTTATATCTCAAAAGATATTATTTATATTTGTAGAATATTTACATACATACATCTTTGCTTATAGAATAATACCTTCTCAAAAAATATAGAGAATTACAATGGTTTCTTCCAAGATGGTTCTACCGTCTTGCTCGGTCGCTTCGGTTCTTCACGTTTGCGTAGTCATAGAAATGCTTTCCAATTTTCTTCTGTCTCTCTTTGCGATCCAGTTTGCGACGCTGAAGGAAATAAAATGAAATGCCAAGGTGGTCAAAATAGATCGAGAACTTTTCAGGAGTTTACCATAGACACACACACACACAAAAGAAGAAAGAGAAAGTCTAAAGAAGACTAAGATTGTTGTGAGACTGACGAATTTGCTTCTCAACCTTGGTTTAGTTCCACAACTTGGCACTTTAGCTGCCTTCTACTAGAAACCCAAACCGATTAATGACTTGTGAATGACCGTGATAGACAGAAACTGTATTATTCCTACTGTGTGAGTGTGTGCATATATATATATATAGATGTACTTGCATAGCAAGTGACCTGATCTGAGATCGCGTGCTGGAACGAAAACAATTGCAGCGTGGAAGGTGTTTATAAGCCATTTAAGAAACACACAAAAACCGTTAGATGCAGCACAAAGTTTTATCAGTGAACAGGTCGCGGTCTCAAAGCGACGAAAATATTTTGACACCTTCCATTCTGCAAGAACACCTTCAACACACCACGGGTCTCTTCGACCGGGGTCTGGTAAGCCATGGAGGCTGCACCGAGCTCTAGTCTGATTTGGTAGTGTTTCTACAGCTGGATGCCCTTCCTAATGCCAACCATTCCGTGAGTGTAGTTGGTGTTTTATACGTGCCACCAGCACAGGGGCAAGAGCAGGCTGGCAAACGGCCACGATCGTTTGGTGCTTTTCTGTGTCACCGACACGGACGCCAGTCAAGCGGCGCTGGCATCTGCCACGTTCCGACGGTGATTTTTATGTGTCACCGGCACGAGTGTCTTAACTACACACACACACACACACATATATATATATATACACACACACACACATTGCATGTGTGTGTGTGCGCCTTTGTGTCTGTCTCTGCATCACCATTTTACAACTGGTATTGGTGTATCGACATCCCTGTAACTTAGCAGTTCAGCAAGAGAGACCAATAGAATAACTACTAAGCTGAAGAAGTCCTGGGGTCAATTTGTTCGACCAAAAGCTCTTCACGGTGGTGCTCCAGCCTGGCCGCAGTCAAATGATTGAAACACGTAAAATAATTCCCAATGATATAATAGGGCTTTTTAAGCATTGAATGGCTGGGAGGGTCCATGTGAGCAAAACAGGAAACAAAGGGGTCCAGAGGTAGAAAAAAAGGGTTTTGAGCAACACTGACCTAAGGCACAATTCTTCATTACTTCTACAATATTTTTACAAAAGCTGAACATCATAAAACTGCTGTATCATGGCCAGCCTTAAAATCTGAGCAGTTAAAAAAAACAAACAAAACAAACCAAAATAAACTTACTTGTTTTCCGGTCAACTTAGGAGCTTCATCTTCATCGGAACTTTCTTGGTGTCGCTTCTGCTTTCGTTTCTTATTCTTGCCTGACTTGGCTATGTTCACCTTGGAAGAACTTTCCTTTGTTGCACTGGTACTAGGCTTGCTTTCTGGTTCCTTCATCTTGTACATGAAATCAGCTGAAATATTCGAAGACAAAGAAAAAGGGAAAAATGAAAAGCACTGGCATGGCCATGTGGTTAAGAAGCTAGCTTTGCAACCACATGTTTTTGGGTTCAATCCCACAGTGTGGCACCTGACCAAGTGTTTTCTACTATTATAGCCCCTGGTTGACCAAAGCCTTGTGAGTGAATTTGATGGAAAGAAACTGAAAGAAGGGTTGTCACATGTGTGTGTTGGTACTTGTTCCTGCTACTGCTTGACCTGGTGTCAGTTTGTTTGTTCCTGTAACTTAGCAGTTTGGCAAAAAGATAATGATTGAATAAGTACCAGACTTCATAAAAAAAATGTAAGATTAAAAAAAAAAAAAACCCATGTAAACCTATAGGCGCAGGAGTGGCTGTGTGGTAAGTAGCTTGCTTACAAACCACATGGTTCCGGGTTCAGTCCCACTGCGTGGCATCTTGGGCAAGTGTCTTCTACTATAGCCCCGGGCCGACCAATGCCTTGTGAGTGGATTTGGTAGACGGAAACTGAAAGAAGCCTGTCGTATATATGTATATATATATATATATATATATATATATGTATGTGTGTGTATGTGTTTGTCCCCCTAGCATTGCTTGACAACCGATGCTGGTGTGTTTACGTCCCCATCACTTAGCGGTTCGGCAAAAGAGACCGATAGAATAAGTACTGGGCTTACAAAGAATTAATCCCGGGGTCGATTTGCTCGACTAAAAGGCGGTGCTCCAGCATGGCCGCAGTCAAATGACTGAAACAAGTAAAAGAGTAAGAGTATGTAGAAAGATAGAAACCTGGACATCACAATGAACTACAAAGTCAGAGACCAGTGTGTACAGCTACTCTCCATCTTCCTGTTAGGCATTAACCCATTCATTACCATATTTCTGTGCTTCTTTCAATTAATTTTAAATAGAGCAAAGAATTAGTAAAATAACTTAGTTATCATTAAGCTAATGTTAGGAGCATAAATTGTGTAAGTGATTTTAATGATTCTAACAATTTATATTAATGTTTTTTTAATAACTACTTGTATTCTTATCTTATATGCATTGAATTTTATGGATGGAAGCACTCCGTCGGTTACGACGACGAGGGTTCCGGTTGATCCGATCAACGGAACAGCCAGCTCGTGAAATTAACGTGTAAGTGGCTGAGCACTCCACAGACACGTGTACCCTTAACGTAGTCTTCGGGGATATTCAGCGTGACACAGAGTGACAAGGCCGGCCCTTTGAAATACAGGTACAACAGAAACAGGAAGAAAGAGTGAGAGAAAGTTGTGGTGAAAGAGTACAGCAGGGATCACCACCATCCCTGCCGGAGTCTCGTGGAGCTTTTAGGTGTTTTCGCTCAATAAACACTCACAACGCCCGGTCTGGGAATCGAAACCTCGATCCTACGACCGCGAGTCCGCTGCCCTAACCACTGGGCCATTGCGCCTCCACCATTGAATTTTATACTGTATATATGTATGTTGTTATGGTTGTCGTTTTCATAATTAAATAAGTCAACATTCTAATATCCTAAAGCTGATAAACCAACTAATGTGTTTCTCCATTTTCACGTGACCGACCAGGCTATCAGATGTTGCTACACATCGCTGGTCACAATGCACTTCGTATTGTTTTAGCCTTCGAATGACGCCACCCCGCTGGCTAAACGAGCAGGCCAACAGAAGAAAGAGTGAGAGAAAGTTGTGGCGAAAGAGTACAGCAGGGGTCGCCACCACCTCCTGCTGGAGCCTCATGGAGTTTTAGGTGTTTTCGCTCAATAAACACACACAACGCCCGGTCTGG
Organism: Octopus sinensis; assembly: GCF_006345805.1. NCBI lineage: Eukaryota > Metazoa > Mollusca > Cephalopoda > Octopoda > Octopodidae > Octopus > Octopus sinensis. Next base: position 42,608,992 of record NC_043015.1, read on the forward strand.
GAATCGAAACCGCGATCCTCCGACCATGAGTCCGCTGCCCTAACCACTGGGCCATTGCGCCTCCACATTTGTAATATATATATATATATATATATGTATGAAATGCTGAACAATGAAAATGAGTGCTCTACACCGCATTGATAGATAGAGGTTCTTTAGTCATGTATTAAGGCTACCATTGGTTTCATGTTAAGAAAAGTGTTTCAATATCTTAACAATTTTTCAAGCCGATCATATGGAGGAATGGTGTTTGTTTCCATTTTGGATGAAAACACAAAGTCTTGAATTCTATGAATTCACGAGACTTTGTGTGCTTGTCCAAAATGGAGACAAACATCATTATTGAAGAATTTTTAAGATAATAAAATATTTTTCTTAACATGAAACCAATGGTAGCCTTTATGATATATATATATATATATATATATATATATAGCAGTCCAACAATGGGTTAGCTGCTGAAACTTCGAAGTCACAGTCAACAACATCCTTGTTTAAGAATAATAAATTTTTACTCTAGAAAAGTATAGAGTAACCCATCAGATTAATGCAAATTTAAAAAAAAAAATTATAACTGAACATAAAAACAAACATCAATATAAATAAATATATATATATATACCTTCATCATCAGAATCCTCTGGCATCTGTTGAACAGCAGAAATACCACTTCCTGATGGAATACTCTCAAGAGAAGCTGTCAAAGACTTTTCTTTGGTTTCATCTTTGCTGTTCTCAATTATCTCTTCGCTCTTATCTTCGTCTTTTGCTGATGTATTTTCTTGTGCAGCCGTCTCCGTAATACTTGATGATTCTTTGGAAATGGATTTATCTGAAGAATCATCAGTTCCCTTATCTTTTTCTCCAGCAGCAGCAGTAGCAGCAGCAGCAGTAGCAGCAGTTTGCTCTGCTTCGTTAGACTTTGTCATTAACTCAACGAATGCTTCCGCATCGGCCGATTCCTTCTCGACATCAGGAATTGCAATTTCTTTCGTCTCCTCTCCATCTTCATCGCTTTCTTTGTCTGAAACATCTTCAGCGTCGGAATCGTCCCGCGATACATCCAAGTTCACGGATTTAACGTCATCCGCAACAAACTCTGGTTGCACCTGAATTTTGCGCAAGTCCTGCTGCACCTGTGGAATGGCTTTGACTGTTTCCTCACCTATTACTGCGGTTTCCTGTGAAGCGGTCTCAACGACTACTTTGTCAACAATGCTTTCTATTTCGTCTCCCTGCAAAAATTAAATTAATCATTCATTTCAGAATACAATCAAGCATAAGTATCTGGGATTTCTGGAAGACAGGAAAATAACTTTGAACTTTTATTTACTAAATTATTTAAATCACTCTTACAGCAAAGCAATCACCATCATCATCATCATCATTATTTAACGACCGCTTTCCATGCTAGCATGGGTTGGATGATTTGACTGAGGTCTGGCGAACCAGACTCCAATCTGATCTGCCAGAGTTTCTACAGCTGGATGCCCTTCCTAACGCCAACCACTCTGAGTGTGTAGTGGGTGCTTTTACATGCCACCGGCACGAGGGCCAGTTTAGTGGTACTGGCAACGGCCATGCTCAAATGGTGCATTTTATGTGCCACCTGCACAGGAGCCAGTCCAGCGGCACTGGCGACGACCTCACTCGAATGTTTTTTCACGTGCCACCATCACAAGTGCCAGTAAGGTGACGCAGGGAATGATCACGCTCGAATGGTGTGTTTAACGTGCCATCAGCACGAAGGCCAGCTTGTTGCTCAGGCAATGATCTCACTCGTACATGTACCTTCATACTGGTGTTGACATCAGGTAGCCAAATACTGTGAAGAGGCTTTAAACAGCATACTCAAATATAAAATTATTACACACACACACACATTTATATATATGTAGATATTCTTATTTCTTTTTCTTTAGCAGCAGTTGTAAATAAGTTGCATTTTCACTCCTGTTAATAAAGGCTGCAGTGATGTCCTAAACTGCATATCATCGAGTGTGGGCTGCCATGGTTCGTGATGCCATCAGAACCAGAGAAGAAGCCGGCTCAACCCGTCCTGGGTGAATTCCGTCACAAGCAAGCAAGCAAGCTTAAACTGCATGCTATTTTGCCAGAAACAAAATACTTTCTCCAGCAACCATAAATATATGCGCAGGAGTGGCTGTGTGGTAAGTAGCTTGCTTATCAGCCACATGGCTCCGGGTTCAGTCCCACTGCGTGGCACCTTGGGCAAGTGTCTTCTGCTATATCCTTGGGCCGACCAAAGCCTTGTGAGTGGATTTGGTAGATGGAAACTGAAAGAAGCCTGTCATATATATGTATATATATATATGTATGTATGTATGTGTGCGTGTATGTTTGTGTGTCTGTGTTTGTCCCCCTAGCATTGCTTGACAACCAATGCTGGTGTGTTTATGTCCCTGTCACTTAGCAGTTCGGCAAAAGAGGCCGATAGAATAAGTACTGGGCTTACAAAGAATAAATCCTGGGGTCGATTTGCTCGACTAAAGGCGGTGCTCCAGCATGGCCGCAGTCAAATGACTGAAACAAGTAAAAGTATATAGACACGCCTGATCCTTGCAAGCATGGAAAAGTGGGCATTGAAATGGATGTTGAGGAAGCCAGCCAGCCACACACACACAAAACACCTAATACATTAAAAAAAATTTGTCCACACCTCTCTTACTGGTGGTTTAACAAAATACGGAAGACGTCCTCGCTGCCAATCATTCAACACAATTTTGGAAATATTGTTGAAATCTGGGTCACCACCCTGAAAATAGTTACATCAAAAAGACACAGAAATTTAGAAGTTTATATAAAAAAAAAACAGTTTCTTAAAAAAATTCATTCATTTATATCATAATGCATTCCAGAAGTAACTAATCCATTCTGACATGGGCTGAATGGTTCTTCTGTGTTGCTTCTCTCCAAGAAATTCCATATTTTATGAATTCTTCTGTTGTCATTTTGGTTCCTGTGTTAGTGTTTCTCAGCTGGGACCCATTTGATCCTTAAGGGTCCATCTAAGGTTTTGATGTTAAAATTTCTGTGTATAAATTGGTTACATTTCTACAATGCACAAAATATTTAACCCTTTCATTACTGTATTTATTTTGAGATGCTCTGTGTTTCTTTCAATTACTTTTAATATAACAAAGAATTTAGTAAAATAACTTAGTTATCATTCAGCTAATGTTAGGAACATATACTGACTAAGGTTTGGTGGAAGATTTGAATTCAAAACTTATGAAAACAAGACATTTGTACTACAGAGCCAGAGCCGGTTTCAACAGGAGTGGTAATGAAAGGGTTAAAAATATCATGGTGACTTTAATCTTTTTGTTACCATATTTTGTACTACAGAGCCAGTTTCAGCTGGGTTGGTAATGAAAGGGTTCATTTTTTTTATTTATTATTCCTAAATTTCTTTTATATACAATGAATGGTTAAGAGTGTCCAGTAGAATACAATAGGAGTGAAAGGGGTCTTTAGGCAGATGAGGTTGTGAATAGCAAAGAAAGGACTTTGACAAACAATCAATTGATTGTTTAACCAACACATTAAACAAATGACCAATTAGTTGGTTGGTTATATATATTTCTTTACTACCCACAAGGGGCTAAACATAGAGGAGACAAACAAGGACAGACAAAGGTATTAAGTCGATTACAAAGACCCCAGTGCGTAATTGGTACTTATTTAATCGGCCCCGAAAGGATGAAAGGCAAAGTCGATCTTGGCGGAATTTGAACTCAGAACGTAGCAACAGACGAAATACTGCTGAGCATTTCGCCCGGCATGCTAACGTTTCTGCCAGCTTGCCGCCATTACCATTAACAACTGGTGTTGGTTTGTTTATATCCCCACTACTTAGCAGTTCAGCAAAAGAGACTGAAGACTGATTGATAAGTCCAAGACTCAAAAGAAAAAAGAAAAACATAAATACTTGGGTCAATTGCTTTGCCCAAACCTTTCAAGGCAGTGCCCCAGTATGGCCACAGTCCAATGACTGAAACAAGTGAAAGACAGAAGGTAACTCTCTCCTTTACTCTTTTACATGTTTCAGTCATTTGACTGTGGCCATGCTGGAGCACCGCCTTTAATCGAGCAACTCGACCCGGGACTTATTCTTTTGTAAGCCCAGTACTTATTCTATCGGTCTCTTTTGCCGAACCACTAAGTGACGGGGAGATAAACACACCAGCATCGGTTGTTAAGCAATGATAGGGGAACAAACACAGACACATAAACACACACATATACGTACATATATATACATATATACATACGACGGGCTTCTTTCAGTTTCCGTCTACCAAATCCACTCACAAGGCTTTGGTCGGTCCGAGGCTATAGTAGAAGACACTTGCCCAAGGTGCCACGCATTGGGACTGAACCCAGAACCATGTGGTTGGTAAACAAGCTACTTACCACACAGCCACTCCTGCGCCTAACGAGAAATAAAATCCAAGACAGATTTCTTACCTTCAATAATTTCCCGTATCTTTTGGCAAGTTTTTCCAGGAAGTCTTCTGTACCAGTCCAACCTTCTATTTTGTAGGCTCGTGTAATATATTCAGGTCGTACTCGTTCAAGTACAGCTCCGATGTAGTCTTCGGGATTCCTCAGATGTTCCACTCGTACCTGGAATTTAAGGAGAATGCTTTCATTACAACAAGGTTATCCAGAACAAGCCACTGGCGGATCAGTCCAATGGATGGAGAAGTGTTTCTCAAAGTTATGAAGAACCCCCCAAGCTTTAAGGAAAAATTCTGGTGTTCTGCAACACGAGAGGAGGCGTCTTTTAAGAGAATTTAATAAAAATATATTTTATAAAAGAATGGTACATATTTATTATATGTTTGATTTGGTGAATGGAAACTGGAAGAAACCTGTTGTGTGTGTGTGTATGTATATATATATATATATATATATATATAGATATATATATATCATCATCATCGTTTAACGTCCGTTTTCTGCGCTAGCACGGGTTGGACGGTTTGACTGGGGTCTGGGAAGCCAGGGGCTGCACCAGGCTCCAGTCTGATCTGGCAGTGTTTCTACAGCTGGATGCCCTTCTTAATGCCAACCACTCCGCGAGCTGTAGTGGGTGCTTTTTACGTGCCAGGGGAGTCTGGCATCGGCCACGATTGGTTGGTGCTTTTAACATGCCACCGGCACGGAAGCCAGCCAAGGCGATATATATATATATATATATATCATCATCATCGTCGTTTAATGTCCGTTTTCCATTCTAGCATGGGTTGGACGGTTTGATCGGAGTCTGGGAAGCCAGGGGCTGCACCAGGCTCCAGTCTGATCTGGCAGTGTTTCTACACACATAGAGAATGGTTTAGTGGCTAGCAAAAGCAAAAGATGAAGACATTCAGATGATGAATATTTAAGTACAAATATTTAGATATTTATATTAATAGATCCAACTTACACAGAGTACAAACAGAGAAAATTAATTTTGAATAATGTAGTCCTAGAGTTACAAAAGAACGGGATGGTCATGGATGGAGAGAATGAAATCTCTATAATACTTACCACACCTTTCAAAACGATTTCTGTAGGAGTGGAACCAGACGGATACACCACACCAGGACAATCTACCAGATATATTCTTCTCATCAGTGTTATGTACTGCCACACCTGTAAAACAGAAAGAAGAGAATGAATTGAGTTATAAGAGTAAATTAGTACGTAAAGAAATACTAAAGATGAGAGACGAAGCATTTTATGTGATAGAATGTATGAACCCTAGGCGGCGAGCTGGCAGAAAAGTTAGCATGCCAAGTGAAATGCTTAGCGGTATTTCATCTGCCGTTACGTTCTGAGTTCGAATTTGCCTTTCATCCTTTCAGGGTCGATAAATTAAGTACCAGTTACACACTGGGGTTGATGTAATCGACTCAATCCCTTTGTCTGTCCTTGTTTGTCCCCTCTGTGTTTAGCCCCTTGTGGGCAATAAAGAAATAAGAATGTATGAACCTTTTAGCATTTTAACCAGCCATATCCAGCCCAAATCCAAGGGGGTGAGGTGAAAAGTTCATAGGCTGACTATGAAGGGGTGATGCTAGAGCTGTGAAATCTTGCTTGCAGTAATTTCAAGTCTTCTTATTAACAACTGCATTGTTTTTTTCCAGGTAAACTGACACCTGGCTGTTCAAAAAGACTTCAAAAGTAACTAGTATTGACTTCTTTTGAAAATGGATAAAAAGTTTGGTATCATGGTTTTATCAAGTACCTGCAGAAAAAGGGTTTAGCTCCCAACGACATTCATTCTGACATTTTTGCTACATTAGTTTCAGCTCACGAGCCGTGGCCATGCTGGGGCACTGCCATTAAATAAACTATGCGCCCGCAGAGGGACTCGAACCCGCGTCCCTCAGATTACTTCTAAAGTTGACCTATAAAAGTCTGATGCTCTACCGACTGAACTATGTGGGCGACAAATAAACTATGCACCCGCAGAGGGACTCGAACCCGCGTCCCTCAGATTACTTCTAAGGCTGACCTATAAAAGTCTGATGCTCTACTGACTGAACTATGCCAGGATGCTGCCCACTCGGCACCCAGGCTACATTCTTAGCGCCCCCTCCCCCACCACAAATATAGACCCACTTTCTGCAGCAAATTCAAAACAAATAAAACTTAATTAAACCTAATTAATCTATTAATTTTTTTTTTTTTTACATCTATCACCTGATTGTGGCCACCCCATTATCATCCTATTTTTCTTCAACATTCCACTGGATCTTTACACTGCCCACTTTGAGAATCCCTGCTCTAGCTCTATCAACAGTGCAAAAGCAGGTGGCTCAATTTAGGAGGGGAACAGAGAGTCTTGAAGATGACCCAAGCTTTGGATATCTTGCACCAAGGAAAACGTTGATTATGTTCATCACATGGTGATGGACGACAGGTGAGCGACTATAAATCAAATAGCCAATGGTATTAGCATATCCAGCTGTAGAAACACTGCCAGATCAGACTGGGCCTGGTGCAGCCAACTGGCTTCCCAGACCCCAGTCGAACCGTCCAACCCATGCTAGCACGGAAAGCTGACGTTAAACAATGATGATGAGAGAATTAAGAATATTCTGCACAAAGAACTTGGCAGGAAATCACATCACAAGAAAGTATGACATATTGAGGCATATCCAGCTGATTTCTTTGAACATTTCCTAACCCAGGATGAATGTTGGACTCATCACTTTGAGTCAGAGAGAAAGAGACAATCCATACACTGGAAACACCCCTCTTCATCTGCTCCAATGAAGGCCAAGGTAATTTGAGGGAGATTTGGTTGCTATTTCTAATAGGTCAAGAGTCCACATAGAGGCTCCCTCATAGACTGATCCCCAAAATTGTTTACTCTTTTACTTGTTTCAGTCATTTGACTGTGGCCATGCTGGAGCACCGCCTTTAGTCTAGGAAATCGACCCCCAGGACTTATTCTTTGTAAGCCTAGTACTTATTCTATCGGTCTTTTTTGCCAAACCGCTAAGTTACAGGGACGTAAACACACCAGTATCGGTTGTCAAGCGATGTTGGGGGGACAAACACAGACACACAAACACATATATATCACGGGCTTCTTTCAGTTTCTGTCTACCAAATTCACTCACAAGGCTTTGGTCGGCCCAAGGCTATAGCAGAGGACACTTGCCCAAGGTGCCACGCAGTGGGACTGAACCCGGAACCATGTGGTTGGTAAGCAAGCTACTTACCACACAGCCACTCCTGCGCCTATTTGTTTACTGTTGTATAAAAAAAAGTATTGTTCATTCCACTGAACTCATAAAACAGCAATACAATAAACGACAAGAAATCAAATTGAACATTGAAATCTCTCTAGTACTCTTTTACTCATTTGACTGCGGCCATGCTGGAGCACCACCTTTAGTCAAACAAATCACCCCCAGGACTTATTCTTTGTAAGCCTAGTGCTTATTCTATCAGTTTCTTTTCCCAAACAGCTAAGTTATGGGGAAGTAAACACACCAATATCGGTTGTCAAGCAATGGTGGCAGGGAAAAACAGATATACATACACACACCCACACGCACATATATATATATATATATATATATACACACACACACACAATGGGCTTCTTTCAGTTTCTGTGACCAAATCTATTCACAAGGCTTTAGTTGGCCCAACGCTATAGTAGAAGACACTTGCCCAAGGTGCCATGCAGTGGGACTGAACCCATAACCATGTGGTTGGGAAGCAAGCTTCTTATCACAAGGCCGCTCCTGTGTCTATGTATGATCTTCAGACCATACCTGTGGTTTGTGTCATTTACTTACCTTTGTCTCACCAGCAATCGGAGCCACTTTACAAACTTTCTTCTTGCGCAAAGTATTAATAACGGAACTTTTCCCAACATTTGGATAACCTATAAATCCAACACTGATTTGTTTTTTATTCGAATGGAGCTGGAAGCAAAAAAAAAGTAGAGTTAATACCTGTAATAGGTAGAAGGTAAGGTAGATAAAACAGCAGAAAATCTTGTTAGCAACAGACTAAAATATACATGGCTCAGTGGTTAGAGCATCGAGCTTACAATCGCGAGGTTGTGAGTTCGAATCCTGAACTGGGCTGCGTGTTGTGTTCTTGAGCAAGACACTTTATCTCACGTTGCTCCAGCTGTAGAAATGAGTTGCGACACCACAGGTGCCAAGCTGTATCGGCCCCTTTGCTTTCCCTTGGATAGCACCGGTGGTGTGGAGAGGGGAGGCTGGTATGCATGGGCGACTGCTGGTCACCCATAAACAACCTTGCCCAGACTTGTGCCTTGGAGGGTAACTTTCTGGGTGCAATCCCACAGTCAGTCATGACCGAAGGGGGTCTCAGCAGCACCAGCAAAATATACATGTATAAATATATCTACGACATATATGGAAAACCGGTGTGTGTTTGTTTGTGGTGTTGTTAGCTAACTCCCCCTACATTGTATAATTGATTTTGATGAAACTTGACATGTGAGTAGAACTCATGTCTGGAAACCTCATGACGAAAAATGTAACAAATTGTTTCATAACTTAAAGCATGTAAAGATAATTTATATTATTACATTCAATAATAGACAAATTACTGACAATGTCTGCATTAATGTTTTGTAGGATGATACATTCAGGAGCTCTTTTATGAGTTCTATTGGATCACTTGAATTGATATATTGTGACGGGCGAAGGACCCCGAGGGCCCTATTATGTTTTGTGCGAGTGGCACGTAAAAAGCACCATCCGATTGTGGCTGTTTGCCAGCCTCGCCTGGCACCTAAAAAGCACCCACTACACTCATGGAGTGGTTGGTGTTAGGAAGGGCATCCAGCTGTAGAAACATTGCCAGATCAGACTGGGGCCTGGTGCAGCCACCTGGCTTCCCAGACCTCAGTTGAACCGTCCAACCCATGCCAGCATGGAAAGCAGACGCTAAACGATGATGATGATGATATATATATATATATGTATATATGTTATTGTTATACTTGGGGATGGTCATCTTTTGCTGATTAAACACACACACTGTTTATTTGATCTTCACTTTGTTTTTTATTTATATTATTTTTAGTTTATATGTCTGTCAAAGTTCCTTTGTCACACATCCTGTGACACATGGGACAGAGAGCCACTGATGCTGGGGAAGCCTACTTCTTAATCACACAGCCATGCTTGCTTATGGAAGCACTCCGTCGGTTCCGACGACGAGGGTTCCGGTTGATCTGAATCAACAGAACAGCCTGCTCGTGAAATTAACGTGTAAGTGGCTGAGCACTCCACAGACACGTGTACCCTTAATGTAGTTCTCGGGGATATTCAGCGTGACACAGAGAGTGACAAGGCCGGCCCTTTGAAATACAGGTACAACAGAAACAGGAAGTAAGAGTGAGAGAAAGTTGTGGTGAAAGGGTACAGCAGGGATCACCACCATCCCCTGCCGGAGCCTTGTGGAGCTTTAGGTGTTTTCGCTCAATAAACACTCACAATGCCCGGTCTGGGAATCGAAACCGCGATCCTATGACCGCGAGTCCGCTGCCCTAACCACTGGGCCATTGCGCCTCCCATGCTTGCTTATACAAAAACAAAGAATATTTTTCTGCTATTTTCAAAATGCAATAATTACCAAAACAAAGGGATATGAAATATAAAATGTTTTTCTTTTCTTTCTAACCTTTGCAAACTGTCGTAGCAAATTAATAAATGCTCCTTTTCCAAAAGCGTTGGTAAGGCTTGCATGGAACGCCATGGTAGGTTGGGCTTCTGACAAAATAGTCACCCATTTTTGCTGTCAAAAGAAAAGTACATAAAATATACCTTCAGTATAAATATTAACACACACACAAAAATTTTTTTAAAATAACAGATACTAGCACTATGACCTGGGATATATACAAGCAGCTAAGCCCGGTTTCACTTGGTCTGTTTGGATGATGTGGCTGTGATCGTTTTCGGTAAGGCATAATCTATAACAGCGTTTCTCAACTTTATCATTTCGAGTCCCCTGTTTCGATTGGAGCCTCCAGATGTATGAAAATTTCTTTTAGAAAAGTTTTAATCGATTTTCTCGGTAAGTATGTGGGCTAGGAAAAAACAACAAACCGCATTCCAATCTATGCACCCGTCTCTACATGTGTGCCATTTTTCACACGAATCCACCCAGCCGTTTGGCTGTGAACCTCAGGACAAGAAAGAATACAACGATCGCCCATGTCCAATTTATATTATAGATATCTGTGTCGGTGGCACATAAAATCACCCACTACACTCTCGGAGTGGTTGGCGTTAGGAAGGGCATCCAGCTGTAGAAACACTGCCAGATCTGACTGGCCTGGTGCAGCCTTCGGGCTTGCCAGACCCCAGTTGAACCGTCCAACCCATGCTAGCATGGAAAGCGGACGTTAAACGATGATGATGATATGTATATATATATATATATATATTATATGTCTCTGTACGTATTGGGAAGTCTGACTGTTAACTTACCGTAACCCAAACTGGAACAAGGTCGACTTTGTTCAAAATAAAAATCAACTGCTTGTGAGGTTTCTCTTTTTTAAGGTATTTTTCAATTTGATAACATCTTGTTCCTAAGGGATCTCGGGCATCTAAAACTTGGACAAGGACATCTGAAGAATCAATGACCTGCACAAGAAAAAAAAGGTGAATAAATAAAGAAAACATAAAAATAATATTTGTAAGTTTTTAAAATATTTAACCAAAATTGGTAAAAAATGATTGAAATATAATTTTTAAATTTTTAATATCCATAGGGACTGGTACTCGGGTGTTGCCAGTGCTGCTGGACTGACTCCTGTGCAGGTGGCAAGTAAAGAAACACCGTTTCGACCCTGTGCTTGAGGAGACCTATTGAGTCAATTACATCAACATCAAAAATCAATGGAAATTGTAGTTGTGATCCCTGTGCCGGTGGCACGTAAAAAGCACCACCCGAACGTGGCCAATGCCAGCGCCACCTTGACTGGCTTCCATGCCGGTGGCACATAAAAAGCACCAACTGAATGTGGACATTGCCAGCCTACCCTGGCACCTGTGCTGGTGGCACGTAAAAAGCACCATCCGAACGTGGCCAATGCCAGCGCCACCATGACTGGCTTCCATGCCGGTGGCACATAAAAAGCACCAACTGAATGTGGACATTGCCAGCCTACCCTGGCACCTGTGCCGGTGGCACGTAAAATGCACCACCCGAACGTGGCCAATGCCAGCGCCACCTTGACTGGCTTCCATGCCGGTGGCACATAAAAAGCACCAACTGAATGTGGACATTGCCAGCCTACCCTGGCACGTAAAAAGCACCACCCGAACGTGGCCAATGCCAGCGCCACCTTGACTGGCTTCCATGCCGGTGGCACATAAAAAGCACCAACTGAATGTGGACATTGCCAGCCTACCCTGGCACCTGTGCTGGTGGCACGTAAAAAGCACCATCCGAACGTGGCCAATGCCAGCGCCACCATGACTGGCTTCCATGCCGGTGGCACATAAAAAGCACCAACTGAATGTGGACATTGCCAGCCTACCCTGGCACGTAAAAAGCACCACCCGAACGTGGCCAATGCCAGCGCCACCATGACTGGCTTCCATGCCGGTGGCACATAAAAAGCGCCAACCGAATGTGGACATTGCCAGCCTACCCTGGCACCTGTGCCGGTGAACGTAAAATGCACCACCCGAACGTGGCCAATGCCAGCGCCACCTTGACTGGCTTCCATGCCGGTGGCACATAAAAAGCGCCAACCGAATGTGGACATTGCCAGCCTACCCTGGCACCTGTGCCGGTGAACGTAAAATGCACCACCCGAACGTGGCCAATGCCAGCGCCACCTTGACTGGCTTCCATGCCGGTGGCACATAAAAAGCACCAACCGAATGTGGACATTGCCAGCCTACCCTGGCACGTAAAAAGCACCACCCGAACGTGGCCAATGCCAGCGCCACCATGACTGGCTTCCATGCCGGTGGCACATAAAAAGCGCCAACCGAATGTGGACATTGCCAGCCTACCCTGGCACCTGTGCTGGTGGCACGTAAAAAGCACCCACTACACTCAGAGAAAGAGAAAGTTGTCATGGAGATACCTGCTCAGAGGTCTATGCAAAATTGCAGAAAGTGTATGCCAGCTTGCTGCCTTTTTTTGTAGTTGAGCAATTAGAAACAGAAAGATACGCTGGCTGTGAAAATAATCTTTTGCTCCACCAACAAAAAACAACCTTGACCATAGTGCAAGCAGGGATAATGTGTATGTTGGATGGAACCTACACTCACCTCCTTATGAGAGCTCAAAATCTCTCGTGGAAGCACCATCCAACCAAAATGCAAATATATGGGAAATTACCACCTGTGTCATCTCTTGTGAAAGGTAGGAGAGTCCAGTTTGTTGTAGAGCTGAAAAAGAGGTAATTTCTACTCTTCTCCTCTGGAAGCCATCTACTCGCAATACCAGAGTGCGCACACTCTCCTACCCTGATGTAATCTCCAGGGATACAGGCATCCAGCAACAGGACCTCCGTAATGCTATGATGGACCGTGAAGTCTGGCGTAACATAGTAAATTCCATTGTCTCGACCACAGTCGAACAATGATGATGATGAAAGTGTATGTAACTCAAATAAAACCATAAAGCAGATATTACTTGCAGAAACACCTAAAACTCCAAAATATACATCAGGGGACCGATTGTACTCACTTTATAGAGTTCGTTCCAGATACGTTTCGATTGTCCCGCTTTGAACACCATTTCAATGGCTTCATCACGGACACCATCATATTCAACCATTAAATCCATGTCTTTCTGGGGATTATACTTCTCTGCAGATTCTTGGACAAGTTTGCTTAAATCCTACGGATGGAGAAAAAAAAAAAAAAAGATCAAATTACAAATTTAAAATGAAATTTTGCATTTCGAAGATATTTTATGTCCAGCTGGGGGGGGGGGCATATGCCACAAAAACAGGGAAACTGGGCCCATGAACCTGGCTAGGCTTGAAAAGGGCACATAAATAAAAAATAAAAGAACTTTATGTGAAATCCAATTAGGTTCTAACAGACACTTCCCCACATTTACTTCAACAGACAAAAATGCAATCTCTCTCTCTTTTATTCTTTTACTTGTTTCAGTCATTTGACTGCGGCCATGCTAGAGCACCGCCTTTAATCAAGCAACTCGACCCCCAGGACTCATTCTTTGTAAGCCCAGTACTTATTCTATCGGGTCTCTTTTTGCCGAACCGCTAAGTGACGGGGACATAAACACACCAGCATCGGTTGTCAAGCAATGCTAGGGGAACAAACACAGACACACACATTTATATTTATATATATACATATATAAATGGCGTTAGGAAGGGCATCCAGCCATAGAAACACTGCCAGATCTGACTGGGCCTGATGAAGCCTTCCAGCTTCACAGACCCCAGTTGAACCGTCCAACCCATGCTAGCATGGAAAACGGACGCTAAATGATGATGATGATGATGATGATATATACGACGGGCTTCTTTCAATTTCCGTTTACCAAATCCACTCACAAGGCTTTGGTCGGCCCGAGGCTATAGTAGAAGACACTTGCCCAAGGTGTCACACAGTGGGAATGAACCCGGAACCATGTGGTTGGTAAACAAGCTACTTACCACACAGCCACTCCTGTGCCAATCGTGTAGATACAATGGAACTTCCAATTTCTTTCTACACACACACACACAAAAAAAAGCAGATTTTTTTCAAAAATTATACAAAACATACCAGTATGGAACACAGACATGAAATAGTAATGATGATGATGATGTACAAAACATGAGTTACCTCCAAATTGTCAACTTTGATTTTCGGTCTTTTGCGCTGAGCTTTCTTTCCAAATGTCACAGCGTAGCTCTCGGTATCCAAAAGATGAGGTCGAGCATACTGAAAGGCAAGAAACGGTGAAATAAATACTTTAAATTTAACATCTGCCACTCCAGCATCCTTCTCTTGTCTACCATCTTGGTTCATGCCTGTCTGTGAGCCTCTGCCTCTTGCACACCTGTATCCTCATTGCCCCATCAACCATTTCCTCCCCTAACACCCATACTTCTCTATCACCTGAGAGCAAGAAAGCACATGCTTTATCAATCACCATCAAGTGCCGAAAAGGAACTTTCTTATCTTCCATTTTAAAGGGATACAGAATTAACACAGGTTATAGGAACATAAACCTTCTTCCACGAAAAGATAGCTTAAACTGTGCTCTGATTGGAGGTGTAGTCAAATCCTATTTTATGGACTCAACCATGTTCTAAATTAAGTCGAAAGGTAAGCTACTATAATTTGGCATGAACTTTCCGGACAACCCAATACAACTAATGATGCTATTGACAACAAAATGTAAAATAAAGATAAATCAATAAAAAATTTTTTAAATGGTCTACACACTTTGGCAGCTTCATTCAGTAGGGAAACAGGAAGTTTACTCTGTCTCATAACCATCTTGTAAGGGTCCTTCTTAACTTTCTCCATCTCCTCTTGAAATCTCTGCAGTGCATTCTGGGTAATCACCCGGGTATTACCTGTACAGCAAAAAAAAAATAAATAAATGATGAGTAAACTTCGTTACAGAAAAAAAAAAAAACCTCTTACGTCAAAATGTAATTTACCTTCACACAGTTTTATATTCTTTTATTTGTTTCAGTCATTTGATTGCGGCCATGCTGGAGCACTGCCTTTTAGGCGAACAAATCGACCCCAGAACTTATTCTTTGTAAGCCTAGTACTTATTCCATCAGTTTCTTTTGCTGAACACACCACCATCGGCTGTCAAGCGATGGTGGGAGGAAAAAAACAGACACACATACATATATATACGACGGGCTTCTTTCAGTTTCCATCAACCAGATTCACTCACAAGAGAATTTGGTCAGCCTGAGGCCATAGTAGAAGACACTTGCCCAAGGTACCATGCAGTTGTTTCAGTCATTTGATTGCGGCCATGCTAGAGCACTGCTTTTAGTTGAACAAATCGACCCCAGGACTATATTCTTTGTAAGCCTAGTATTTATTCTACCTGTGTCTTTTGCTGAACCATTAAGTTACAAGGACATAAACACACCATCAGTTGTCAAGCGATGGTGGGGGACAAACACAGACATATAAACACATACATATATATATCAGGGATAATCGATCAATGGAAATTGCAGCTGAGGTGCTGGTGGCATGTAAGAGAACCATCCGAATGTGACCTTTGCCAGCGCCGCCCCGACTGGCCTCGTGCCGGTCATGGCCGTTGCCAGCCTCGCCTGGCCCCCATGCCGGTGGCACATAAAAGGCACCAACCGATCGTGGCTGTTTGCCAGACTCGTCTGGCACGTAAAAAGCACCCACTACACTCATGGAGTGGTTGGCGTTAGGAAGGGCATCCAGCCATAGAAACATTGCCAGATCAAACTGGGCCTGGTGCAGCCTCCTGGCTTCCCAGACCCCAGTTGAACCGTCCAACCCATGCTAGCATGGAAAGCGGATGCTAAACGATGATGATGATGTGCCACTTGGGTAGGCAAGGCAGGCAGTGCCTACCCTGAATAAAATAGCTCGATAATAACATTTTCTTTTTATGGCAGCAATCACCGTACACATGTATGTATAGGCGTAGCTGTGTGGTTGAGAAGTTCATTTCCAACTCACTTGGGTGAGCGTTTTCTATTATAGCCCTGGGCCAAGCAACGCCTTGAGTAGATATGATAGATGAAAACTGAAAGAAGCCCACTGTACATGTGTGTGCTTGTGATGATGATGTGCTTTGTCTTGACATCCTGGCATTGTTATAAATTAGAGGATTTACAGTTTCTGAGAGAAGGCATGGGTCCAAGTTCTATTGTGTTGATGTTTAAGCAACCGTTCCATTATGCCATTCCATCATGGAAGACTAGAATGAAAGGTTTACGGTCAGGCAAGTTCATCTCCGGCCCTGGTTTGATGAATTACTTCATCCTTCACCTGAAAGGAAGATAGGGCTGGAGAGAAAATGCCTGACTAAGAGAGTGTACGAAGAACGATGGAAGGATGTAGCACGAAAGTTGCCAGTGGATGATACCACATAAATGTAAAACTAGACGAAACCAAAGTATCAGTGGGGAGGTGGGGCTCGTGGGGTCCGAGCTAAACCCGCTCCCACTCCATCCGTAATGTCTTCCGGTCTGTTCTCCATTCGATTTTATATTTGTATTTTATTGAATTTTTAAACTCATCTTTGTGTAACCCCATTCGTATATCTGACCCCACATCAGATTGTATTGTCCCCTCTATGTTCGCCCCTTGTGGGTAATAATAAAACCATTCCATTATGCCAGAAACTTTCCTTAATCATCATCATGATCATCATTTAGCGTCTGTTTTCCATACTGGCAGGGGTTAGATGGTTTGACTGGAATTGGTAAGCCAGGATCCAGTCTGTGTTTTGGCTTCGTTTCTATGGCTGGATGCCCTTCCTAATGCCAACCACTTTACAAAGTGTTTCAGGTGCCTTTAACATGTCACCAATTTCTTTACTACCCACAAGGGGCGAAAATACAGACAAACGGATTAAGTCAATTACATCGAACCCAGTGTGTAACTGGTACTTAATTTATCGACCCTGAAAGGATGACAAACCAAGTCAACCTTGGCGAAATTTGAACTCAGAACCTAACGGCAGACGAAATATCACAAAGCATTTCGCCCGGCGTGCTAACGTTTCTGTTAGCTGGCCGCCTTTGACACCAATTACCAGATTGAAAGAGTACTGGGGTCGATACCAGACTAAAAACCTCTTGAAGAAAAGCATAACAAAACAAAACAAAGGGAGCAGGGAAGGTAAGAGCACAATGTATTTACCAAACCATCTTCTGTTTGGTTCCACACGAGCAACAGTTCCAGATTTTAACCAAGTTTGAAACGGTGCTGGCCGCAAGATTTTTCCTGCACTGTCTCTGTAAAAAATAATAAAAGAATTGTGATTAGAATGCATGTTCTTCTATGTGCCTCGTAAAATTAAAGTATCGTTATTATTATTATTAGTATCATCATAATCACCATCATCATTATTATTAGTGAGGGAGCACTGCATGCCATCAAAGTGACACTGGGGTAAAATATACGAAGCCCAGTACACCCATCATGACTACCCATCTGATAAGGGATAAAGGTAGGCACATGCATCACAACCATATGTGCGCGACATGGTGATCTCATATCAAGATAAACAACACATGACCTTGCAGGTGGGACCCAGTTAGAATTCTGTTCTGGTCGAGTAGCCCATTCCGCTCAAAATGGTCCCTGAATAAGGATTATTTAAAGATGTTGAACGAACCACCCATGTTTCCATATTTCAGAGATGTTTGACCTCATAACTGGCACGAACTGATTAGATTTGGGGATCAATCAGGTACCGGACAAGGATTCTGGATTATTTTTCCTTTTTATTTTTTTTACCTAATTTTTGATAGGTCAGGTTCATTGTTTGTATTCTTGTTTGAAAGAACATTTAAATTTATTTAAGATATTCTCATTTTAAAAATCACCTCCGGCTAATCACTGAAAGGATGTTAGTGTTGCTTCAGCGGAGGTTTGCGCTGAGTGCTCTTGTTATTATTATTATTATTATTATTATTATTATGGTGGTGAAGTCAGCAAGCCAGGAAAAATGCTTAGTAGCATTTCATCTATTCTTCCGAGGTTGACTTTGCTTTTCGTCCTTTTGAGGTAATGAAATAAATACCTGTAGAACAGTGGGTTTGATGTAATCAACTTGCCTATTCCACAAATTTTCATATAAACATATATATATTATATATACATGAATGTATGTGTGTGTGTGTGTGGTAGATAGTTAAACTAAGAGAATTTGAGTTAATACTCAGCCTCGTGCTAAGAACACCATCCAAGCATGATCGTAACCAGAGCGGCTAACTGGCTTCCGTGCCAGTGGCATGTGTAAAAGATTCGAGCGAAGTCGTTGCCAGTACCGCCTGACTGGCCCCCGTGCCAGTGGCATGTAAAAAGCACTTGCTACACTCTCGGAGTGGTTGGCGTTAGGAAGGGCATCCAGCTGTAGAAACTCTGCCAGATCAAGACTGGAGCCTGGTGCAGCCATCTGGTTCGCCAGCCCACAGTCAAACCGTCCAACCCATGCTAGCATGGAAAGCGGACGTTAAACAATGATGATGATGATGATGAAGTCATACTAATTTCACGAAGCCTACAAAAAGGAAGTAATTAATGTTACCTTTTTGGTTTGTAATTTCTGTACATTTGGAGACGTTTAATGGTGGTCCGGTCCCTCATGTTATGTCCACCATGCCCTTCAGATTTGGGGCGATCTGGAAAAAAAAAAAAAAATAAATAAACAATGGGAAAACATGAAATTAGGAATTAACAGCTTATATGGAAATTTAAGAAAATATGATCTGTTGAAATAGCAATTTGTGGTTTTAGGTGTAAGGTCTTGTAGCTGTAACTGGTCATGAAAGGTACTGGATCATCAATTCACAGGTTGTAAGTTCAAATCCTTCACAAACATCATCATCATTTAACGTCCGCTTTCCATGCTAGCATGGGTTGGACGATTTGACTGAGGTCTGGCAGAGTTTCTACAGCTGGATGCCCTTCCTAACACCAACCACTCCAAGAGTGTAGTGGGTGCTTTTACGTGTCACCGGCACAAGCGCCAGTTTGGTGGTACTGGCATCGGCCACGCCCAAATGGTGCTTTTTATGTGCCACCTGCACAGGAGCCAGTCCAGCGGCACTGGTGACGACCTCACTCGTGCCACCAGCACAAATGCTACCATTATTTCTCTAGGCAGGACTTGACAATTAACCCTTTTGATATTAACACATCTGAGACTCTCCCAGCTTCTACAATACAGTCATCCTGTTTTGAAGTGATACAAATTCAAACTTTCCATCAGAATTTCCTGTTAATTTATGTCCAAAACACCAGTTTCATAATCCTTTGTCCAAAACACCAGTTTCATAGGCAGAGGGCCTGAAATTTGGGGGTGAAGGGGTCTAACCGATTACATCAACCCCCAGAGCTCAACTGATACTTATTTTATCTAACACCAGAAGGATGAAAGGGGACCTTGGCAGAACTTGAAGACAGAAACGTAAAGAAATCGAACTTGGTGTGAAACTATAAATTTACCGAATATTCTCCAAGTGGTTGGTGATGGAGCAGAGATAGTGTAAAATCGAGAGGGCCCTTTGGCTTTCTTCAAGACATGATCTAGTGTGCTGGTTTCACAATAAAGTACACCCAATGCAGTCTGTAAAGTGATCCAGCTGAGAAACTATAGCAAAAACGAAACATATGTGTTGGAGAGTAACTTTGAACAAAAACTGCTGGGCCAGAGGATATACGGCTTGTATATAAATAATAATACCATTGCTCAACTCAAGAAGGCATGGAACTAATTTTGACGTCCACTTTCCATGTTTGCATACGTCAAAATATATTGTAGAACTGGATGCCCATCCTGTCGCCAACCCTCATCCGTTTCCAAAGAAAGTAATATTTTTTCCTTGACCAGACTGCCGGCATCAGTTGTTAGTTATCGGAGCACTGCATCCTTCAAAACTTCCATGCTTCCTGAGATTCGTCAACACTACACCTGATTTTCTGATAATGTCGTTATATCTATACTCCACAACCCACGAAAATACCCAAAGTGAAATGTCTTGATTTGGTCGAGTTATATCGAAAGAATACCAACTTTGGTCAGCCAAGAGTTACTAGCACTTCTATCTCTTGTTAATTATTTCCAAATAAGGTTCCATACCATTTAACAAACTCATTTGTCAGTATCATCGTCATCATCCCTGGATATTACTGTATTGAGTCCTACGATTACCTGGAATTCATGGTGTAGAAGTGACCGAGATCACAACATTCACCCTGAATGGGATGCCAGTCCATCGCAGGTTTACTCGTCAACAGGTGACCCGACTGGAGCAACTCTGCTCCAGAAAAACGACGAGCCACCTGGTCCGCGAACCGAAACCACGATCCAACGATCTCCAGTGCAACACTCTAACCACAACTAAGACACGCACCTTCACTGCCGTCATTTGTGAAATGATTAAGTTGAAGAAATATGAGAAACCACATGTAAAATATGTCAAGTTATTTAGTGGGGGGGGGGGTAAAGTGGAGTGGCGATCTTGCATTAATTCCTATTTTCCTTTTTCTCAAAAGCAATGAAAAATCGAATATCAATAACTAAATACATAGAATCGACACAGAGATATAAATTTCTTTACTAAATCTTTTCTCCTTTGGAAGCGAATAATGTTTTATCTTCATGTACATGTTCTAATAAGTCACACAATATATATTTCTTTACTACCCACAAGGGGCTAAACACAGAGGGGACAAACAAGGGACAGGCAAAGGGATTAAGTCGATTGCATCGACCCCAGTGCGTAACTGGTACTTAATTTATCGACCCCCGAAGGGATGAAAGGCAAAGTCGACCTCGGCAGAATTTGAACCCAGAACGCAACGGCAGACGAAATACCTATTTCTACTTCTTTACTACCCACAAGGGGGCTAAACACAAAAGGGACAAACAAGGACAGACATAGGTATTAAGTCGATTATATCGACCCCAGTGCATAACTGGTACTTATTTAATCGACCCCGAAAGGATGGGGACGGCAGACGAAATACCCATTTCTTTATTGCACACAAGGGGCTAAACATAGAGGGGACAAACAAGGACAGAGAAACGGATTAAGTCGATTACATCAACCCTAGTGCATAACTGGTACTTATTTAATCGACCCCGAAGTGATGAAAGGCAAAGTCGACCTCGGCGGAATTCGAACCCAGACGAAATACGGCTACGCATTTCGCCCGACGTGCTAACGACTCCGCCAGCTCCGTGGCTTAAAAATCACACAATTTAGGACCAAGACACGTTTACAGCAAAAAAGACAAACACGTGGTGGACCAAAAAGCAAAGGAAAATAAACATCGAAATAACTCACCTATATTCATACTATGGCTAGATTTATTAAGCCTTTCGGGCCTCTTGCCCCTTTGGCCCCTGTGTACTTTGTTACTGACCATCTTTCCCCCCTTTGTTTTGCCAGAACTTGTAAAAGAATTGCCAGGAAAAATACAGAAATCAACAACGATGTCACTTTCAGAACTTTATTAATGCAGATGAATTATTCGCTGGCGGTGATTGGATGAAATTAAAATCGAAATGTTTTAACAAAAGAAAACGAATTACGATATTAAGTAAATTAATTTATTTTATTTAGATTTTTTAATATGCAATTTACATAATATTTTAAGTTAATAACATATTATTATTAATATTGTATAGCATTTTTATATTGCATTTGCTGCCGAACACAATTGCATCAAACCGGTGTACTTGAAAATAAGTAATGTCTGTTTAAAATTCCGTAATACGAATTGAGTTTTATTTTTTTCATTCATAAAATTTGAGTCGCGTGTTCATTTCTTCATATAGCATGTAGCATACAAAAAGGCGATCCTTCGGTATAGGTACCGTAAGTACCGGAAGTGGCTTTATTTACATTTCTGAAGATAACAAAAACCCTTTTCTCCCACCCCTAACCCTAACCCTAACACCCCATATATATATTTTTAAAAAATCACTTTCTTGAAATGTATCCGGTACTTCCGGTACCTATACCGAAGTTACGCCCAAAAACACAAAGTAAGGATCAACTAGTCACGACTAGCCAGCGCGGAGTAAGCGAGTGCGCGCACCGAGACCACTGTTGCTAACTCTTTAACGTCGTGAGATAGGTTTCGTGCACAACGTTGTATTTTCAAAAATGTCCCGCAATATTTGTCCTCATCGATCTGGAACTTGTATAGCTGCAAAAAACGTCATCAAGAAATATAAGAGGAAATATAGGATTGCTGGCGATAATTCGATGAATATGGTAAGCCTCTGAGATTAATGATTTCCTTTTGTTTTTAAATCTAAATTACGAATGTGGCAGGAAATCTCCGTCTCAAATAAAGACACTTCCTTTAGTAATATTTAGAAAAAGGAAGAAATTATTCGCGTCTGGGTGTTTATTAGCGGTTCCCAACCGTTTATTCTGTTTGCTCGCTGGCAATTTTGGAAAGTAAATTTACATAGCCTTCCTCCTGCTCTGTTTTGTTTAGTAATTTGACTTGCACCCCGGCGGAGGTAAAGAATACTCATGCCACCCGTTTTATATTTCTATTTCTTTACTGCCCACAAGGGGCTACACACAGAGGGGACAAACAAGGACAGACATAGGTATTAAGTCGATTACATCGACCCCAATGCGTAACTGGTACTTAATTTATCGACCCCAAAAGAATGAAAGGCAAAGTCGACCTCGGCGGAATTTGAACTCGGAACGAAACGGCAGACGAAATACCTGTTTCTTTACTACCCACAAGGGGCTAAACATGGAGGGGACAAACAAGGACAGACAAAGGAATTAAGTCGATTACATCGACCCCAGTGCGTAACTGGTACTTAATTTATAGACCTCGGTAGAATTTGAACTCAGAACGTAACGGCAGACGAAATACGGCTACGCACTTCGCCAGGCGTGCTAACCACTCTGCCAGCTCGACGTAACCCTAAACCTAAAAGTTACTCTAACCTTAACCCTACACCTAACCCTAAACGCCGAAAACAGGTGGTGTGCTTCTTCTACTTTTATAACATTCCTTCGATATAACTCGACAAAATCAAAACATTTCACTTCGGGGTATTTCCGTGGAAACAAATGACAGTTCGATTCTGTTTTCTTCTTGGAAATTTGCGGTTCCCTTTGAAATGGGTGTATTTTCGTGTCACATCCATTTCATTAATACCATTATATGCACCCCCAACAATCGGAATATATAGTCGTACCTGGTTTTATGAATTTTTTGATAAGGGGTAAAAGAGTTTCAGAGGAACGGTCAGGTACGAAAACTAGAACCCCTTTCTTGTCTTCTCTGTACCACTGTTCGCTAGTAGTACCAGAACAAATATGCAAGGCATTTTTTCTTGAAGTTTAAAATGAGACATTGCTGGCGTAATTTCGTTATATCCATACTCCACAACCCACGAAAATACCCAAAGTGAAATGTTTTGATTTTGTCGAGTTATATCGAAGGAATGCCAACAACTGACAAGAAGGAAACTTGAAACACTATTTATAGAGTTTATTATTTGGCATAACTGCGGATTTCTGATTTAAGCACGCCATATCAACTTCTTGTAACTTCTTTTATCTTTGGGAATTTTCAGAAAATTTTTGCGAAAACACAGCGATCTGGCAGAATAGTTAGGATGATGGTAGGTGTAATTTATCCTCTGTAGGATGAGCTAAAGGAAAATGTGTGTATTGCACAAAATATTTTTTTACCAGGATTTTGTACCTTATAACTAATGATGTTGATCGTGTATATGAGTGTGGCTTATATACAGGTAAACCATGTAAATCTGTTATAATGGATGGAAGCACTCCGTCGGTTATGACGCCGAGGGTTCCGATTGATCCGAATCAACGGAACAGCCTGCTCGTGAAATTAACGTGTAAGTGGCTGAGCACTCCACAGACACGTGTACCCTTAACGTAGTTCTCGGGGATATTCAGCGTGACACAGAGAGTGACAAGGCCGGCCCTTTGAAATACAGGTACAACAGAAACAGGAAGTAAGAGTGAGAGAAAGTTGTGGTGAAAGAGTACAGCAGGGATCACCACCATCCCCTGCCGGAGCCTCGTGGAGCTTTTAGGTGTTTTCGCTCAATAAACACTCACAACGCCCGGTCTGGGAATCGAAACCGTGATCCTACGACCACGAGTCCGCTGCCCTAACCACTGGGCCATTGCGCCTCCACAAATCGGTTATAAAAGGTAAGCATCATTAAAGCATTTCAAAATATATATCAATCTATCTTTCTTTTCTGTTGTTTTAGGTATGGTTATCGTATTTGAAGTTCCTTGAAATGTTTAGTAAAGATCTACGTGAATATGCTGCAGAGAATCAAATTAAGAAATATACGCCTTCTCAAATAAATAAACTATATGTTGTAAGTCTGAGATTTTTTTATCATTTATTTTTCTTTTGCCTTAGTTGGATTTTCTAATATTTCCCTGTTTTTTTAACAATGGAGTTCCTTTTCTTTCATTCTTTAGTCTTTAGATTGCAGCCATGGTGTGCTGTTGTGGGGTATGGGATCTTTTAGCTCAGCTGTTTTGGCATCACTGATTCGATGCTGACTTATTTGACAGCAGGCGTTTTAAAAGGTCCAGAATGGGTTAACCCTTTAGTGTTTAAACCGGCCATATCTGGCCCAGATATTCTACATGTTTTATATTCAAACTGGCCATATCCAGCCTCTTACACCTAACCTACATTGACATTCTAAAAATAGACAATTACATCATTGTAACCTCAAAGATATAACATAATGCATGATTCATTCAAAACAATTTGAGTGAAAAAGTATTGCATTTAACAGAGTAATCTGAACACTAAAGGGTTAAAAGGTAGAGGTGTATTATGAAGAAAGGCAGAGGGATATCAGGGTGTGGAGTTTGGTAGGGATGGTGAATGAGATAAAAGGAAGATTAGATGCTTGACAGCAATAAAAGTGACCCAGGGGAGTGAGAGTGCTGCGTGGAATACGAATGTTTTGGCAGAATTTCATTAAAACAATTTTTTTGTTTTACAATAGTAATTATTCATTATATAAATATATTTTTCGTTATATAAATATGGTTTTTAATTCCTTTTCCAGGATAAAATGGAGAAATACAAGATATGACTTGGACATAAAATACTTGGCAAGAAATTTTAAAAATTCCTTTTTTTTAAAAAAAAATATGCTTAGACATTCCCATTGCTCAATGGATGTTTCTGGATACTTTCTGATCACATTTTTCCCTTGCTGGCTCCATTCTTCGAAGAGGTCTCTTCACTGATCTTTGCCACGCTGCCTTGACACTTTGAGAACATCCCTTTTGCTATGGTAGCTTCATTCTTTGAAGATGTCCTTTTTTTTTCCCCCTTTTTTGTTCACGAAGTATTTTTATTAAGGTTGCCATAATATTCATCATACTTTTGAAATGATGCCTCTTTTTAAAACAAAGCTGAAGCAAGATGGGGAATCAATGAGGGGTTAATTGTTTGTTTTTTTTAACCCCTATTTTCTTTTTATTTCGTATAATTCAGTTTTACACTCAATAATGTGTTTTTACACTTTTGTCTGTTTTTAAAAAACATTTTTTCCCCTTTTAACATAAAAAAAAATTTCGCCTTAATGTAGTCTTGTCTAACCTATGAAATCAAAGAAAAATAGATATTAGTACAGACAGAGCTGTGTGGTTAAGTAAGCCACTTTGCAACCACCTGGTTTCAGGTTCAATCTCACCCAGTAGCTCCTTAATCCTTAATCCTGAAGCATTCAGATTATTCTATGAAATATGTTTATTTTATTCAAATTGGCTTGGATTGATGATGCATTATCTCACTTCTAGATTTCAGTCATGTGATTGCATATTTTTACAATGACATTGTAGGGTATGCATGAGAGACCAAATCTGGTTGGTTTGAACATAAAAACAAGTAGGATATTTAGGCCAGATATGGCTGGTTTAAATATCAAAGGGGTTAAGTGAATGTCTTCTGCTATATAGCCCTGGATTGACCAATGCCTTGTGAGTGAATTTAGTAGGCGGAAACTGTGTTGAAGCCCATGTATATATATATATATATGTGTGTGTGTGTGTTTTTGTTTTTCTCCCCATCATTTAACAGCCAGTGTTGGTTTGTTTATGTCCTTGTAACTTAGCAACTTGGCAGAAGCTGATAAAATAAATACCAAACTTAAAAAAACAAAAATTGTTGAATGGTTGATTCGTTTGAATGCACCCTTCAAGGCAGTGCTCCAGTATGGCCACAGTCCAGTGATTGAAATGAGTACAAGAAAGAAAAGATTTTTCTTCTCCACAATTTTTTTTAATTTTGTTTTCCTTGTAAAAATGTAAAATAAAACTTTATTGGCGTTTATATTCTGTACAGCTGATCTTTTATTTTTTGAATATTGGTTAAAAACAGCTCCACTCCTGGTTGAGTTATTGGCTGTGGTGAAAGACATGATTGTAAAATAAAAAATAAAAAATACATTCTCGAGTTATATAATATGCAGTTTTTTAAATTTTGTATTATAAAAAAAAAAAGAATAAAAAGAAATACAGAACCTGTGGAGGCGCAATGGCCCAGTGGTCAGGGCAGCGGACTTGCGGTCGGAGGATCGCGGTTTCGATTCCCAGACCGGGCGTTGTGTGTGTTTATTGAGCGAAAACACCTAAAAGCTCCACGAGGCTCCGGCAGGAGGTGGTGATCCCTGCTGTACTCTTTCACCACTCTAAAAGGCGGTGCTCCAGCATGGCCGCAGTCAAATGACTGAAACAAGTACAGTACAGAAAACCTCATCCATGTCCTGGTGGAATGATGGAAATGGTAAAATAAAATAATGTAAACCAATAAATTGTTTTGATATTTGTTCATTCCTTTTAAAATTTCTTCCGTGCATCATGTTTGCAGTTCCACTCCGTCTCCCAGCTGAAAGGTCAGCGTCTCACAAGTTACTTAGTAACCCTGTTGTTGTCAGTGTCATGTCAAAAGCACCCAGTACACTCTGTAAAATGGTTGATGTTAGGAAGGGTATCCAGCTGTAGAAATCGTGCCGAAGCAGAGAAACGGGGCATGGCGTGATTCTCTGGCTTGCCAGATCCTCTCAAGCCCATTTCTTTACTACCCACAAGGGAGCCAAACAGAGAGGACAAACAAGGACAGACAAACGGATTAAGTCGATTACATAGACCCCAGTGGGTAACTGGTACTTAATTTATTGACCCCGAAAGGATGAAAAGCAAAGTCGACCTCGGCGGAATTTGAACTCAGAACGTAACGGCAGACGAAATACGGCTACGCATTTCGCCCGGCGTGCTAACGATTCTGCCACCTCTCAAGCCATCCAACCCAAGTCAGCATGGGAGACAGATGTTAAACGATTATAAACATCAACCTCTGTTACTCTATGGTTGGCTTGGAGGAATTGGTGATCATCTCCGTTTTGGATAAAAACATGGGAATTCCTGATAAAGTCTTGCAAGAATTATTGATAAACAAAAACAAGAAATCAAGTGGAACAACTCTTGGATATATATATATATATATATGATCATCATCATCATGAACGACAAATGAGGGTTCAGGAAAATAAAGCAGTGTAATCATGTTCTATGGACACGAGTGTGTCTCTTGAGGTGGTGAGCTGGCAGAAACGTTAGCATGCCAGACGAAAATGTTTAGCCATATTTTGTCTGCCGTTACATTCTGAGTTCAAATTCCGCCGTGGTCGACTTTGCTTTTCATCCTTTCGGGGTCGATAAATTAAGTACCAGTTACACACTGGGGTTGATCTAATTGACTTAATCCCTTTGTCTGTCCCCTCTGTGTTTAACCCCTTGTGGGCAATAAAGGAATACAAATGTGTCTCTTGAGGCCTGCAGGTGCCTTGCAAACCTTTTAGTAAATGGAATAAGTTGAGGATTCTGCATGAGTACCATGATCGTTACCTGCGTCGCCTTACTAGCACTTGTGCCGGTGGCACGTGAGAAAACATTCGAGCGAGGTCGTTGCCAGTGCTGCTGGACTGGCTCCTGTGCAGGTGGCACATAAAAAGCACCATTTGAGCATGGCTGTTGCCAGTATCGCCTGACTGGCTCTCGTGCCGGTGGCACGCAAAAAGAACCCACTGCACTCTCGGAGTGGTTGGGGTTAGGAAGGACATCCAGCTGTAGAAACCCTGCCAGATCAGATTGAAGTCTGGTGCAGCCATCTGGTTCGCCAGTCCTCAGTCAAATCGTCCAACCCATGCTAGCATGGAAAGCGGATGTTAAATGATGATGATGACATCAAGGATCTCTCTCTGTTTTGTGCCAGAAAACTGCAATGACAGAAAAAGGCTTCCATTTAGCGGAGCAGTATTTTCCCAGCATGCTTTTGTGCTTGCATGAAGTTGGAGTCAACTTTACTGAAATCTTTGAACTGAGAAGAAGCAAGACTGGCACCAGGTCCTGCATTCTGATGCTTTGTCCCCACAATTGGTTGATAACTGCTATTGGTTTGTTTACGGCCCCATAGCTTAAAAGTTTGGCATAAGTACCGGACTTTAAAAATAAGTCCTGGGGATCGATTTGTTTGGCTAAAACCCTTCAAGGTGGTGCCCCAGTATGGCCACAGTCCAATACACTGAAGCAAGTAAATGACAAACGATACGTATTTTAAATTTTTTATTTCTCTCTAAGAATACAAAGACTTGCTGAAAGTTTCTGTTTTTACATAACTTCATATTCTCTCGCTTATTGCTTCAGCATGGCAGATGTTGTCAGACAGTTTCCATAACTTGGTGCTCTACCGAATTGGCGAGGAGGAAAAAAAAATTGCCGACCAAGGTGAAAAATCCCCTCAATGTTATACGGTTTAACATCAATGCAATCTTCTGAAAGACGCTTTGCTTCCAAAAGTCTGTGAACTGCCTTAAAGAAAGACGAATAAAAAAAAAAAAAGGTATCAGGTGCAGAGCATGGCTGTGTGGTAAGAAGCTTGCTTCCCAACCACGTGGTTCAGAGTTCAGTTCCACCGTGAGTCGCACCTCGGGCAAATGTCTTCTACTACAGCCCATATATATATATAAGAATTTTTTGTGAAATAAGATAAAATAAAACCAAGGCTGTGTAGATATCAGAGCATTTATAGATAGAAGGTCTTACTGCTGCTTCTGGCGAAAAAGAAATTGCCGACCAAGGTGATAAATCCCCTCAATGTTATACGGTTTAACATCAATGCAATCTTCTGAAAGACGCTTTTCTTCCAAAAGTCTGTGAACTGCCTTAAAGAAAGACGAAAAAAAATAAGATAAGATATCAGGTGCAGGCACGGCTGTGTGGTAAGAAGGTTGCTTCCCAACCACATAGTTCTACTGTGTGGCATCTTGGGCAAATATCTTCTACTACAGCCCATATTTATATATACATACATATATATATATAAGAATTTTTTGTGTAATAAGATAAAAATCCCAAGGCTGTGTAGCTATTAGAGCATTTATAGATAGGTCTACAGCTGTTTCTAGAATATTTATTAATTATATCCCTTCATCAGAGACGGTGTGAGAGGATTAACTATGACTTAACTTTTCCTCTCACACCGTCTCTGATGAAGGGATATAATTAATAAATATTCTAGAAACAGCTGTAGACCTTCTATCTATAAATGCTCTAATAGCTACACAGCCCTGGTTTTTTTTTTATCTCATTACGCAAAAAATTCTTATATACACACACTGACATAGAACCAACGTTGAACCCTTTATTCACAATATTACCAAATATAATTATGATGATATTATATATTTTTCCTTATTTGGGATTTATTTAAGTTTTTTTTTTTTTCATTTGCAAAATTATTGAAGCCAGTTATAACAAAATAATTAGTTTTTTTTTTTTTTGTTAAGTCAAGACTGTTCTAGGGGTTTGTAGATATATACGAGTAGGTTATTGTCTGCGTATGTATGAGGGGGTGCTGAAAAGTTCCTGGCTTTAAGGGTCTCATGAAAGACCTGGTTGGAGGCTGAACTTACCGAGTTCTTTTACAGGTCTTAGAAAACCTGAAGGACCACTTCAACAAGTGTGTGAATCTGAGAGGGGAATATGTTGAATAAAATCATAATTAACTGATCCGTCTGTATTTTCTTTTATACAAAGCCAGGAACTTTTCAGTCCCTACTCCTATATATATAAGGGGTGCAGAAAAATTACTGGCATTAAGGGTATCGCAAAAGGTTTGGTTTGAGGCCCAAATTTCTGAGTTCTTTTCCAGGTTTAGAAAAACTGAAGGATTGCTGCAATAAGTGTGTGAATCTGAGAAGGAAATATGTGGAATAAAATCATAATTAACCCTTTAGAGTTCAGATTATTCTGTCAAATGTGATGTTTGTTTATTTAAAATGGTTTGAATTAATCCTGCATTATCTTGTAGTTTAGAGATTTCAGTGATGTGATTTTTTAGTTTTAGAATGACATTGTAGGGCTGAGGTGAGAGGCAAGATCTGGTCAGTTTCAATATAAAACAGGTTAAATATTTTGGCCGGATATGGCCGGTTTGAATGCTAAAGGGCTAACTGATCCTCCTGTATTTGCTTTCATTCAAAGCCAGGGACTATTTCACCATTCCTCATATATGTATGTGTTTGTGTGTGTGTGTCTGTGTTAGTGCATATGTGAACTTACTCTCACATAGTAGGTTTGCATATGAATTTAATACACATTTGAGTGTCTCATGGACAGCGAGGCTCACCAATGAAGAAGTTCTTAAGCAGATCAGGCCGAAAATGTCGCTAGAAGCTAAGATCACCAAGCGTAGATTGGCATATTTCGGTCATATTATGCAAAGAAAATCCCTGGAGAAGGACATCATGCTCGGAATGGTCAGTGGCAAGAGAGGAAGAGGCCGACCAAGAACCCGCTGGCTTGACACCATCAAGAGTGATACCAGAATGGACATAGCCAATCTGAAAGAAGCGGCCCAGGATAGAACTGACTGGAGGACACTGATCCAATGGGTAACCGAGAGTCGACTTCGACTGAGCGGATAGATATATATATATACGGAATGGTCAGTGGCAAGAGAGGAAGATGTCGACCAATGGAGAAGTTCTTAAGCAGATCAGGCCGAAAATGTCGCTAGAAGCTAGGATCACCAAGCATAGATTGGCATATTTCGGTCATATTATGCGAAGAAAATCCCTGGAGAAGGACATCATGCTCGGAATGGTCAGTGGCAAGAGAGGAAGAAGCCGACCAAGAACCCACTGGCTTGACACCATCAAGAGTGATACCAGAATGGACATAGCCAATCTGAAAGAAGCAGCCCAGGATAGAACTGACTGGAGGACACTGATCCAACGAGTAACCGAGAGTCAACTTCGACCGAGCGGATAGATAGATAGATAGATAGTGAGTGTCTCATTATTTTTTAAGCATGTGTATTCCAAACGTAGATACATAAGCACGTGTCTATGTGTGCATGTTTGTATTTAAATATTTACATATGCATGCATGTAAATATGCAAGGATTTATGTATGCATGCATGCATGCATGTAAAACTTTATATATGAATGTGGAGGCGCAATGGCCCAGTGGTTAGGGCAGCGGACTCGCAGTCATAGGATTGCGGTTTCGATTCCCGGACTGGGCGTTGTGAGTGTTTATTGAGCGAAAACACCTAAAAGCTCCACGAGGCTCCGGCAGGGGATGGTGGTGATCCCTGCCGTACTCTTTCACCACAACTTTCTCTCACTCTTACTTCCTTCCTGTTTCTGTTGTACATGTATTTCAAAGGGCCGGCCTTGTCACTCTCTGTGTCACACTGAATATCCCCGAGAACTACATTAAGGGTACACGTGTCTGTGGAGTGCTCAGCCACTTACACGTTAATTTCACGAGCAGGCTGTTCCGTTGATTCGGATCAACCGGAACCCTCGTCGTCGTAACCGACGGAGTGCTTCCATATATGAATATGTGTATGCATGTATGTATTTCAGACTTCGTATATGAATACGTGTATGCGTTTATATATGGATGCATGTGTGTAAGGCTTAATATATAAATGTGTGCATGTATGTATGTATTTATGTGTGTAAGGATGTATGCATGGATCAGGGGTGGAGTGAGCTGTTGGTCAATTGGGCACTGCCCAAGGACCCAGAGCTCTGAGGGGCCCACACTTTACAGTTATACCCAAGAGTCCTTAATACTCTCAGTCCACCTCTTGTATGGATGTATGTATGTATATATGCTTGTATGCATTCATTATGTGTGTATATAAGTATGTATATATATATATGTTAGTATGCATACTTACTTCTCCAGCAGAGGGCTGCACGTCATTTCCCCATATGAACAAAGATGTCAGGCTCTTGTTTACGTTTATCAACACCTCTATAATTGTTATAATTCCATTCACTCCAATGTTGTTGGATACTATAATCAAACTACAGAGAAGAAAATTATATAAACAGTCGTATGCACACACATGCACTCATCACCCCACCACCCATCACCCTCACCACCCATCACCTATCACCACCCACCACCCATCACCCCACCACCCATCACCCTCACCACCCATCTCACCTATCACCACCCCACCACCACCCATCATCAACCCCACCACCCACCCATCATAAACCACCCCCTCACCACCCATCACCTATCACCACACCAACCCACCCCACCAACCATCACCCTCACCACCCACACCCTCACCACCCATCACCACACACCATCCATCACCTATCACCACCTGCCACCCTCACCACCCATCACCCTCACCACCCATCACCCTCACCATCCATCACCCTCACCACCCATCACCCTCACCACCCATCACCCTCACCACCCACCACACTCACCACCCATCACCCTCATCACCAACCTCCCACCTTCACCAACCATCATCCCCTCACCAACCATCACCCTCAACCCACCCCTCACATAATAACCAATCACCACGCCCACCCACACCTCACCACCCATCACCCTCACCACCCATCACCCTCACCAACCATCACCCTCACCACCCACCACACTCACCTATCACCACCCGCCACCCTCACCACCCATCACCTTCACCATCCATCACCCTCACCACCCATCACCCTCACCACCCATCACCCTCACTCACCCACCACCATCACCACCCATCACCCTCATCACCACCACATCACCACCACCACACCCCGCCATTTCACCATCCATCACCCCATCAACCACCCATCACCCTCACCACCCATCACCTTCACACATCCACCACTCACCCCATCACCCCACCACCCTCACCCTCACCACCCATCACCACCCCCCCCACCACCCACCACCCTCCCCCCACCTCCCAGTCACCCTCCCTCCCCCTTGTGACCTGCATCCCCACAAACACTCACTCCATTCCACCACGCTCCACCCCCATCGCCCGCCACCCCCACACCGCCACTATATCACTCCATCCCACAACAACAAAAAGAAAGAAAGAAAGAACTTACGTCTTCAAAGACGTGTTTACTTTGAGCAGGTCTGCCAAATACACGGCCCCTGTGTTACCGATTCTGTTATACCCAATATTCAATAACTCTGTTGTGCCACTGACAGCCATAGCATCAGCAAGCATATTCATTCCATCCTCGCCTATCCTGTTACTGAAAAAAAGCACCAACAAAAACAACAAGAAATTAATAAAATAGAGAAAAAAAAAGAAAGAAAACATCTCTGTGTAATCATCATCAGTTTTTAAACATCCGCTTTCCATGCTAGCATGGGTTGGACAATTTGACTGAGGTCCGGCAAACCAGATGGCTGCATCAGACTCCAATCTGATCTGGCAGAGTTTCTACGGCTGCCTAACACCAACGACTCCAAGAGAGTAGTGGGTGGTTTTACATGCCACAGGCATGAGGGCCAGTCAGGCGGTACTGGCAACAGCCACGCTCAAATGGTGCTTTTTATGTGCTACCTGCACAGGAGCCAGTCCAGCAGCACTGGCAATGGCCTCGCTCGAATGTTTTTCACATGCCACCAGGACAAGTGCTAATAAGGCAACGCAGGTAAGAATCACGCTCGAATGGTGTTTTTAACATGCCATCGGCACGGAGGCAAGCTTTTTGCTCTGGCAACAATCACGCTCGTATGGTACTCTTAGCGCTCCACTAGCACAGATGCCAGTCATCGATTTTGATTTCGATCACTTTCCAATAACAACAAGAGCATTCGGAGAGCGCAAACTTCCGTGAAGGTGACACCAACATCCTCTCATCAATTAGGCAGAGATGATTTTTAAAATGAGAATATCTGAAATAAAATCGACTGCTCTCACAAAAGAGAATATTAAAAATGAACCCAACTACTCTCAAAAACTAAGTAAAAAAAACAGGAAAAATAATCCAGAACATGCTTTCAAGGGAGATAATAAGAGAAAGACTTGAAAGTGAACATAAGATTGTAATACTTCATGTAAAGTAAATATAACAAATAATCCAGAATCCTTGTCTGGTACCAGATCAATCCCAGAATCTAATCAGTTTGTGCCAGTCACGAGGCCAAACATCTCTGAAAGTTTCATCCAAATCCATCCAGCGGTTCTTGAGATATCTTGTCCATAGACAAACAAACAAACATGACTGAAAACAATACCTCCACCTTCGCTAAGGTGGAGGTAACAAAGAAGGTTTAGGTTTTTCAGAGTTACAGCCCCCTAAAAATCCCCTGTGTATTATACTCAAGGGTGGACTATACTCGAGGATTTACGGTACTTGGTGTCTCTGTATGTGACCAAATTTCAGACAACAGCATCTGAGAACAATGCCAGCACCAGAAGACCACTGAAGACCAAGTCTGCCAATGCAGGCTACAATAGTTTGGCCACACCTGCAGGACGAGCACCAGAAGACTACCACACCAAATATTGTGGTGGCAGTGACCTGTGCACTGGAGGGTCCAGTGCAGTGCACCAAAGAAGACATGCTTCTGGCTTGGCTTCATGGTCTTTCTCGATGGAGCTGGGGTCGTTCCAGGTCAGTGGTCCCAGAAGCTTCATCATGCATTGAGCCGACCAGGTCTACTGGTGCTCTCCATCATTGGTGTTCCTGCAGCAGCAGCAGCAGCCGGTCAAGAATTTGGACCTGGAGATCTCCATTTCCGGTGACTTTGAGGGCCACCTCCCAGCGGTGTCAGGCGTCAACGATGAGCCCTCGACTACAACAAGACGACCAAAGTTGTTGTTTTTTTCCCAAGGTCTGGGGTCTCCTGCCCCCTAAGCCCTAGACCATCACCTAATCACCCTTACCCGTCTTGTTGCTTAGCAACAACAAAAAAGGCAGCAGCAGCAGAAGAAGTAGTAGTAGTAGTAGTAGAAAAAGAAGGAGAAAAAGAAGAACAAGAAGAAATAGTAGTAGTAGTAGTAGAAGAAGAAGAAGAAGAAGAAGAAAGAAAAGAAGAAGAAGAAGAAGAAGAAGAAGAAAGAAAGAAAGAAAGAAAGAAAGAAAGAAAGAAAGAAAGAAAGAAAGAAAGAAAGAAGAAAAAGAAGAAGGAGGAGGAGGAGGAGGAGAAGAAGATGAAGGAAAAAAGACATGGACAAAACAAACTGAGGAAGACCTGAAGTCGCTCCAGCTCAACCTCCATTATGCTAAGGCCAGCAAATGATGATGATGATGACAATAATGATGAGGATGGGGATGATAGTGATGATGATGATGATGATAGTGATGAGGATGGGGATGATAGTGATGATGATGATGATATAGTGATGAGGATGATGATGATAGTGATGATGATGATGATGATGATGATGATAGTGATGAGGATGGGGATGATAGTGATGATGATGATGATGATAGTGATGAGGATGGGGATGATATGATGATGATGATGATGATAGTGATGAGGATGGGGATGATAGTGATGATGATGATGATGATAGTGATGAGGATGGGGATGATAGTGATGATGATGATGATGATAGTGATGAGGATGGGGATGATAGTGATGATGATGATGATGATAGTGATGAGGATGGGGATGATAGTGATGATGATGATGATGATAGTGATGAGGATGGGGATGATAGTGATGATGATGATGATGATAGTGATGAGGATGATTTAAAACAGATTACCAACTTAGATCCAAATGTGTAAGAATGGTATTATTTCTTAGACTTTCAGAAATTATCGTTGCACCGTAATCCTCCATGCCGAGTTGTTGCAGGTGTAACTCAATGAGAACTGGATTCATCTGGTTTGAGTAAAAAAAAGGGAGAAAGATTTATTTACTTTTTTTTTTATATCACTTACACCTTGCTAGCTAATAATCCTAAATCTATAGACACACACATTGAAGGTGCATGGCTCAGTAGTTAGAGCGTCGAGCTTACGATCGTGAGGTTGTGAGTTCGAATCCCGCATTAGCTTCCACACCTGAAATTTCTTTTCTAGTTCCAGTAGTGATTCTGCTACGAGGAGCTCCCAGGGGCAACCCATCTTGAATTCCTCTGTTATTGCCTGGAGGACTATGATGAATAAAAGGGGACTGAGGGCTGAACCTTGGTGGACCCCTACTTCTACCCGGAATTCTTCACTATACACGTTGCCAATCCTAACCTTACTAATGGCCTCTCTGTATAGGGCCTGTACAGCCCTTATGCATATATATGTATGTGTGAAATTGTAGTTAAGACACCTGTGCTGGTGACACATAAAAAGCACCGTCCGAACGTGGCAGATGCCAGCGCCGCCTGACTGGCGTCCGTGTCGGTGACACGTATAAGCACCAACTGATCATGGCCGTTTACCATCCCGCTCTGGCCCCTGTGCCGGTGGCACGTAAAAAGCACCCACTACACTCACGGAGTGGTTGGCATTAGGAAGGGTATCCAGCTGTAGAAACACTGCGAAATCAGACTGGAGTCTGTTGCAGCCTCCATGGCTTACCAGACCCTGGTCGAACCGTCTGACCAATGCTAGCGTGGAAAAGGGACGTTAAATGATGATGATGTGTGTGTATATACTAATAGAGAGCATATTGACCTACCTTTAGGAGATGACTTATATGCCCTGAAATAATTTCTTCTTCCATATTTTTCAACAAAGGTCTGTTCAGATTAATGCGAAGTAATGTACAGTTTGAGAAACAAAGCACTGTAGCCATTGCTATCATACTGTCAATATTCTGTGCAAGACAAAAGGACAAATTAATTAATTCTTTTATTAAAGCAAAGGACAAATTAATGAGAAGAAATTATAAGAAATTTATAATTTATAAGAATATGTTATTTATAATTTATGAATAATCTTTCCTACTCTAGGCACAAGGCCTGAAATTTTGGGGGAGTGGGGAGGCAGTCGATTAGATCGACCCCAGTACACAACTGGTACTTAATTTATCGACTCTGAACGGATGAAAGGCAATGTCAATCTCAGCGGAATTTGAACTCTGAACGTAAAGATAGATGAAATACCACTAAGCATTTTGCCCAGCGTGCTAACGTTTCTGCCAGCTGATTGCAGAAAGCTCGTTAAATACAAACTGGTTTAGAACAAAACAACAGAAAATATATCAAAGTCTGCAAGGTCTCAACTCAATCTGGAAAGGGTGGTACCTTCCAATTTGATTAAAAAAAAAAAAACCTGTCCATGTGTCTACATCTGCTAAAAATTTCAGATCTCAAATTAAGTAGTGTGTTGGAATTGCTGGATCTAAGCCATATGTTAATGGATCTAAGAAATGCAACTTATGCACAGCAGAAAAATCTCATATTCTTCTTAGATCCTGCTTAATTCAGAATCTTAAATTTGCTTTCAATCCTTTTGGGATCAATGAAATGACTACCAATTGAGTGCTGGTGTTGATGTAATTGGCTTATCCCCTCTCCCACTAAAATTATTGGTTTTATGCCGAAATTTGAAATCGTTAAAGATGGTAAACCTGGCAGAATTGTTAGCAGATTGGACAAAATACTCAATGGCATTTCTTCTGGCTCTTTACATTCTAAGTTCAAATGCCACCAAAGTCAACTTTATCTTTCATCATTTCAGGGTTCATAAAATAATGTAATTGATTGTCCCTCTCTCGTCAAAATTGCTAACGAGTTCAAATGCTGCTGCAGTTGACTTTGCCCTTCATCCTTTCAGGCTTGATAAAATAAGTATCAGTTATGTACTGAGGTCAATCTAATTGACTATCCCCACCTCCCATCAAAATTGCTGCCTTTGAGCCAAAATTTAGAAAGAATTACTTACCATGTCGGTATGGCCAACATTCAATTCCTTTAAGCCAATATTGAACTGAAGAGCCCGAGCAAACATCAACACGCCGTTTCTTCCAATCTTGTTACCATTCATGTTTAGAGACTCTAAAGTACTATTTGTCTGAAAGCAAATAGAAAATAATACATAAATAATTCTATTTTGAAGTAAAGACTATTTGCCAACATAACATGGCAGTCCTGGTTTAGGATGAATATTGCTGTAATTTAGCCCCAGGAGACATCGCCTCCAGCTGGCAATATGACATGATCTGTGTCCTTATATTTTTGAACAAAGGAATCTAGCACCCCCACTCAGCTCAAAACAATATCTGTGTATCGCAATTTTGGGGTTATTTCCCTTCATCAGCACAGAATAATTGTTTGCTTAGAGGTGGCACTGCCAAATTCCCATTCGAAATATATAGTTTTCAAAGTGACAACTAGTTACTAATCTATAAATTAGAACTGAGTGGAGGACCAAACCTTAGTCCCAATTAATGTTACTAACACTAGCTGAATGATAACTAAGTTATTTTACTAAATTCTTTGTTATATTTAAAGTAATTGAAAGAAACACAGAGCATCTCAACAGAAATATGGTAACAAAAGGGTTAAAGTTACCATGATATTTTTAACCCTTTCGTTACCAACCTGGCTGAAACCCCCTCTGGCTCTGAGTACAAATGTCTTGTTTTCATAAGTTTTGAATTAAAATCTTCCACCAAACCTTAATCACAATTTATGTTCCTGACACTAGCTTAATGATAACTAAGTTATTCTACTAAATTCTTTGCTATATTTCAAATTAATTGAAAGAAACACAGAGCATCTCAAAATAAATACAGTAATGAAAGGGTTAATGTCTATCTGTCCATGAAGCTCGAAGAAACAGCAAAGCTCCATGTAAAAAAAATTTTTTCTCTGTGTTAGCAGATATAGAAACATGGTATCATCTGCATGATTAAGACAGCGAGATAAAGCGAGATGTGACATGCGCATTGTGTTTTATTCTTCTCTTCCGTTTTATAAATCCAGCGTGCATTATGTGCTCATACTTTTCTTTCTAGTTCCTACTAGTAACTGTTTACACGTCACAACCGTCTCACGGACCTGTGGCTGTGACGAGTGCTTTCCACTCTGATGTTGATGAAAAAATAAATAAACAGAAGCATATAGAAACAATGGAATTCTTTGGAACAGGGCTTCTCAACCCTTCTTTTATCCATGGATCCCTTGGATTTCTACTTTAGTCTGGTGGACCCCTATAACCTTTCAATTTTTAAAAACTAGTTTTATAGAAATTTCTAATAAAATTCTTATTTTGCTTTTCATGCATTAACTTGTGGAAAATGTTAGAGAAAGGAACCTGTTTCTTGCAACACATCTAAAGTAGAAGTTTTTCAGGGGCCCTTAAAATACTATTATAGATCCCCAATTTACTATTTTGTTTTGTAGATCCCCAAAAATCTTATATGGGCCCTCAGTGTGTGTGTGTGGGGGGGGGGCATATGAACCCTGGTTGATAACCACTGCTTTAGAATAAGGAATGAGGAGGATTTACTTACCTGCAAAGCGGCAGCAATTAATTCTCCACCTTTTGGACCGATATCGTTACACATAAGGTTCAAACATATCAAGGAAGAACTAGACTGGAAGAAATTTTGTAAAGAAATTAGGGAAAAATAAACATTACAAACAAATTGACGAGTGGTTAAGAAGTCTACTTTGCAATCAAGTAGTTTTAGGTATTATTGGACACTCATGAAGGAAGGGAAGAAGGAGGGTTTTACGTTTCGAGCGGAGCTCTTCGTCAGAAACATAGGAAAAGGAAAGATCCAGAGAAGGGAAGACGGAGGGTAAAACATCGCCAATGGTACACACGTGGTCACATTTTATATATATATGATTTTATATATATATATATATATATATATATCATGTTGAACCATATATTTCTACACAATTTTTTCCGCTCTCCATTTTTTAAAAAACTCTCTCCTTTTTTACCTTCTCAATCCTTTCTGACAAAGAGCATAGGTTCAAAACATCAAAGATTTTTCCAGTCATCCCGAGCATGAAACTAATACACCTGCTTATTGTTCCCTCACCTGTCTTCATCTTTTGTTTCTGTACGTACGTACATACATACACACACACACACACACATACATACATACATATAAAATGGGCTTCTTTCAATTTCTGTCTACCAAATCCACTCACAAGGCTTTGGTTGGCCTGAGACTATGGTATATGACACTTACACAAGGTGCCACATGGTGAAACTGAACCCAGAATCATGTGGACGGGAAGCAAGCTTCTTACCACACAGCCACATCTGCACCTGTATACTTTAGAACGACATTGTAGGTTAAGCGTGAGAGGCCATATTTAGCCTTTTTGACCTTAAAACAGACAGATATATTTTGGCTGGATATGGCCAGATATGGTTGGATGTAGCCACATATGGCTGGATATGGCCAGTTTTAATACTAAAGGGTTAAATATGGTTGAAGGAAAGTACAGAGTCAAAATAACACATTTGCAAGTTGAATCAAGGAATAAAAAAGAAAGGAAGAAACAACGAATCACCTTAATGAGTTGAGCCACGCTATGTGATCCTTCATCAGTGATATTATTGTAGCTTAAATTCACACTGACAAATAGATATTGATCCTTGAGAATTTTGTACATAACCAACATGTCTTTGTCTCCAAGGTGTTCCCCAGAGAATGTTGTCACATTTCCAGCAACATTTAAGCACCTGAAAGACATAAGACAATGGTTTGGTTCACATTTTGGTAATACCGGTTTAAAGTTTTCTTATTTCTTATTTTTTTACTGCCCACAAGGGGCTAAACACAGAGGGGACAAACAAGGACAGACAAACAGATTAAGTCGATTATATCGACCCAAGCCCAGTGTGTAACTGGTACTTATTTAATCGACCCCGAAAGGATGAAAGGCAAAGTCAATCTCGGCGGAATTTGAACTCAGAACGTAGTAGCAGACGAAATACCTATTTCTTTACTACCTACAAGGGGCTAAACACAGAGAGGACAAACAAG
The DNA here is from genome assembly GCF_006345805.1 of Octopus sinensis. Taxonomy (NCBI): domain Eukaryota; kingdom Metazoa; phylum Mollusca; class Cephalopoda; order Octopoda; family Octopodidae; genus Octopus; species Octopus sinensis. Next base: position 42,650,502 of record NC_043015.1, read on the forward strand.
GATTAAGTCGATTATATCGACCCCAGTGTGTAACTGGTACTTATTTAATCGACCCCGAAAGGATGAAAGGCAAAGTCAATCTAGGCGGAATTTGAACTCAGAATGTAGCGGCAGACGAAATACCTATTTCTTTACTATCCACAAGGGGCTAAACACAGAGAGGACAAACAAGGACAGACAAATGGATGAAGTTGATTACATCGACTCCAGTGTGTAACTGGTACTTATTTAATTGACCCTGAAAGGATGAAAGGTAAAGTCAACCTCAGCGGAATTTGAACTCAGAATGTAGCAGCAGACAAAATACCGCTAAGCATTTCGCCTGGCGTGCTAACGTTTCTGCCAGCTCGCCGCCTTCTATATTTTCAATATTGGTTTCAAGTTTTGGCACAAGGCCAGCAATTTTGGGGGAAGCGGGTTAAGTTGTACAGATTGACTTAAGTGTTGATCTTGAAAGGATGAAAGGCTAAGTTCACCTTGGTGGAATGTGAACTCAGAATGGGAAGACAGACGAAATACTGCTAAGTATTTTGCCTGGCATACTAACACTTTGGTAATATTGTTATCAAATTAAATTCCACCGAGGCCGGCTTTGCCTTTCATACTTTCAGGGTTGATAAATTAAGTACCAGTTGTATACTGGGGTCGATCTAATCGACTGGCTCCTCCCCCCCTCTCCCAAAATTTTAGGCCTTGTGAAAAGAATATTGTTATCAAATTTCGGCACAATGCCAGCTATTTCAGGAAATGAGTAAGTCAACCACATTGACCCCCAATGTTTGACTGGTACTATTATCGATCCCAGAAGGATGAAAGGCGTAGTCGACCTTGGCAGAATTTAAACTCAGAACATAAAGACCGATGAAATGCCGCTAAGCATTTTGCTTGGCGTGCTAACCATTCTGCCAGCTCAGCACTTTACATTTTGGTAATATAGGTTTCAAATTTTAGCACAAGGCCAGTAATTTTCAGGGGTGGTGGTGAGGGAGTAAATCAATTACATCGACCCCAGTGTTCAACTGGTATTTATTTCATTGACCTCGGCGAGGTTTGAACTCAGAGTGTAAAGATGGACAGAATGCCACAGAACATTTTGCCAGACATGCTAATGATTTTACCACTTTGGTAATATTAATTACCACTTTGGTAATATTAATTAGATTGCATTGACCCTGAAAAGGATGAAAAGCAAAATTTGACCTCGGCGAGATTTGAACTCAGAATATAAAGATGGACAGAATGCCACAGAACATTTTGCCAGACCTGCTAATGATTCTGCCACTTTGGTAATATTAATTACCACTTTGGTAATATTAATTAGATTGCATTGACCCTGGAAAGGATGAAAAGCAAAATTTGACCTCGGCGAGATTTGAACTCAGAATATAAAGATGGACAGAATGCCCCTGAACATTTTGCCAGACCTGCTAATGATTCTGCCACTTTGGTAATATTAATTACCACTTTGGTAATATTAATTAGATTTAAGATGCATAAGATTAGTTTCTAGATTGATTTGTTCAATGCAGTTAACGGATTATCATGTTGATATGGTCAATAGGATTAAGTTTGCGATATAGTGAAAGGATTAAGCTAAACAGCTGTTATCATCCTCATTGTTATTGTTTTAATGTCCGTTTTTCCAAGCTTACATGGATCAGACAGGAAATATTTTGGCAAAGATTTTTCTATGGGTGGGTGCTCTTCCTGTTGCCAACCCGAACCGGTTCCCAACCAAAGTAATATCTCTTCTAATTGTTTGGATACAAAGAGTTTAATGGAAATAAATGGTACCGTTTTTGTTTGGTACGAACAGTGATTTTTGCCAACGGTTAGCATGCATGGAGAGACCTGGAGACACAAATGCTCGTACATGGAAGGAGGTGGAGGAGAAGGGTGAGGATGAAGAAGAAGAAGAAGAAGGAGAAGGAGAAGGAGGAGAAGAATGAAGGGGAGAAGAAAGAGAAGACGAATGAGGGGAAGAAGAAGATGGATGGGGGGAAGAAGGGGAGAAGGAGAAAAAGGATGAGGATGAGAATGAAGGGGAAGAAGAAGGATGAAGAAGAGGAGAGAAGGATGAGGATGAGAATGAAGAGGAGAAGGAGAAAAAGGATGAGGATGAGAATGAAGAGGAGAAGGAGAAGAGGACGAAGGAGAGAAGGAGTAGGAGGGAGGAGAAGAAGGATGAAGAAGAGGAGAGAAGGATGAGGATGAAGGGAAGGAGGAGGAGGTGGAGGAGAAGAAGGATGAAGAAGAGGAGGAGAAGGATGAGGATGAAGAGAAGGAGGAGGAGGTGGAGGAGAAGAAGGATGAAGAAGAGGAGGAGGAGGAGGATGAAGAGGAGAAGGGGAGAAAGAGAAGAAGAAAAAGGATGGGGATGAAGAGGAGAAGGATGAAGAAGAGGAGGAGGAGAAGAAGAAGGATGAAGAGGAGGGGTAGGAGGAGGAAGAGGAGAAGAAAAAGAAGAAGAAGAAGAAGAAGAAGAAAGAGATGAAGGAGAATGTGAAGAAGAAGGATGAGGATGAGAATGAGGAGAAGAAGAAGGAAGAAAAGGAGGCGAAGGAGAAGGGGGTGGAGAAGACGACAGTGAAGAAGAAAAAAGAAGATAGGGATTAGGAAGAAAGAAGATGAAAGAGAGGAGGGGCCTGGAGGAAGAGGAGGAAAGAAGGAAAATTATTATTATTATTATTATTATTATTATCATCAATATTATCATTATTATTATCCTTATTATAATAATAATAGTTATTATTATATTATTATTATCATTATTATCATTATTATTATTATTATTATCATTATTATTATCATTATTATTATTATCATTATTATTATCATTATTATTATTATTATTATCATTATTATTATCATTATTATTATTATTATTATCATTATCATTATTATTATCATCATCATCATCATCATCATCATCATCATCATTATTATTATTATTATTATTACTATTATTATTATTATTATTATTATTATTATTATTATTATTATTATTAGTAGTAGTAGTAGTAGTAGTAGTAGTAGTAGTAGTAGTAGTAGTAGCACTTACTGATTTGACTGGTGCTTTATTGCTTGAACTATCAACGGGTGAGGTTCTTTTTCAAAACACTCCCGATATGCTTTCCGACATTTTTCCAAAAGATGGTCACTTTCGTCCATGGTGAAGCTTGTTTCTCTTCTAACTACTTCTTAATCATATTTTTTAAATGAAAAAATATAATATATATATATATATATATATAAAAAAAGAAACAAGAAATGAAGAATAAAGCTAAAATAAAACATTGCCATCACGAGGAAGAAATGGTTAATCATCATCATCATCATCATCATCGTTTAACGTCCGCTTTCCATGCTAGCATGGGTTGGATGGTTCAACTGGGGTCTGGCAAGCCCGAAGGCTGCACCAGGCCAGTCAGATCTGGCAGTGTTTCTACAGCTGGATGCCCTTTCTAACGCCAACCACTCCGAGAGTGTAGTGGGTGATTTTATGTGCCACCGACACAGGTACCAGACAAGGCTGGCAGACGGCCACGCTCGGATGGTGTTTTTTATGTGCCACCGACACAGGTGCCAGATGAGGCTGGCAGACAGCCACGCACGGATGGTGTTTTCTTATGTGTCACCGACACAGGTGCCAGACGAGGCTGGTGAACGGCCACGCTCGGATGGTGTTTGTTACGTGCCCTCAGCACGGAGGCCAGTCGATGCGGTACTGGCTATGGTCACGTTCAGATGGTTTTCTTATGTGCCACCGGCACTGGTACCACAAGGATACAAATTCCATTGATGTTCATCTATTTTGATTTGGTTTGATTTGATTTGATTTGATTTTCACTTGCCTCAACAGGTCTTCACAAGTGTCACAAGAAGGAAGGTATGCACAGGTGGACTGACTATGTCCCAGGTAGGGGCCACGGGTTATGGCTTGTTTAGTAATTCACATGATTCTGTCAAAGGTAATGCTTATATTTATTCACATGGTTTTCAATTAATCATGGATTATCTCATAGCTGTGAGATTTCAATGGGATTACTCTTACTCTCTTTACGCTTTTACATTTCAATCGGTTTTAGGGTTAGGGTTAGGGGGGAAGGGTATCTTTTTTTCTTCACAAATGTAAATAAACCCAATCTGTTTCTTAAATGAGGGACATATTCATACGGCACAGAATGTTTTTTTACCTCAATAGACGTCATTGATCGGTTGAAATTGCAGAATTTGAAGAAAAAAAACAACAAATATCTTACAAACTGTAGAATTTTCTCAATAAAGCCAAGAGAAAAAGATGTTTTATGTAACACATTCTACCAGTATACGAAGTTTAAAAGTGTTTAGTTACGTGGAAATGTAAATAAACCCAATCTGTTTCTTAAATGAGGGACATATTCATACGGCACAATGTTTTTTTTTACCTCAATAGACGTCATTGATCGGTTGAAATTGCAGAAATTGAAGAAAAAAACAACAACAAATATCTTACAAACTGTAGAATTTTCTCAATAGAGCCAAGAGAAAAAGATGTTTTATGTAACACATTCTACCAGTATACGAAGTTTAAAAGTGTTTAGTTACGTGGAAATTATATTAAAAAACTGCCATTCAAACTGAAAAGATCCGGCAATTGGGTAAAATAACCCTGTGGACAAGCGAGTGACGCCTGATGTTAAGATTTAGACAATCACCTGTTGTGAACACAAATGTCCAAACTTGCTTCTGTAACTTGGTTACGAGAAACGAAGTGAATTAATTGAAAACTTTACAAGTTCTTTGGTAATTTAAATTGTTGATAATGAATGATTACATAATATAGAAATTGAGATTTGTTTGTTCGTTGATTGAAACATCGCTAAAAATACGTACTGACTTCCAAGCTATGCAATCAAATTAATTACATTGCAGTCTTCTCATTTGCCCGAAATGTATTGGATCTTTTCGGTTTGAACGGCAGTTTTTAACATAATTTCTAGGTAACCAACTCTAACTAACCCTAACCCTAAAAGAGATTGAGATGCAATAGATCGATACTAGGGTCATAATTATGGGTGACAATTTCATATGACACCACTAGAAAAAACTGACGTTCAAACCGAAAAGATCCAAAGTATTTGCTACAACCATTAACTTATGGTAGTTAATATTTTGATCTTAGAGTGTTAGGGTTTATTGGTTTCACAAATACCGCTGGCATCAACTTTTAGGTCCTTCAAAAGAAATAAGGGATCTTTTCCTTTTGAACGGCAGATGTCAACACAATTTCTAGTTAACTGAACACTTTTAAACTTCGTATACTGGTAGAATGTGTTTATAAAACATCATTTTCTCTTGGTTTTATTGAGAAAATTCTATAGTTTGTAAGATATTTCGTCTGAAAATCCGAGCATTTCGGCAATTTTAACCAATCGATTACCTCCATTCAACTAAAATCATTTGCTGTGTCTAAAACTGAGACATCCTGTAACTAACTCTAAACCTCCTCCCTAACCCTAACCCTAATTTTTTTTTCTTAATCGTTAAATTAATTTAATTCCATTGCTTTAGTTTTTTTACATGCATAACAATTAAATTAATTTAACAATTAAGAAAAACAAATTTAAGGTTAGGGGGGAGGTTTAGGGTTAGTTACAGGATGTTGTCTCAGTTTTAGAGGCAGCAAATGATTTTAGCTCAAAAGAGAGCATAGGATTGGTTAAAATTCGAAAAATTAAACTACGTTAAACAAACAAATTACAATTTTCTCAAGAAAGCCAAGAGAAAAAAAATGTTTTATTTTGACACATTCTACCAGTATACAAAGTTTTAAAGTGTTTAGTTAACTAGAAATTGTCTGCCGTTCAAAAGGAAAAGATCCGAAATAAGAAACAAGCAAGTGTACAGTTTGGTGCCCCACCTAATTTTGTGTTCTCATTACTTTTCGGGAAATGATTATATTTTAAAATGAAATTGTACATCGATATGCTTTCGTGGGTGTGGATAACGGTTATGTCGATAATATTAGGATCTCAACCCCACCTTCAGGACTGTCTTTAATTTGCATAATTTTAAATGACATTTTATAGAAATTCATTTTCAAAGCTGCTAGTTATGGAATTTACTTTTACTTTTATTTTTACTTGTTTCAGTCATTTGACTGCGGCCATGCTGGAGCACCGCCTTTAGTCGAGCAAATCAACCCCGGGACTTATTCTTTGTAAGCCCAATACTTATTCTATCGGTCTCTTTTTGCCGAACCGCTAAGTGACGGGGACGTAAACACACCAGCATCGGTTGTCAAGCAATGCTTAGGGGGACAAACACAGACACACAAACACACACACATACATATATATATATATATATACATGTATACGACAGGCTTCTTTCAGTTTCCGTCTACCAAATCCACTCACAAGGCATTGGTCGGCCCGGGGCTATAGCAGAAGGCACTTGCCCAAGATGCCGCGCAGTGGGACTGAACCCGGAACCATGTGGTTGGTTAATATTTCAAATATATAGATCCGAAAAAGTACTTCAAAAATGCTAAAATCGCGGAAATTGATGGTGACAGAGTCAGTGGAAAGGAGAAAATGATCTGAAATTCTCGACCCTATGAAAATGTTTGAAAAAGAAAATTTTTTTGGCAAAGTTTCGTTTGTCGTAGCACACGTTTCCGTCGATTCCGTAAAAACTTTTATTTTTTTACATATGGCTTTGCGGGAATATTTGAAGTAATGAGAGCGAAAGAGACTAAGAGGAAGCGATTTTATGACGAGGGAATTTCTTTTGAAGTCCCCGTGTGTGTGTTTGATGGGGTGTGGGAGACAGACAGTATGTTGTGTAAGTGAAGTGCTTCTGTTAGTGTGTGCGAAGAGACAGAGAGAGTAATGTGTGAAAGAGAGAGATAACTGAAATTTTTTACTCGGTGTATGTGTATATGTATGTGTGTGTGTGTATGTATCTATGTATGTGTGTGTGTATGTATGTGTGTGTGTGTGTAAGTATGTGTGTGTGTATGTATGTATGGCCGATTCAGTGTATATGTATGTCTGCATGTATGTGTGTGTGTGTATGTATCTATGTATGTGTGTGTGTGTATGTATGTGTGTGTGTATGTATGTGTGTATGTATGTATGTATGTATGGCCGATTCAGTGTTTACATTTTTTACGGAAATCGACAATCGACGGAGGAAATCGACGGAAACGTGTGCTACGACAAACGAAACATCGCCTTTTTTTTTTTTAAATGCCCATTTTAATAAGTTATGGAAAAACAAAGTCAAATGGGTTGGTGGGGCACTAAACTGTAGTTATGCCTAAATATCAAACCTACTCACCACCGAGCTTTTTCGCGGCTATTTGAGCGGCATTCAGCTTTATGCCCGACATTCGCAAAATATTTCTGAAAATTCCTAAAAAATAAAAAGTTATGCCGTACTTAAAACAGAATTCCTCCCTCATATGACTTGCTAGAAACAACTCAAACTATCTTAATAATAAAGAAAGAAAAAGAATAAAAAACGAAGGACATGTAGATCAACAACCTCTGTTATAAATAAAGACAGAACGATTATTCCTGATATACCATTAATTATAGGTTTGTATGGTGAGGGCGCGTGGCTTAGTGGTTAGGGCATTCGGCTCATGATCGTAAGGTTGTGAGTTCGATTCCCGGCGACGCGTTGTGTCCTTGAGCAAGACACTTTATTTCACGTTGCTCCAGTCCACTCAGCTGGCAAAAATGAGTTGTACTTGTATTTCAAAGGGTCAGCCTTGTCACTCTCTGTGTCACGCTGATTATCCCCGAGAACTATGGTAAGGGTACACGTGTCTGTGGAATGCTCAGCCATTTGCACGTTAATTTCACGAGCAAGCTGTTCCGTTGATCGTATCAGCTGGGACCCTCGTCGTCGTAACCGGCGGAGTCTAAGAAAGGTTTGTGTGATCAGGGCTCATTTAGGGCTGCGATTGCACTGTAAACCTGCCAAAATTGGATCAGTGCCTAGTAATAAAAATATCTAGTCAGTACCCCCCAACAAAGTGGAATACTTTTTGCATTCTTTTTTTTACCTTAACAGAAAATAGCCGTCTTCCTTTTAACTAAAAGGACAGGTGCCAAAATCGATATTCTGTTATCTCTTAATCATTTCGCCAACAGATTTTTCTCGTCATAAATATAAAAGAGAAAGGAAAGAACACGAAAAAAATCAAAAATCAAAGTCAACCCCTTTTGATTAGCTTTAAGACTTATGTATAAGAGTGGTGCCTATATCCTGAGACAGAATTTATAATCTAAATCCTGCTGTTTATACACGTTTGTTTCAGTGAATGAATAATACATAGGCATGCATATGTATATCTCATTCAATGACGCACATCACAGAACGAGCCATAATCTCCCGCCGAGCCCATTAGTAAGAACGAACAGGTTTGCTGTCTCGCTTCATGACATTTCACTTCGTCTTCACCTGTGACATGTTAAGGAAAGCATGAAAAATCACGATATCGCAGCTAGAGTCTTATAAAAAATTTAAAAAGAAATGGGGACCATTGATCACCACAATAATAATAATAATAATGTACCTTTCCACCACAGGTACAAGGTCTGAAATTATGAAGAGAGGTTGTTAAGGTGATTATATCGACTCCAGTGCCCGACTGGTGCTTATTTTATCGACACCAAAAAGGACGAAAGGCAAAGTCGACCTCGGCCGGAATTCGAACTCAGAACATAAAAACGTACGAAATGCCGCTAAGCATTTTGCCCGGCGTGCTAACGATTCTGCCAGTTCCCCGCCTCGGTGGAACGAAAAATAAGGGGTTCTAATTTTGGTTTCTATTTCAAGGCACAAGGCCAGTAATAATAAAAACAAACATACAAATAATTATATATTTTCTATGAGGTGCTCTCTATATACTGACCTCCTGGAAGGCACTTAAATTATTAAGGTTTTAAAGTTTGCGATAGGGTTTACTCAAAAGTAGTTGATAAAAGGAATCGAAATACAAAAACAAAATACCTCAGGGAGTTTATTTTCTTTTTACCCTCCTCTTTTTAATAAAAGGCATTTAAGTAGCTAAGGTAGCAACCAGTACTTTGTTGACGGTTTTAGTTGCTAATGGTAACAGAAACAGGTTACCTGCCCTTAGTAAGAAGCTCTGAATTAAAATTGATTACGATTTAATTGATTGCTCCATTTCTGAAATTCGTGGGCCCTGTTCCTGTGTCGAGAAGCATATCGGGGTTTGGCTTCAGAAATGTTGGTGGACGGTTGAAAAAGAACAGAAAATAACAGACAAATAACTCTGTGCTATTTAATCATGCTTGTTTACATTCTATAGAACATCGACTCGGCCCCCTACGACTCGTCGAGTTCCTCCTGCCATCAACCTTTCTGTGTCTCGTCATCATCATCATCTTCATCATGGTCAATCCCTGGATATCCTACCTCGGGTCCTAGGACACATGGCACCGATTATCAGGTTTCCATGGCATATAAATGACCAAGATCACAACACTCCCCCTAAACGTGAAGCCATTGCGCCGCGAGCTTAACTCATTTACAGGCGAGTGAACCGAAGCAACGCGAAACGAAGCGTTTTATTCAATAATACAACACGCCGCCCGGTCCGGAAATCGAAGCCACGAACGAGCGATCGTGAATACCAAACTTTAACCACCAGTCCATGTGCCTCGGCTTTTATTTATTATTTATGCGCCCTTTTCAAGCCTAGTCAGGCTCATGGACTCGGTTTCCCGGTTTCTGTGGCGTATGTGTTTCCCCCAGCTGGACGGGACGCCAGTCCATCGCAGCGTTACTCAAGAAACAGGAAGAGAGAGTGAGAGAGAAAGTTGTGGCGAAAGGGTACAACAGGGGTAACCTGTTGTGGAGCTTTTAGGCATTTTCGCTCAATAAACACATACAACGCCCGGTCTGGGAATCGAAACCGCGATCCTCTGACCGCGAGTTCGCTGCCCTAACCACTGGGCCACCACTTTTTTTTTTTAATTTTAAAATGATCTAAATTAGAACATTCCATCAAAATTTCCTGTTAATTTATGTTCCAAACACCAGCTTAACCCTTTTGTTACCATATTTCTGTTGAGATGCTCTGTGTTTCTTTCAATTAATTTGGAATATAACAAAGAATTCAGTAAAATAACTTAGTTACCATTAAGCTAGTGTTAGGAACATAAATTGTGACTAAGGTTTGGTGGAGGATTTTAATGCAGAATTTTTGAAAATAAGACATTTGTACTACAGAACCAGTGGTGCTTTCAGCCAGGTTGGTATAAAAGGGTTAAAAATATCATGGTGACTTTAACCCTTTTGTTACCATATTTCTGTTGAGATGCTCTGTGTTTCTTTCAATTAATTTGAAATATAACAAAGAATTCAGTAAAATAACTTAGTTATCATTCAGCTAGTGTCAGGAACATAAATTGTGACTAAGGTTTGGAGGAAGATTTTAATGCAGAATTTTTGAAAATAAGACATTTATACTACAGAGCTGGAGGCGGTTTCAGGCAGGTTAGTATCAAAAGGGTTAAGAATGACAGAAGATATTAGAAACTGTCATTTCTTCATTATGTCTTCATACACCACATGTTGGAGAGAGGACTCCACTGCCCCGAGCTACTTGACAATGGTTCATTTTGACCAATTGGGATATTGAGATTGTTATCAATGATGTCTTGGATAAATTCAGCCATCCTGAGAACATCTGACCACTGAGAGCATTTCTTTCTTTTAAACCTGGATCACACATCGTCCCCTAAAGCCACCTCTTTCTCAACGTTCAACACGAATGTTCATAACTAAATCAATGGCAAAGCTAGGGTGTGTGCTGCCTGGTGCAGCTCCTGAGTTTACCTGCCACCTCACACTGTCTTTCCATGCCTATATACAGGCTCATACAGCAGACCCCGAAATGCCGCCCCCTACAAAAGCGTCACCCAGGGCAGACCATCCTTCACACCTGCAACCCCACCCAGCTACACTACTGCTTTAAACGAGTAACTGGCAGGTGCTAATACTGCCCTTCATCCCTCCAGCCATCACTATAGAAACGACCAAATCAATAGCATACGTGATTAGATGCTACATTTAGGTGGATTGCACCTTGCTTTTGCAAATTGCTTTGGGGGTGCCTTCATATTTCAATAGGTCAAAGGTGAGAGATTCAAGGGTGCCTAAATCTCTTTGTTACTACAAACACACACACACACCTAAAACAATCAGCATAAGAAATCCACCAAAGGGCAATCTACCAAGCCATGCCCACCCATGAGTAATGACCAACCGTAGGAGCAGGAGCACTCCATCGGTTGCGACGATGAGGGTCCCAGCTGATACGATCAACGGAACAGCTTGCTCATGATATTAACGTGCAAGTGGCCGAGCACTCCACAGGCACGTGTACACTTAACGTAGTTCTCGAGGAGATTCAGCGTGACACAGATTGTGACAAGGCTGGCCCTTTGAAATACAGTTACAAGAGAAACAGGAAGAAAGAGCGAGAGAAAGTTGTGGTGAAAGAGTACAGCAGGGATCACCACCATCCCCTGCCGGAGCCTCGTGGAGCTTTAGGTGTTGTCGCTCAATAAACACTCACAACGCCCGGTCTGGGAATCGAAACCGCGATCCTCCGACCGCGAGTCCGCTGCCCTAACCACTGGGCCATTGCGCCTCCAAATGACCAACTGTACTCTACTCTGCTGAACCATGATAAAATCTTAAATACATGTGTAACTATTTATAGCCAAATGTGAACGGAATGATTGCACCTAATCCTCTATAGTATCGATCTGGTCATTTCTAGAATGCTATTAATTTTAAGTATCTGCAATCATTAAGTTTTAATTAGTGTTTCAAACCAATTTGAACATTTTATATGGATTCACAGTTACAATTTTTTTTTTTTTAAAGATAGCGTTTTTGTTTTTCTGTCTCAGTTTTACATCAGTTTTCCTGTAGAATATAAAATGTTTGATTCCTCAATTATGGAAATGTTCAGTAACAGTATGTGAGTGTGTGTGTGTGTGTATCTATCCACCTATATATCTCTCATTCTCTACCTACCTACCGAACTACCTGCCTGCCTCTTTCTCCCTTTCTATCTACCTGTCTATCTATCTATCTATCTGTCTGTCTGTCTGTCTGTCCGTCCGTCCGTCAGTCCGCCTGTCTGTCTGTCTGTCTATCTGTCTATCTATCTATCTATCTATCTATCTATCTATCTATCTATCTATCTATCTATCTATCTATCTATCTGTCTAGCTATCCACCTATCTATCAATCTATCTGTCTGTCTGTCTGACTGACTGATTGTCTGTCTGTCTGACTGTCTGTCTGTCTGTCTGTCTAGTTATCCACCTTTCTATCTATCTATCTGTCTGTTTGTCTGTTTGCTGTCTGTCTGCCTGCCTGCTGCCTGCCTGTCCGTCCGTCCGTCCGTCCGTCCGTCCGTCCGTCCGTCCTTCCATCCATCTGTCCGTCCATCTGTCCGTTTGTCCATCTATCCATCCATCTGTTGATAAGTGCCCTGCATAAGAACCTCAGACCTTGAGTCACTTTTGAAATTTTCTACTCATTAATAATAAAAAAAGTACATCTATCATCCTCCTCTTCATCATTATTTTGACTTCTGTTTTTCTATGCCTGCATGGATCGGATGGTTTTTGCTGAGACAGACTTTATATGACTAGATGTAATACCTGTCACCAATCCTTATTTGTTTCTGAACAAGGTAATATTTCCCCAAGATGGTGGCGAGCTGGCAGAAACGTTAGCACGCCAGGCGAAATGCTTGACAGTATTTCGTCTGCCTTTACGTTCTGAGTTCAAATTCTGCCGAGGCTGACTTTGCCTTCCATCCTTTCGGGGTCGATTAAATAAGCACCAGTTACGCACTGGGGTCGATATAATCGACTTAATTTGTTTGTCCTCTCTGTGTTAGCCCCTTGTGGGTAGTAAAGAAATAGGTATTTTGTTTGTCTTTACGTTCTGAGTTCAAATTCCGACGAGGTCGACTTTGCCTTTCATCCTTTCGGGCTCGATTAATTAAGTACCAGTTACACACTGGAGTCGATATAATCGACTTAATCTGTTTGTCTGTCCTTGTTTGTCCCCTCTGTGTGTAGCCCCTTATGGGCAATAAAGAGATAGGTATTTCGTCTGTCTTTACGTTCTGAGTTCAAATTCCGCCAATGTCGATTTGCTTTTCATCCTTTTAGGGTCGATAAATTAAGTACCAGTGTGTGTGTGTGTGTAAATCCAAAAGCATGCGAAGTAAAGTTTGTGTTTGTGTCCTCTTCATTGTTTAGTAGTAAATACAGAGAGAGATAGAGTGATGTTGTATGAGAACAGAATTAGAGCTAGTGAGAGTTGTATGGTGTGGGACATTGTCTCACAGTTGCTGACAGTAAACTTCATTTCTCCCTCTGACCAAGGTTCTAGCTGGTCAGCCAGACTTTGTTTTCACTGAGTCGTCACCGACTGGTGACTAACTGATTTTTGCTTGGGGTGTGCTTTCTTATATAACTATCCAGAAGGATAGATATATCATTGGGAACAATAGATTTAGTTGTTGGTCTTGTTATCACTATTCTAGCTTTTGGTGAAGTAGAAGAGGTTAAAAAGGGTCAAGTGGTGAAGACATTATTTCGGCCTAGTTAAAGGCATCCGGAAAATGTAAAACTGCTGTCAGAGAAAAACCATTGTTCCATCGTGGGAAAAGTTCTGTAGCAGTGTTAATTTAAATTTGGCTGTGGTGAATCGAATCCACTTCATGCATGCAAGATCCACCACAGAGGCATCAAATTGCTGGACCAGGTGATGAAAGTTGAGGAGAAAGTTATAACCCAATTAATTAGAAACAGAATTAGACAGGATGAAATGAAGTGCTTGGCTCAAGAACACAACACAATGCCTGGCCTTAACCACTAAGTCATGTGCCTTCACATAATGTGCATAATATATATATATAATATATATATATATATATATATATATATGGGGGGCCTGGGACCCCCTTCGGTCATGACACTGACCATGGGCTTGCACCTTGAAAGTTACCCTCCTAGTCACAAGTCTGGGCAAGGTGGTTTTATGGAAGACCAGCAGTCGCCCATGCATACCAGCCTCCCCTCTCCACACCACTGATGCTATCCAAGGGAAAAGCAAAAGGGCCGATACAGCTTGGCACCTGTGACGTCGCAACTCATTTATACAGCTGAATGAACTGGAGCAACATGAAATAAAGTGCCTTGCTCAAGAACACAACACGCAGCCCGGTCCGGGATTTGAGCTCACAACCTCACGATCGTAAGCTCGACGTTCTAACCACTGAGCCATGCACCTTCACACACACACACACACCACACACACACACACACACACACATACACACACATATATATATATATAGTGATCTCATATCAAGATAAACAGCACATGACCTTGCAGGTGGGGCCCAGTTAGAATTTTCTTCTGGTCGAGTAAGCCATCCCTCTCAAAAGGTCCCTGAATAAGGGTTGTTTAAGGATGTTGAAAGAACCACCCATGTTTCCAGAGGTGAATTATTCAAACTCCAAAGAATCCCTCTCAACACATGGCTATGATGCTCCCCCACTACTTCTGCTCGTGATCAGAGATGCACATATCGTCAGCCACTAAGGGACATGGTAAACTGGTTAAGGTCAAGCAACTGACAAGCAAATCTGTGGTATTGAGCAGAATATTTGCTGTAGCCCATATTTTATACTAAGACAAAACAATGTACATGATAACACTTCCAATCAGTTAAGATCAGAAGCCACAAGAGCAACTACCTGGTACTTTCATCATCATCATCGTCGTCGCCGTTGTCATCATCATCATCATTATCATTATTATTATATTATTATTATTATTATTATTATTATTATTATGCTTATATATTTGTTTTGCAAGATTTTTGATGTGAAATCGTCTGTTGAAACAGATATTGTTGTATTTAGGAATGGTCATTTTGCCAGTTTAGCCATTATTATTATTATCATTATTATTATTATTATTATTATCATTATCATCATCATCATTATTATTATTATTATTATTATAATTATTATTGTTATTATTATTATTATTATTATTTTCATTATCATTATTATTATTTTCATTATTATTATTATTATCATCATTATCATTATTATTATTATTATCATCATTATCATTATTATTATTATTATTATTATTATTACAACTACTATCATCATCATCGTCATCATCATTATTATCACTCTTTAAAAAATAAAACTAAGGGACGTCATTCGTGACGGGAGTTGTGTCCCCTGGTTGCGTCTTATAATCTTTAAATAGCAAATAAGGCGAAGGAGCAGGGGGAGACGAAAAACCCAGAAAGCTGCTTGTGATTTTTAGTTTCGTAAGAAGGAAAACATCTGAGAGAAGGTTTCCGCAATTTACGTCCGACCTTAAAGTTTTTACAGCCCCATCGAAGAGCATAAAGCCGTGTGATATTGCCCGAGTTTCAAACAGGTTCAACTAACACCCAGATATATACGCATTTGCCGTCGTGCGTGTATCGTTTACTTTTTGGCCGTTCAAGATGGCTTCGATGGAGGTGGGTATCTCTATTTTATTATTATTATTATTGTTGTTTCCCTTCCTCTCACACGGACTCAGCTGTTCTTAGTCACATCCTAAGTGGTTACCTTACAATGACATGTCTTCTCTTTTATGCCATTCGTCTTATTTTTCTTTTTATTTCGAGCCAAATGTGCCATAGTCACGGTTCGCTTCAAGCCATGAATAACAACCCTATTGTTTTAATTTTACTTTCTCTTCGGCTAATTTATCTCGATTTTATTCCTTCCCCTCTCACTTTTCCCACCCCCTTTTTCTTATTAACCACCCTTTCTTCCTATTCGACCATCTATTTCATTTATCTATCTCTCCATTCATTCATTAGAAACAAACAACACCTATTTTTATATTCATTTACTGTTATGGCCATCATCATCATATTTCTGGAGTTTTCCTTATTTTCAAAGCCTCCGTTCTGCAATATGTGTACACATACACGTATGTATACACGTTATATACACACGTACACACACATATATGACTGTATGTCAAAAATAATGGTTTCTTTCGGCGATTAACACAGTTGTTTATGAATGAACTGCAAACAGCTGTAGTAGACTGCATTACTGGTTCATTCTGACAGACAGAATCAAAGACGAAATCAACGTCGACCAAGTTTCCTATACTAAAAACACTGACTGATGGATCGAATTAATAAAGATAAACCTATCAATTTTCCTCTTGCTCTTCCTTCGATAATTAAAACAACAGCAACAAACGAGAGACTAAAATTCATTAACCTTTTAGTTATTATGTATTTACTTTTTTTTTCTGTTTATTTAATATTATTCTAATATTTAAAAAAAATGAAGGAAGATGGTATAAACAAACAATATTGAAACGTATTATTTTTCGTCCACCGCTACTATATTATCATAAATGTTCTGAGTTCAAATTCCGCCGAGGTCGACTTTGCCTTTCGTCCTTTCGGGGTCGATAAAATAAGCACCAGTTACGCACTGGGGTCGATGTAATCGACTTAATCCCTTTGCCTGTCCTTGTTTGTCCCCTCTGTGTTTAGCCCCTTGCGGGTAGTAAAGAAATAGAAATAGGTATTTCGTCTGTCTTTACGTTCTGAGTTCAAATTCCGCCGAGGTCGACTTTGCCTTTCATCCTTTCGGGGGTCGATTAAATAAGTACCAGTTACGCACTGGGGTCGATGTAATCGACTTAATCCCTTTATTTGTCCCCTCTATGTTTAGCCCCTTGTGGGTAGTAAAAGAATAGAAATAGGTATTTCGTCTGTCTTTACGTTCTGAGTTCAAATTCCGCCGAGGTCGACTTTGCCCTTTATCCTTTCGGGGTCGATTAAATAAGTACCAGTTACGCACTGGGGTCGATGTAATCGACTTAATACCTATGTCTGTCCCTTGTTTGTCCTCTCTGTGTTTAGCCCCTTGTGGGTAGTAAAGAAATATATATTATCATAAATGAAAATATAACAAATAAACTTTGTCGCTCAGAGATTTTATTATTATGATTATTATGATGATTATTATTATTATTTTGCTTTATGGTTGATTAGAGTAATTTTAGCATTAAATGGAAATGTTTGTTTTATTTGAATAAATAGAAAAAAATAGGTGAAGTATAAGGGATGTGTAACAGCCTTGAGATATTGGTGTAGTGCCAAGCAGTAATGGTGTTTTTGTAGCAAGTATTTCCTGTTTAAAAGAAAAAATGTGTGGCCTTTTAATTCGTATCGTAGTGGCGACACTGACGCGATCTCGAAACCCCGCTGGCATTGACTTGACAACTTGAATGAAATCTTCAAGTAAAACAGCGTGCTCGGGATCGAGTCACAGCCTCGTGTCACTATACAAAATAAACTCTACCTATTTTTAATTTAATTTGATTTATTATTTTTTTCGAAACCTACTGACTGAGCAGATCTATGAACAGAGGTATTCCTGCCGTGACCCTCTTGACTTTTGGGAAACATTATAGATTATGTATTATCGGTAGTGACTACTATTGCTAGCAGATCTGGCGACCACATAGAGGCTTCCCTTAGAGTGGTTCCAATAACTGGGTGTTGTTTTCCATGCTCTTTGATTCGTTCCTTTCACAGGGAGTTTTTGGTCCTTTCTACTGGCATTTCGGGGTGGGTGGGTTAATCTCTGTAATATATGTGGGGGCAGAGGCATATACGTTTGTGGGGTTTGGCATTCATTTTTGCAGTCGGTCACTCGTTTTTGAGTTTCAATTGAAATTTTTCCTCTATAATCGATGAATCTGTTGTGATAGTGATGGTAGTAGTAGTAGTAGTAGCAGCAGCAATTATATCGAGGGTGGCAAAGTGTTCTTGAAGTGACTCTGCGATCCTGTATATATATATATATATATATATACACACACACACATACATTTTCAACTTAGTATCATAACTATTTCTTGTGTTTTTAACACCACGTACCTCAGTCACACAGTTCAAATAATTACTATTCTATTAAATTCAGAGTGTTTATACAAAGTCAGAAGTAGATGTCGTGTATGGAGCGACTTAGTTTCATACTCCCTCTACGTTTTCGGTTCGAATCTCGGCCAAGGGCGGCGACTAAATTAGTAGTAGGGTTCTCGTCTTTGAATACAATACAAAAAATTTTTTAAAAATCATATGAAATTGTATTTGATGGGATTTAAAGACGGGTGCCAAGTACCAGTAACCTATTGGTGTTGGTTCCACTCGTAAACTTTTTTTTAACTGACTGTCCCCACCCTTCCTTACTTCTTCCAAATATGTGGCAACGTTATAAATTATCGTTGTCCCTTTTAACGATCCGAGTTCAAATCCTTCCAGAGTTTCCTTTTGACTTGCACCTTTCTGGAGCCCTTCAAATAAACACCTGTAATATATCAAGGATCTCGTGAGTTCACAATGATTATTTTCCTATAAATGTGGAAGTCTTGTGACTCTAAGTAACTTTTTTTTTTCTTTTTGGATGACGGAATCGGTGGCGCGCCAGACAAAATCGTCTTGTGGTGTTTGGGCCCTGCTCTTTACGCTTTGTGTTCACATTCCCACCGAGGGGCGACTTTCCCCTATCTTTCCGGGACCTTTTATCTGTATTATCTTGGTCGTTTCAGTCATCAGACTGCGGCCATGCTGGGGCACCGTATTGAGGAATTTTAGTCGAATGAATCGATCCCAGTATTTTTGTTTTAAAGCCTGGTCCCTTATTCTATCGGTCACTCTGCCCCAACCGTTAAGTTAGGTGAACGTAAATACACCAACACCGGTTGTCAAGCGGTAGTGGGGTCAGATACACGCACGCACATACACGACTGGTTTCTTTCCGTCTGCCTATCCACTGGGCAAGGCTTACGTGGGCCCGAGCCTATTAGTAGAAGGTGGGACTTCAACCCGGAACCATATGGCTAGAAAACGAACTTCTTGACACAGAGCCGTGCAAGCGCTTAGAAAAAAAACCAAAAAAATTAAAATTTAAAAATCCCTATCAGCAAGTACTGGGATCGATTCCATCTACTGTAACCCCTTCGTTTTCCACCCCCCCTGGTCCAATCACAGTCACTCTTGTATTTGTAGTGTTGTAACCGAGTTCGTTTTGGTTGTTGACATCGTTACATGTTTTTTTTCTCGTTTAAACTTCTCTCGTGGCGAAAACACGCATTTCCATTTGACAAGTTCCGGTTGAATGGTTTTAAGCATTTATTAATATCCTCTCAACTCTTTTCAAGTGGCCTACTTTCATGGCCTCGTAAATTTATCCTATATATTTTTTTCTTCTTGTCTTTGTGAACGTTCAGTTCTATGGTTGAATGTTCCAGTTATAAAATAGTGTTTTTTGTTACATCTAAATACTACAGTGTCTGTCTTTTGTTTTCATTGTTACCAAAAATAATTTGGCTGTTGTTTTTAGCAGGTCGACAGACCACATAAGTGTTTTTGTTTACAGGTTGATTTCAGTTCATAGTGTTGTAAATTTGAGTGCTTTTCGTAGGATTGACAAACTGCCCCCCCCCCACCAAAACAGGATATTGGCGCAGACATGGCAGTGTCCTGAAGAAGGTTGCTTTACAATAACGGTGTTACAGGTTCAGTCCCACTTTGCAACACCTTGGGCATGTCTGCTATAGCACCTGGTTGACCAATGACTTTTAAGTGAATTTGGCTGATGGAAATTGTTTCAAAGCCTTCCGCGTGCACACGTATATATATATATGTATGTGTGTGTGTATAAATGTTTGGGCCAGTTGTAAATAAATGGGCCAGAAATGTAAATAAACCCAATCTGTTTCTTAAACGAGGGACATATTCATATGGCACAGAATGTTTTTTACATCAATAGACGTCATTGATTGGTTGAAATTGCAGAAATTGAAGAAAAAAACAACAAATATCTTACAAATTATAAAATTTTCTCAATAAAGCCGAGAGAAAAAGATGTTTTATAAACACATTCTACCAGTATACGAAGTTTAAAAGTGTTTAGTTACTCTCTCTCTTTTACTTGTTTCAGTCATTTGACTGTGGCCTTGCTGGAGCACTGCCTTCAGTCGACCAAATCGGCCCTGGGACTTATTCTTTGTAAGCCTAGTACTTATTCTTTCGGTTTCTTTTGCCGAACCGCTAAGTGACGGGGATATAAACACACCAGCATCGGTTGTCAAGCAATGCTAGGGGGACAAACACAGATACACAAACATATACACACACACACACACACACACACACATATATATATATATATATACATACATATATACGATGGGCTTCTTTCAGTTTCCGTCTACCAAATCCACTCACAAGGCTTTGGTCGGCCTGAGGCTATAGTAGAAGACACTTGCCCAAGATGCCACGCAGTGGGATTGAACCCGGAACAATATGTGGTTGGTAAGCAAGCTACTTACCACACAGCCACTTCCGTTACGTGGATATTATTTTAAAAAACTGCTGTTCAAACTGAAAAGATCCTAAAATCGTTCTTATAACTGAACCTAAAAACAAATGTTATAGTGTGTGTGTGTGTTTGTTTGTTTCCCACCGTTGCTTGACAATTTTGGTTTGTTTACGTCTCCGTAACTTAGCAGTTTGGCAAGATACCAACAGAAAAAATACCAGACTTGAAAATAAGGCCTTGGGGGTGGTGGATTTTTTTGTTTGTTTTTAACAAATTTAAGGCAGTGTTCCAGCATGGCCACAGTCCAATGAGTGTAAGAAATGAAAGGTAAAGGATACCACTGTAGGTGGTAAAGTATATACTCTTTACTCTTTTACTTGTTTCAGTCAGTTGACTGCGGCCATGCTGGAGCACCGCCTTTAGTCGAGCAACTCGACCCCGGGACTTATTTTTTGTAAGCCCAGTACTTATTCTATCGGTCTCTTTTGCCGAACCGCTAAGTGACGGGGACATAAACACACCAGCATCGGTTGTCAAGCAATGCTTGGGGGACAAACACAGACACACAAACATACATGCACACACACACATACATACATACATATATATATATATATATATATATATATATATATATATATGATGGGCTTCTTTCAGTTTCCGTCTACCAAATCCACTCACAAGGCTTTGGTCGGCCCGAGGCTATAGTAGAAGACACTTGGCCAAGGTGCCATGCAGTGGGACTTGAATCCGGAACCATGTGGTTGGTAAACAAGCTACTTACCACACAGCCACTCCTGCGCCTGTATGGTTTTTTAAAAAGTTTTTGTGACAGATGAAGCCCCACAGTGAAAACTATGGAAAATAGCAAGTTTGTCTAGCATTAAGCAAGAACCAAAATTAATAAGTTTAGTGTACTGAAGCAAAAACAATTGCTGCATGTAGAAGGTGTATATAAGCCATTTAAAAACTCACAAAAACCATTAGATTCACTTCAACATCATCGTTTAACGTCTGTTTTCCATGCTAGCATGGGTTGGACGGTTTGACTGTGGGCTGGTGAACCAGATGGCTGCACCAGGCTCCAGTCTTGATCTGGCAGAGTTTTTACAGCTGGATGCCTTTCCTATTGCCAACCACTACGAGATTGTAGTGGGTGCTTTTACGTGCCACCGGCACGGGGGCCAGTCCGGCGGTACTGGCAACGACCTCGCTCGAATTAAAAAAAATTTTTTTACACATGCCAATGGCACAGGTGCCAGTAAGGCAATGCTGGTAACGATCCTGCTCGAATGGTGCCTCCTACATGCCACCGGCACGGAAGCCAGTTAGCCACTCAGGCAACGATCATGCTCAGATGGTGCTCTTAGCACCCTACTAGCACGGGGCACAAGTGTCAGTAAGGTAAAGCTGATATCGATCACACTTGGATGGTGCCTTTTATGTGCCACTGGCACGGAAGCCAGCTAACCGCTCTGTCAACAATCACGCTCGTAAGATAATTGAATATCTTCCGGGTAAGTCACCATCAAAAATCAGCGATGCCAAGTAGACAGTGCCAAAGCAGCTGTGCCGACATGTCTCATACCATTTCAAACCTGTTGTCCAGACAAGGATGTCAGTTTTACTCTTGACCTTTTACATCTGAAAAAAAAATGACTCCAGTAAAACAAATGGGGTAGGAAGTATGGTTTGGTCTGATTTTAATCTTGTCTGAATGCTTGCAACACTAAACTCTGCCATTGTTGACTGGTATTAAGCAGTGTACAAATCGAAACTGAAACAGAAGTATAATTATGATTGATGTTTATGAGTTAGTTTCAATGCTTCATTATAAAAGGAAAATACCTAGTGAAAAAAAAATACTATTTTGAAATTGTTGTCCTTTTAGTTTGCTTGCCAAGTACTAGTCTGACTAGGGAGAGGCATGGACTTCCCACTTCTAATTTTATTACCTATTTCTGTAAAATATGAAGCTTTGTTTTTATAAATAAAACCGTATGTTTGTACACACACACACACACGCACGCACACCTGAACACACGCACGCACGCACATGCATAAATGCATGCATGGAAAAAGAAGAAAAGAAACATTGCCAAAATACACAAACTAAGGACCGGTTTTACCTATATTTGTTGGCATAGACTAATGGCTTAATGAATGAACACTATGAATACAGGTGTGTATATATATGTATACACACACACACACTTTTTCTCTGGCAATTTTACACTTGCTACAACTAATGTTGCATTATGTATGTATATATATATATATATATATATGCGTAGGAGTGGCTGTATGGTAAGTAGCTTGCTTACGAACCACATGGTTCCGGGTTCAGTCCCACTGCGTGGCACCTTGGGCAAATGTCTTCTACTATAGCCTCGGGCCGACCAAGGCCTTGTGAGTGGATTTGGTAGATGGAAACTGAAAAAAGCCCATCGTATATATGTATATATATATATATATATATATATATATATATACATATGTGCGTGTATATATTTGTGTGTCTGTGTTTGTCCCCACCAACATCGCTTGACAACTGATGCTAGTGTGTTTACGTCCCCGTAACTTAGCGGTTCGGCAAAACAGACCGATAGAATAAGTCCTGGTGTCGATTTGCTTGACTAAAGGCGGTGCTCCAGCATGGCTGAAGTCAAATGACTGAAGCAAGTAAAAGAGATGTATGTATGTATGTATGTGAAGGCACATGGCTCAATGGTTAGTGTTGGGCTCACAATCATGAGGTAGTGAGTTTGATTCCTGGACTGGGCTGTGTTGTGTTTTTGATCCAAATCCTTTTATTTCACATTGCTCCTGTTTGCTCATCTGCAGAAATGAGTTGCGATGTCACTGATGCCAAGCTATATGGGTCATTACCCTTCCCTTGGTTAACATAGGTGGTGTGGGGAAAGAGAGGCCAATATGCATGGGCAACTGCTGATCTGCCATAAACAATCTTGCTCAGACTTCTGCCTCAGAGGGAACTTTCTAGTCGCAATCCCATGGTCATTCATGACCAAAGGGATTCTTTACTCTTGTGTGTGTGTGTGTGTGTATATGTAGTTAAAGTGGCGAGCTGGCAGAAATGTTAGCATGCCAGGCGAAATGCTTAGCCGTATTTCGTCTGCCGTTAAGTTCTGAGTTCAAATTCCGCCGAGGTCGACTTTGCCTTTCATCCTTTCGGGGGTCGATAAATTAAGTACCAGTTATGCACTGGTGTCGGTGTAATTGACTTAATCTATTTGTCTGTCCTTGTTTGTCCCCTCTGTGTTTAGCCCTCTGTGGGTAGTAAAGAAATATATATATATATATATGTAGTTAATCCAAACATGAAAACACAAAGAGAAAACACAACAATACAAGGACGTGAAACCAATATACTGTTATTGGATGCTCAGGAAAGGAAAGAAAGAATTAGGATTTAACGTTTCGAGCGGAGCTCTTTGTCAGAAACATAGGAAAAGGAAAGGTCCAAGGAAGGGACGACAGAGGAAAAAATCGCCAATGGTACACACGCGGTCTTGTGCAGGAGTGATTAAAAAGCTTGCTCCTCGGCCATGAGGTTTTGGGTTCAGTCCTGCTGCACGACACCATGGGCAAGTGACTTCTATAACCAGGGGCTGGCCTAATGCCTTGTGAGTGGATTTGGTAGATGGGATCTGGAAGAAGCAGGCTGTATACAAGTATGTGTGTGTGTGTGTGTGTTTGTGTCTCTTTTCCTTGATGTCAAACAGTAGTTATAAATGGTCACCACAGCTATACATGTGATGTTACTAGTTTCTGGCCCTCCAGGGAAAGGATGTCTGACTACAGGGGAACATTACTCTGCTTGGAAACAAGGGTTGGTAACAGGAAGGACATCCAGCTTTAGAAAATCTGTTCAATTACTTTTTGACCCATGTACAAATATGGGAAAGTGGATGTTTGATGATATGGTTTAACCCCACCCCAATCATTTGTGGCATTATGTAGATGTGTTTTATGTACAAGATGGGGGGCAGCCTCACCTGGGCACTTTGTAATTGAGGAATACTGGTGCAAGTATTTCTGGATGGGTAGCAGAACAAGAGTGGGTGGAATAGGCATATTGTTGACAGACGAATGGATATTATTGAATCTGTCAAATTCTTTGACAGAATCATTAACCCTTTGACTAGTTTCAGACAACAGAGCCACAGTGAACTTGGCATATTTATTGCAGTAACGACTGATTTATGAGCAGAAAGATCATTTCTATGTAATCTTCTTACAGATTACCTCAGTTAAGTGACAATGACCTCGTTGTCATGGCTGGTAAATTTAGCATGTTGGGCAACACTGTGGTAGCTACTTTGGTGTATGTGAATGCATTAGATATGGTGTATTGAAACAATTAGAAATTAAGGGTTGTTGAATTCTGTGATGTGAATGACCATGGGATTGCACTTGGAAAGTTACCCTCTGAGGCGCAAGTCCAAGCAAGGTTGTTTATGGAAAACCAGCAATTGCCCCTGCATACCAACCTCCCCTCTTCACACCACCAGTGTTATCCAAGGTAAAGGCAAAGGGGCCGATACAGTTTGGTACCAGTGACGTCGCAACTCATTTCTTCAGCTGATTGAACTGGAGCAACATGAAATAAAGTGTCTTCCTCAAGAACACAACACACAGCTTGGTGTAGGAATTGAACTCACTACTTTATGATTGTGAGCCTGACGCTCTAACTATTGAGCCATGTGCTTTCTTTGACATAAGTAACCTAACCATTATTTATTGTCCAATTTCCTTATAAGGCATTGCTTGACCTGGGGCTACAGTAGAAGACAATAACACTAGGTATTGTGAAGTCACATGGGACCCAAAACCATATGGTCCAGAAGTGTCTTTGTATACATCTGTCTATGTGTGTGAAAATATATACTAATATATACGCCGGTGGCACGTGTAAATAGATTCGAGCGAGGTCATTGCCAGTACCTCCTGACTGGCCCCCGTGCCGGTGGCACGTAAAAAGCACTGACTACACTCTCTGAGTGGTTGGCGTTAGGAAGGGGATCCAGCTGTAGAAACTCTGCCAGATCAAGATTGGAGCCTGGTGCAGCCATCTGGTTCGCCATCCCTCAGTCAAAACCGTCCAACCCATGCTAGCGTGGAAAGCGGACGTTAAACGATGATGATGATGATACTATATATACTTAATCGTCCAACCCATGCTAGCATGGAAAGCGGACGTTAAACGATGATGATGTTGATAAAATGTTCCATGTGTCTTAAAGGGTCATTGGGTACACCTTTAAGTCATTTTTCTATAGCATGTTGACAATAGTCGAGTTTGTCCATCTTCATGGACCTATTTGGAAAACGGGCATGTGAAAGAATAGGCCCAACATTTCCCCTGTGTCTCGTAAAAGGTGACTAAAAGCAGCTGAAGTAGGATTTGCACCCTGGCTGCCCTCTTAAAATCCTCAACAGCAGCAGCTATCCAAATAGACCCAAGGGTTGGAGGGTTGTCACTGGAGTAGTGCAAAAGTGTTGTCTGCCAGGAATAGCAGAGAATCACCAACAAATGGTGATGCAGCGATGCCCTGTTACAGTGCATGCCCTCTGTTCTACTACTACATGGACCTCTTCCATTGAGATTTGAAGCTGTTTCTAAACTAGAATCACTAAGAGATGACCTTTACTCCATAGTGTTTACCACATACTTGTGTGTGTGTTGTTTTATGTAAGCATTTGTACAAAACCTGACTGGAGAATAAACTTCAAACCCCCAGGAGATGACCTTTACTCTGTGATGTTTGGCACACTCTCGTATGTGTGTGTGTATATATTATTAGTGGCACATAAAAGGCACCATTCGAGTGTGATCATTACCAGCGTCGCCTTACTGGTACTTGTGCCCCGTGCTAGTAGGGTGCCAAGAGCACCATCCAAGCATGATCGTTGCCAGAGCAGCCAACTGGCTTCCGCGCCCGTGGCACATAAAAGGGCACCATTCGAGTGTGTTTGTTACCAACATTGCCTTACTGGCACCTGTGCTGGTGGCATGTGTAAAAAGATTCAAGCGAGACCATTGCCAGTACCACCTGACTGGCCTCCGTGCCAGTGGAACATGAAAAGCACCCACTACACTCTCGGAGTGGTTGGCATTTGGAAGGGCATCCAGCTGTAGAAACTCTGCCAGATCAAGATTGGGGCCTGGTGCAGCCATCTGGTTCGCCAGCCCACAGTCAAAATTGTCCAACCCATGCTAGCATGGAAAGCGGACGTTAAATGAGGATGATGATGATGTATGAGTAAAAATTGAAAAGCTTTGCTGGAGAATAAGCTTCAAAACCCCATTTATCATGTATCAACCCTGCATTGTGTCTGCTGTGATGCCCTCCACTTCTCTGATGGCCACGTCCACTTAGCTTGTTGTTGGGAGTGTTTGGTTTATAGAATGGCATTGTTACAAAGGTGGCAAGCTGGCAGAAACGTTAGCACGCCGGGCGAGATGCTTAGCGGTATTTCGTTTGCCGTTACATTCTGAGTTCAAATTCCTTTGCCTTTCATCCTTTCGAGGTCGATTAAATGAGTACCAGTTATGCACTGGAGTCGATGTAATCGATATAATCCGTGTGTCTGTCCTTGTTTGTCCTCTCTGTGTTTAGCCCCTTGTGGGTAGTAAAGAAATAGGTATTTCGTCTGCTATTACGTTCTGAGTTCAAATTCCGCCGAGGTCGACTTTGCCTTTCATCCCTTTGGGGTCGATAAATTAAGTACCATTTATGCACCGGGGTCGATGTATTCGACTTAATCCGTTTGTCTCTCTTTGTTTGTCCCCTCTATGCTCTTTAGCCCCTTGTGGGCAAAAAAAAGAATGGCATTGTCACATTTGCTGTGGTTTTCACAGTAAAATTTAGTGATACATTATCTTGCAGTACTGGTTTTGTTTCCTCCAACAGAAGAATTTACTTGTAATACAGGTGTCTTTCTTTCCCAAGACAAGATTGTTTTCTCGTTTGCTGGTTGCCATAGAAACCAGCAACTGGCTCCCAAGGACTGACCATTTGGATTGCTAATCTAGTAAAACTCATCAGAATATAAATAACAAGTGCTTTGACAAATAATTTTAGAGTATATTGGCGACATTTTTTTTCGTAATGACTAAAGTAATATAATAGACAAAGGAAAGAAAGAGGAAAAGGACTAAGGAATATTTTATATCCACATACATGTGGTATAGGCTTAAGCGTGGATTTTCAATCATGTGGTTCCGGGTTCAGTCCTACGGCATAGCACCCTGGGCAAGTGTCTTTTACTGTAGCCTCAGGCTGACCAAAGACTTGTCTGTGGATTTGGTTGATGGAAACTGAAAGAAGCCCGTCGTGTGTGTATTTGTGTCTGTTTGCCCACCCCACCATTCTTGACAACCAGTGTTGGTGTGTTTACGTCTCTGTAACTTAGCAGTTTGGCAAAAGAGATCAATAGAATAAGTACCAGGCTTACAAAGAATAAGTCCTGGGGATCGATTTCTTTGACTAAAAACCCTTCAAGGAAGAATCGATTATATTGGCCCCCCAGTACTCAACTGATACTAATTTTATTGTCCTCAAATGGTTGAAAGGCTAAGTTTCCCTCAGTAGGATTTGAACTTAAAATGTAAGGAGTTGGAAGAAATGCTGCTAAGCATTTCTCCCATGGTTCCAAAATATCATGAATCACTGCCAAATGTTTCATTTTTTTTTTCTTAGCATCATGTCTTGGAACCAGATGCATTTTGACTTTTCCCTAATCTTTTTAAACCCTTTACTGTTCACATTATTCTGCCAAAATTAATCCTTTTTTATCCACTTTGTTTTGAACTAATCATGCATTAATCTTGTAGCTATGAGATTTCGATGAGGTAGCTGTTAATTTTTAAAACGATATTGTAGGGTTGGTGTGAGAGACCAGATCTGGCCAGTTTGGACATAAAACAGTCAGAATACTTTTGGCCAGATATAACCGGTTTAAATGCTAAAAGGGTTAACCCTAAACCAGAGTCAACATGTTTCCATCGGGTCACTGCCTTATATAGAATAAAAAAGACAAAAAAGGTGGTCCTTGCTGGAAAAGTTTTGAATCTGGGACTAAACAGCAGCAGCAGCAGCAACCCTGTAATATATTGGGGTCAACCAACAATGTCTTCATCCATTACATTAAGTGGTCTTGTGTTACACCAAATGAAACCTGGATGTTAACATTTTAGAGCAGTTTAGCTTTTAGTTTATTGATATTTTCTCCAAGCAGTGGAAACACACACACACACACACTCTTTCTTTCCTTTCTTTTTCTTTTTCCTTTTTTCTTTCTTTCTTTCTTTCTCTCTTTCTTTCTTTCTCTCTCTTCTTTCTTTCTCTCTCTTTTTCTTTCTCTCTCTTTCTTTCTTTCTCTCTCTTTCTTTCTTTCTCTCTCTTTCTCTCTCTCTTTCTCTCCCTCTCTCTTTCTCTCCCTCTCTTGCTCTTTCTCTCTCTTGCTCTTTCTCTCTCTTGCTCTTTCTCTCTCTTGCTCTTTCTCTCTCTTGCTCTTTCTCTCTCTTGCTCTTTCTCCCTCTTGCTCTTTCTCCCTCTCTTGCTCTTTCTCTCTCTTGCTCTTTCTCTCTCTCTTGCTCTTTCTCTCTCTCTTGCTCTTTTTCTCTCTCTTGCTCTTTTTCTCTCTCTTGCTCTTTTTCTCTCTCTTGCTCTTTTTCTCTCTCTTGCTCTTTTTCTCTCTCTTGCTCTTTCTCTCTCTCTTGCTCTTTCTCTCTCTGTTTTTTTTCTCTCTCTCTCCCTCTCTCTCCCTCTCTCCTCTCTCTCTCTTTCAATAAAAATAATGGAATGCCAACAACTGTTGGTGTTTTATTTATTCTGCTGTTCATGGTTTCTGTGGTTATATATGCAGGTTCTTGAGTGGTTTGCCTGCCTCTCTGTGTGTGTATGTATGTATGTATGTATGTATGTATGTATATGTGTGTATAAGTTGGAGATAGAAAAGAGATATGGAGAATTATTGATTAATTCACAAAGACTGTCTTATTGACCATATTTCTTACTATGGTTGTCTCCAAACCAAATGGAAAAAAAAAAGCGGGTGGGGTGGGTGGGGAGAGAAATCCCCCCCACAAAGCAAAGCAATAAAATTACTCTGATTGGACTCTTTTATTATTATTATTATTATTATTATTATTATTTTTCCTTTTTATTCTTCTGTTTGTTTATACTGTCATGGCTAATTTTCTGCCCGAAAGTTATATTAAATCCCATTTTATTTCTAAATACGCTTTACATTATGTCTTTTGTTTCGCCATAAAATACTAAACATACTTTTTGAGAAAGAAAGAAAGTAAGAAAGAAAGAAAGAGAAGAGCAAGAGAAACATGGCTTCTAAATAGCAATATGGAGGGAGAACTGGTGGCTGTGTGGTTAGGAAGTTTGCCTCTCAACCACATGGTTTCAGGTTCAGTCCCACTGCATGGCACATTGGGCAGGTGTCTTCTACAATAGATGGAGGCTGACCAAAATCTTGTGAATAGATGGAAGCTGAATGAGGCTTGTAGTGTACATTGTGTGGTGGTTGTAAATGAGTGTCATTGTTATACAGGCGGTGTCCTTCATTTACAATATTCTGAGATAAGGCGTTGAGCTGGCAGAATCGTTAGCACACCGGGTGGAATGCTTAGTGGTATTTTGTCTGCTGTTACGTTCTGAGTTCAAATTCTGCCGAGGTCGACTTTGCCTTTCATCCTTTTGGAGTCGATTAAATAAGTACCAGTTACGCACTGGGGGGTCAATATAATCGACTTAATCCATTTGTCTGTCCTTGTTTGTTCCTTCTGTGTTTAGCCCCCTGTGGGTAGTAAAGAAATAGGTATTTTGTCTGCCGTTATGTTCTGAGTTCAAATTCCGCCGAAGTCAACTTTGCCTTTCATCCTTTCGGTGTCGATTAAATAAGTACCAGTTACGCACTAGGGTCGATATAATAGACTTAATCCGTTTGTCTGTCCTTGTTTGTCCTCTCTGTGTTTAGCCCCTTGTGGGTAGTTAAGAAATAGGTATTTTGTCTGCCGTTACGTTCTGAGTTCAAATTCTGCTGAGGTCGACTTTGCCTTTCATCCTTTTGGTGTTGATTGAATAAGTACCAGTTATGCACTGGGGTCAATGTAATTGACTTAATCCCTTTGTCTGTCCTTGTTTGTCCCCCTCTGTGTGTAGCCCCCTGTGGGCAATAAATAAATATTTTGTGAGATCTAAGGCGGTGAGCTGGCAGAATCGTTAGCATCCTGGGCAAAATGCTTAGAGGTATTCCATCTATCTGCACGTTCTGAGTTCAAATTCCGCCAAGGTTGACTTTGCCTTTCATCCTTTCAGGGCTGATAAATTAAGTATCAGTTGTATACTGGGGTCGATCTAATTGGCTGGCCCCTGCTCCACCCCTAAAATTTCGGGCCTTGTGCCAAGAGCAGGAAAGAATATTCTGTGAGATCATGACTAGCCATGGAGAAGATATTATCTTGCTTGGAACACACAAATAAGGGCTGGTGACATGAAGGGCATCCAGCTGTTGAAAATCTGCCTTTATCTATGCCTGACCCATGCAAGCATAGAAAAAGTGGTCGTTAAAAAGATGATAGAAACACACACACACACCCACACTTTCTCTTTCTCTCTCCAGGCTTAGTTGTGTGGTTAAGAAGTTTGCTTTGAAAACCTGCTGTTCCAAGGGGCCAGTGTCTCTGCTTTGTATCATGGATATCTTCCACTATAGCCTTAGGTTGACCAGTATGGAAGCACTCCGTCGGTTACAACGACGAGGGTTCCGGTTGAACCGAATCAACAGAACAGCCTGCTTGTGAAATTAACGTGTAAGTGGCTGAGCACTCCACAGACACGTGTACCCTTAACGTAGTTCTCGGGGGATATTCAGCGTGACACAGAGAGTGACAAGGCCAGCCCTTTGAAGTACAGGTACAACAGAAACAGGAGACAAGAGTGAGAGAGAGAAAGTCGTGGTGAAGAGTGCAGCAGGGATCACCACCATCCCCTGCCGCAGCCTTGTGGAGCTTTAGGTGGTTTTCGTCAATATAAACACTCACAACGCCCGGGCTGGGAATCGAAACCGCGATCCTATGACTGCGAGTCCGCTGCCCTAACCACTGGGCCATGCGCCTCCACCAGGTTGACCCAGTACCTTGTAAATGCACACCATTCAGAATCTTATCAGGTTTGTGTGTGTGTGTTTAAAGGTAGATATTCTGCATCCCTGCGGGATCATTTAGAAGTGATAGTTGTGAGTGTTACAGTCATACAACCAGTGTCATACATTTCCAATAGTCTGTGTAAACGTTTGACCATGGGTAAATATTACCCCTGGGTAAATATGGCTTGGAAATGGGCATCGAAATATAGAAAATTTTCCTTCTGAATAAACTTTGTCTGACTCATGCCGGCATGGAAAAGTAGACTTCAAGACTTGTTGAGGATGCTGAACAAGTGAGTGAACGGAAATGATCAAGACAACCTATAAATAGATGAATATGTAATAGGTTTGTGTAACTCGCCGAGTATTTTTATAGCTGGCTGTTTTAGTGTCCGTACATGATGTTCTGTGTTTAACTATTTATATGCATTGGCAAGGATGTGTTGTTTGGTAGTTTCATTGGTGAACCAGCTGTGTGGAGTTCCAAAATGGGGAAACTGGTTGCGATGTGGAACTATAAATAGCTACAAGAGGCTAGATTGAAAAAAAAAAGAAATTCATCAAGATCGGAGAAATAAGAAAGCTCTGAACGTCGTTTCACTCACTCACGCACTCCATATATGCAAGAGTCTAAATTTGTCCGATTCTGTACCAAGAAACTTCTTTGGTTGGCATTGTACTTATGATACTGATCAATGAGAAAACTGGTTAAACTGGAGTTGGTTACAACAACAACAACAACAGCAGCACACACACTCGCATACGTGTGTGTGTGTGTATGTATATATGTGTGTGTATATGTATACAGGTACATACACACTATGTACCTGTATCCACGAAGGACCTGCTACTGGTAACAATCTAAGACCAGTCCAGCCTGTTCATGATTGAGCTTTTTACTAAACTGGCAATTGCTCTAAGCCTGCTTGATGAGGACTCGATTTGTTTTCAGGGATGAGAAACAGAACCTGTCAAATGTACCTGAGTGTATAAGTGGTAATCTAATTGTGAGTGTGTGTGTATGCACGCACGCATGCACACACACACACACACCTCTATCTCTCTTTCTCTCTCTGATAAAACCTTGATGTAACTGAAACAGATGAAAAATGAAATACAAGGTGTAATACAAAACTGGAAACAGACCAATAGACGAACTTTTACCTTGTATTTCAATATTTCATGGTAATGACACCTTTTGTCAGGGCACGGGGAATAAGTTGACAGGTATCAGAACAACATACCCCCATCTCACATTTCTCACATTGTTTCGGCTGCTTTGAGTTTTTTCTTTTTTTATCTAATACAATATCAAAAAAAATATATATATATATTAGGGTCGCCATTATAGATCGTTAGCCACTACACACATTTTTTTTCTCTCCTTGTTTTTTTCTGTGTCCTTTTCTGTAGAAGAGCGTAGGCTCAAAACGTAAAAGACTTTTTCTATTCCCCGAGTGTTATACTAATACATCTGTTTGTTTTGTACACCACCTATCTTCATCTTTTGTTTTTTTTCGCGAACTCTCCCTAAATATATATAAATATATATAGAATACCATGTGTCATGAATATTTTCCGGTTTATTTTTTGTTATGCTTCTTCCAATAGTCTGTAAAGTGAATTATTGCTTTTTCAATAATCTGGGCAAAAGTTTTGCTTAGGTAATAGGGCCTGGAATGTTGCTTTCATTATCATAATTTAACGTCTATGTTTCATTCTAGCACAGGTGGGACAGTACCTCAAGAGCTGTCCAGGCCGAAGCCTGCACCAGACTTCTGTGACTGTTTTGGCAGGATTTTTACAGCTGGATGCCCTTCCTAAAACTAACCACTCAGTGTTTTTACATGCCACAAGCATAGGTGAGATCAGTTTTGGCAAGGTTTTTACAGCTGGATGCCCTTCTGAACACCAACCACTTTACAGTGTGGACTGGGTGCTAATTCGTCGGCTGCAACAGTGATGATGTCATATTTGAAGGCATGTGGTTAGTGTATTCGGCTCATGATCACAAGGTCACTAGTTCAATTCTTGATGATGCTTTTTTGTCTTGAGCAAGAAACTTTTTCACATTGCTCCAGTCCACTCAGCTGGCAAAAGTGAGTTGCACGTGTAATTAAAAGAGCCAGCCTTATCACATTGTATAACGTAGAATCTCCCTGAGAACTACATTAAGGGTATATGCGTCTGGCGGCGAGCTGGCAGAAATGTTAGTACGCCGGGCGAAATGCTTAGCAGTATTTCGTCTGCCGCAACGTTCTGAGTTCAAATTCCGTCGAGGTCAACTTTACCTTTCATCCTTTCGGGGTCAATTAAATAAGTACCAGTTACACACTGCGGTTGATATAATCGACTTAATCTGTTTGTCCTCTCTGTGTTTAGCCCCTAGGTATATGCGTCTGTAGAGTGCTGAGCCACTTATTAATTTTACGGGCAGCTGTTCCATTCATTGGGCCAACTGGAACTCCTGTTATTGCATCTGACAGTGCCAGTTTTTTGTCATGATTGGTAAAAATACAACTATAAGATTTTGAGAGAAGTTTTCAGGTGCAGTTGGAGAATTATCCAACATCAATAAAATTTTAGAATCTAAATCTTTAGACTTGGCAGCATCTTTTGTCATTGGTACAGAAACCAGTTTCTTGAACATGTCTTCAAATAAAGATTTTGTAACCTCAAATTTTTTATTGGAGTATTGGATTTCCAATAAACTAGTCAGGAATGATCGGTGGACCTTGGGGTTTACTGAATGACAAATCAATATGGGTTTCCAATTTAATCACCAGTTGCCTTCCCCCTCAGTAAAACTGTTAGTTGTGAACTACTTTGAACTTAGATTGCCATTTTCCATTCTTCTTCAAAATTTACTAGGATTTTTTTTTGTTTTTGTTTTTCAAAATCATTCCTTTTCTTCAGCAGTTATAACCCAATCACCAACATGATCACCAAGTTGTATAATTTTCTATCAATTTAGTCACCGATCTGGCTGATGCATGGTTGTCCACACTTCTACATTTCTCTACAATTCTCATGCCATCATCATCATCATCGTTTAACGTCCGCTTTCCATGCTAGCATGGGTTGGATGATTTTGACTGAGGGCTGGCGAACCAGATGGCTGCACCAGGCTTCAATCTTGATCTTAGCAGAGTTTCTACAGCTGGATGCCCTTCCTAACGCCAACCACTCCGAGAGTGTAGTGGGTGCTTTTTACGTGCCACCGGCACGTGGGCCAGTCGGGCGGTACTAGCAGCGACCTGCTCAAATCTTTTATACATGCCACTGGCACAGGTGCCAGTTAGGCAATGCTGGTAACGATCACGCTCGAATGGTGTATTTTACGCGCCACTGGCACGGAGGCCAGATGGCCGCTCTGGCAACGATCACGCCATAATTCCAGATTTTCTAAATTGACCATCCACGACTAACAGGAAACTGTTAGTTTCCTCTTCAGTTTCATTTTCTTCTTTCACACTCTCTCACTCACTCACACTCTCTCACTCACTCACACACACTCACTCTCACTCACACACTCAACTCTCTCATTTTAATTAAAATTTCCATTTTCAGCACATTTTCTTTCCCCATGGCTGGATGTTCTTCCTATTGTAAATCAAGCTGGGGGTATATTTAGTTTATCTCTCATTGTGGCACAAATTGCTACAGAGTTTGTCATATCCTTGGCAAAACCTAAGAATCTCTCTCTCTCTCTCTCCCTCTGTATTCTGTTCTTTCTCTTTGTATGTTCACCTGCACCAGGAAGTGGGTCCATTCTTTGACTCGGAGAAGGGAGAGCGATGAAAAAATGTCCCGAGTGAGAAGTGATAGAAAAGGAGTAATGGAAAGAGCCAGTGATATGGAGAGAGAGAGAGAGAGGCTGACATACAGTTGTGTTGATTGTTCATGGCGATTCAACAGGAATGTGACGGTGGGGGATGGTGGAGGCGAGGATGCTGAATGTCATCAGAGAAAGAATGAATATGTGTGATGAATAACAATGAAGATGATTGATGGTTAAGGAGTGAGTGATGGATGTCAATAATAACGGTGGGGGGTGGGGGGGGGGGAATGCATTTTATGCTTATACTCACATGTTATGTATATACATGCATATATTGTGTGTTATATATACACACAGTAGGCGCAGGAGTGGCTGTGTGGTAAGTAGCTTGTTTACCAACCACATGGTTCCGGGTTCAATCCCACTGTGTGGCACCTTGGGCAAGTGTCTTCTGCTATAGCCTCGGGCCGACCAATGCCTTGTGAGTGGATTTGGTAGACGGAAACTGAAAGAAGCCCATCGTATATATGTATGTATATATATATATATATATATATATTATATATATATGCATGTGTTTGTGTGTCTGTGTTTGTCCCCCTAGCATTGGTGTCCCCCTAGCGATGCTGGTGTGTTTATGTCCCCGTCACTTAGCGGATCGGCGAAAGAGACCGACAGAATAAGTACTGGGCTTACAAAAAAGAATAAGTCCCGGGGGGTCGAGTTGCTCGATTAAAGGCGGTGCTCCAGCATGACCGCAGTCAAAATGACTGAAAAGGGGAAAAAGAGAAAAAGGAAAGAGACACACATTTTGTGTGTGTGTGTGTGAGTATGCATACGTGTGTGTGTGTGTGTGTGTGTGTGAGTATGCATACATGTGTGTGTGTGTGTGTGTGTGTGAGTATGCATACATGTGTGTGTGATTGTGAGTATGCATACGTATGTGTGTGTATGTATATGTGTGTGTGTGTGAGTATGCATACGTGTGTGTGTGTGTGTGTGTGTGTCTCCCTGTCATTCATAATACTATCAAGCACATTAGAAATGAATGAACAGTATGTAGGTCATTCATGTCCAGTTTATTATTATTATTGTTCTTCAAAGTATTAGTTTACATCTACGAGTCCCCTCCCCATTGTTTTGCATACTGAGTTGTTTCTTGCAGTCTTATTGTATTGTTTAGTCGGACCAGTTGTTCTCTTTGCACCTGGCTGCATTTGCTGTCACCGACGATCGCTTGACCACGTAATAGACATGGAACGATCATTTATATATTTATATATTTATGTATTTAATCAGCCAGGCAAACCACAGCCGCAAGCATTTAATACGCGATTCAAGCCCGGAACACAATACAAAGAATGTAGTAATTGTAGTAAGATGGTTGGATTAGAAGAACTTGTTGAGTGTTGCATAAAATACCTTGTGGTGATTGGATTACGTCTCTTTGTGTTCTGAATTCCATTTGCTTTGTTACCTCCTAGGCCCATTTTACTGGTTTTTTTTTAGGTTTGTTGGTGTCTCTCTCCTTCTCTTTACACGTGTGTGTGTGTGTGTGTGTGTGATATATATACATATCTCATTGTTTAACATCTTTTTTCCATGGGTTTCATAGTTTGACAGGAGCTGGCCAGGCAGGAACCTGGCACCATGCCTCTGTGTCTGTTTTTGGCATGGTGTTTGTGACCGGATGCCCTTCCTAACACCAACCTCCCTGCAGTATCTGTATATACTCACACACATGCTCAGAACGTAAAGACAGACGAAATACCTATTTCTTTACTACCCACAAGGGGCTAAACACAGAGGAGACAGACAGACAGATGGATTAAGTCGATTATATCGACCCCAGTGCGTAACTGGTACTTAATTTATCGAACCCGAATTGGCGGAATTTGAACTCAGAACGTAACGGCAGACGAAATACAGTTATGCATTTCGCCCTGCGTGCTAACGTTTTTGCCAGCTTTATATATATGTGTGTGTATGTATATATATATCTATATATATGTATGTATATATATATCTATATATATATATATATATATATATGTGTATATATATATATATATATAGAGGCGCAATGGCCCAGTGGTTAGGGCAGCGGACTTCGCGGTCGTAGGATTGTGGTTTCGATTCGCAGACCGGGCGTTGTGAATGTTTATTGAAGCGAAAAACACCTAAAGCTCCACGAGGCTCCGGCAGGGGTGTGGTGATCCCGCTGTACTCTTTCGCCACAACTTTCTCTCACACTCTTATTCTAACACTCTCTGTTGGCCTTCTCACTTAGCCAGCGGTGATTGCGGTCATTCGAAGCGCATTGTGACCAGCGATGTGTAACACACATCTGATAGCCTGGTCGGTCACGGTGATGATATATATATATATATATATATATATATTATATATATATATAATATATATATATATATTATATATATATTATATTCTTGAACAACAATATTATCGACAGTGATTTTGAAGTTTTGGCCAGTTAAGCCTTAAGCCATGATCGGACTGGCAATGATGGGTTAGCTG
Organism: Octopus sinensis; assembly: GCF_006345805.1. Classification (NCBI taxonomy): domain Eukaryota; kingdom Metazoa; phylum Mollusca; class Cephalopoda; order Octopoda; family Octopodidae; genus Octopus; species Octopus sinensis. The sequence continues at coordinate 42,688,509 of NC_043015.1, forward strand.
TCCAAAACTTCGAAGTCACAACCAACAACATTCTTGTATAAGAATAATAAATTTGTATTCTACAAAAGTATAGAGTAACCCATCAGATTATTACTCTTTTACTTGTTTCAGTCATTTGACTGCGGCCATGCTGGAGCACCGCCTTTAATCGAGCAACTCGACCCCAGGACTTATTCTTTGTAAGCCCAGTACTTATTCTATCGGTCTCTTTTGCCGAACCGCTAAGTGACAGGGCCATAAACACATCAGCATCGGTTGTCAAGCAATGCTAGGGGGACAAACACAAACATACACGCACACACACATATATATACATATATACGACGGGCTTCTTTCAGTTTCCGTCTACCAAATCCACTCACAAGGCTTTGGTCGGCCCGAGCTATAGTAGAAGACACTTGCCCAAGGTGCCACGCAGTGGGACTGAACCCGGAACCATGTGGTTGGTAAGCAAGCTACTTACCACACAGCGTCTCCTGCACCTCGACTTAATGTAGAAACACACAAACAAACAAACAATTGATTATGCTTTTGTCCTTGTTTGGATTAAACCATATCCGTGGTGGAATTACTTTGTACTTTATTTGTTCTTAGAGGCTATTTTTTTTCCACCACCACACCACCACCACCACCATCATAATCATCATCACTGTCATCATTGTAGCATTGTTTAGTTTGTGTTCTACATGTGCACTTCTCTCCCGCTCTCGTACTCTCCCTCACACTCTCTCCACTTGCTCTCTCTCATACTCTCCCTCACACTCTCCCCACTTGCTCTCTCTCATACTCTCCCTCTCTCTCCCACTCTCCCTCTCACACTCCCCACTGCACTCTCTCATACTCTCTCTCATACTCTCCCTCACACTCTCTCCACTTGCTCTCCCTCACACTCTCTCCACTTGCTCTCTCTCATACTATCCCTCACACTCTCTCCACTTGCTCTCCCTCACACTCTCTCCACTTGCTCTCTCTCATACTCTCCCTCACACTCTCTCCCCATCTGCTCTCTCTCCTCCCCTCTCTCTCTTTGTGACATTGTTATTGATTCTGTGACTGGCTGCTGCTGCTGCTGCTTCTGTTTGTTGATGAGGCCTTTCCTAGAATGACTTAATTGTCTGAAATGTATTATGTGACTTGTAATAAATCACTTATGTTAATGACCCAGGATTTTATAAACAAGCAACACCATAAAAAAAAAAAAATAAAATTAAAAGGTCATGTAACATTTTTTTTGTCTTTTGTTAGTTAATCCATGCAGGAGAGTGAAGGTTGTTTAATGCCCCAAACATGCCACTCTCATCACTTTCTTTCCTACACCATCAGGCTACCACCAACCTCTCTATTTTACCTCTGTTCCTCACTCTCCTCGTCCATCTCTGTCTGCCTGCCTCTCTCTCTCTGTCTGCCCACCTCTCTCTCTCTCTGTCTGCCCGCCTCTCTCTCTGCCTGCCCGCCTCTCTCTCTGTTTACCCGCCCACTCTTCTCTGTCTCTACCTGCCTGCCCGCCCTTCTGTCTCTGCCTGCCTGCCCCTGCCTCTCTGTCTCTGCCTGCCTGCCCCTGCCTCTCTGTCTCTGCCTGCCTGCCCGCCCCTCTCTGTCTCTGCCTGTCTGCCCGCCCCTCTCTGTCTCTGTCTGCCCGTCTCTGCCTGCCCGCCCCTCTCTGTCTCTGCCTGCCCACCTGCCCCTCTCCGTCTCTGCCTTCCTGCCCGCCTCCGTCTCTGCCTGCCTGCCCGCCCTTCTCCGTCGCTGCCTGCCCTTTCCCGTCTCTGCCTGCCCGCCTCTCTCCTACATGCTTATGATATAGGCCTATTTATATTAAAGAATGACCTAAATTTTCAGTTAAACCTTCACCCTTTACCGTTGAATCCAGCCATGTCCAGCCCAAATATTCTCCCTCTCTTTTATGGAAGCTGACCAGTTCTAGCCTTTCACACTTACCCTACAATGTTAATCTAAAAATAACCACATCCTCAAAATCTCATACCTACAAGCCACATTAACTTAAAAAAAAGTGACTAAATAGCCATTACATTTGGCAAAGTAGTCTGAATGCTAAAGACTTAATGAAGACAGCCATCTAATTAATTACACATGCATACAGACACACCGTCTTCTGGTCGTTTTTATTCGTTAAACTGTTACAACCATTGTAAACAACATATTTATTATTGTTGGAATATTTTTCATGTTGGAATGAGTCCAGGTTAATGAGAGCGTGTACGTGACCAGAAATAAAATGATTAGGATTTTGTGTGCCCTCAAGCCCATCACAACACACATGCTTTTCTGAGCTGGCCTAAGTCAACATGTGAATAGACATTCTGTTGCCTATATGCTTTCATTGACCCAGGGTTACGTCCGCACTCCCACGCCCCCTCCTCTATCAAGTAATCTGACTTACTGTGTGTTGGGAAAATACATCTCTGAAAACTTGACCGAATAAGCTGAATTTAATCCTTTAGGCCGTCACATTCTATCGAATGTAATTTTTATTTATTCAAATCGTTTTGAATTTAGAATGTGTTATTTTGTAGTTTTGAGGTTTTCATGAGGTATCTTAACTTTCAGAATGACATTGCAGGGAAGGTGCAAGAGGCCAGATCTGGCCAGTCTGAACATGAAACAGAATAAATTATGTACATTATTTATACTGTTTACAATTGGCGGATATTTGTTCTCGTCTTGTTTGTTGTTAACACAGCGTTTCGGCTGATAGACCCACTATGCCATATGCTCGTGGGCATATGGCATAGAGTAAATACATACAAATTATAAAAATAAAAGCATACAGTTCATTCTACTTTGCGGATTATCACCTATTGTGGCAGGGTTTTGGAATGTAACACCTGTGATTGGTGAGGCATTACTGTAGATCAGTGGTTTTCAACCAGGGTTCCGCGGAACCTTAGGGTTCTGCCAGTACAGTCCAGGGGTTCCGCAAGAAGTTACAAAACTGCTAAAATCGGCAGTAATTTTTAATTCTCCTGTGCAGATATGTGTGCATAAGACTATTAAATCATTGCACAGGGGTTCCCCGAGTCAGTGGAATGTTTCCTTGGGGTTCCGCTCCAGCAAAAAGTTTGAAAAGCACTGCTGTAGATATTCACGGTGAGCTGTATTTTCCTTTGATATTTATTTCTGGCTAAATGGACTGAGCCATTTGAGAATTACATTAGCTGGCCATGGATGGATATATTGCATATAAGTAGGATGCCTATGATAGGATCAACTATGATATGAGCTGTTGACCATCTTGTTGGCAGTGTGACAAAACTGTTGCTTTCAATAAATATATCGGCGCCAAACCATTGTTGCTTTTAAAAGTATCCGAAGTATTTTTTTCCTATGCTACAAAAATTTACGGTTGATCATGCACACAAGATTTAAAATTAGAATTTAGACTTATAACTATCATTATTATCCATTCTCAAACGCCTTCTCCTTCTCCCACCTCTCCCTCCCCCCACCGCTGCCGACAAATAAATTTGCAGATTATTTACCATTTTTGGCTTCTTGATCATTCACAGTTCCGTACTTAGGTGTTTCGGGCCGCCAGCCAATAAAAACATCAAGAAATATTAGTAATCCTAATCAATACTGCAGATTTTAATCTCCATGTTTTTTTTTTTTTTTGGCTTAACTCACAGCCCCTTCCTCTCCCTCCCCACCCCCTGCTCCTTGCTCTTGGCTATTGATGAATATTAGCAACTGCAGTAAATTGGAAGCAGATTTAGTAATATTGAAATCTGATTTCAAATTAGAAACTTTCAGCTTGACCGAAAATAAACAAAACAAAACAAGAGTGGGTGGAGAGATGTTGGTTTGTTTGTTTTCTTCAAGTTTCGATATTAATATTGGAAATATCACATATTGTGGCATCCAAGCGACTTTGTTTCTATTGCTGTTATTGCTGTTTAACCCTTGGCTTATCTTGGCTGGTTTACAGTCAGAGGCATTCTCTCTGAGGCTCTCACTTGCTTACACTCTGGCTCTCTCTCTTGGTCACTCTCTGGCTCTTTCTTTCCCCTCTCTTGCACTCGGTCACACTCTGGCTCTCTCTCTCTCTCGGTCACACTCTACCTCTTTCTCTCTCTCGGTCACTCTCTGGTTCCCTCTCTCTCTGTCACACTCTGGCTCTCTCTCTCTCTCTCTCTATGTCACACTCTGGCTCTCTCTCTCTCTCTCGGACACTCTGGCTCTCTCTCTCTCTCGGTCACTCTGGCTCTCTCTCTCTCTCTCTGTCACACTCTGGCTCTCTCTCTCTCTCTCTCTCTTGGTCACTCTCTGGCTCCCTCTCTCGGTCACACTCTGGCTCTCTCTCTCTCGGTCACTCTCTGGCTCTCTCTCTCTCTCTCAGTCACTCTCTGGCTCCCTCTCTCGTTCACACTCTGGCTCTCTCTCTCTCGGTCGGTCTGTGTGTGTGTGTGTGTGTGTGTATATATATATATACACACAAACACACACACACACACACAGGGTGGGTGAAAGTAAGTAGGCATTAAAAATTAATAAAATCCATATTCCTTTTAGAAATTTATTGAAACAAATGATGCACGTTCTTTATCACATGGGGAAAATGAAAGTAAGTCTTCATATTTCAACACAAGCACCGGTGGCATCAACAAGTTTCCTCAAATGACCAGGGATGGAACGAACCTTCTGAAGGACATCATCTGGGACTTCATTGAGAACCTCCTCAATCCATGTCTCCAAGTCCTCCAGAGTGCAAGGTTTTGTCTTGGGTCACCTGCTCTTTTGTGTAACCCCACAGGTAAAAATCACATGGAGTGAGACCTACACTTCTGTGGTCAGAATCTTCAGGGTTTAGCTCCTACATGTAATGGGGTTTCCATGAGCTGCTTGATGTGTTGATCTTTTGCGGGCTGTGATTAGACATTTCCTGCACTGTTGTCACTTTCACTTTCTTCACAGATTGGGATGTGGTTGGATGACCACCTCTTGCATCATTCACAGAGCCCGTGGTCTTCAGCTTCGCATAACTACTTTTTATTGTCTCTGGACATAATGTTCTTGCTCTATCAGTCGCCATGATAGATCGTTAGCCACTACACACATCTTTTTCTCTCCTTGTTTTCTGTGGCCTTTCTGTAGAAGAGCGTAGGCTCGTAACGTAAAAGACTTTTTCTATTCCTGAGTGTTATACTAATACATCTGTTTGTTTTGTACACCACCTGTCTTCGTCTTTTGATTTTTTTCGTAAACTCTTCCTATGATATTGCATGCTTATTTTTCTATTCATGTCACCATCTCTGAACCAAAACAATGGAATTCCACACTTCATAGCGTGCTACTATCTTAGCTCTGTCCAGAACAGTCGAGTGACCAGGCATCTGGGAAACAGGAAATAAGAAATATGACAATAGAAAAATAAAAAAAAATCCCCATTAGTGTTGCCTGTTTTAAAAAAATGTTTTTCGTCATAACTTCACTGATACTAAAAATTCTATAAGCCAGTGGCTTTCAACCAGGGTTCCGCCAGTACAGTCCAGGGGTTCCGCAAGAAGTTACAAAAATGCTAAAATCGACAGTAATTTTTAATTCTCCTGTGCAGATATGTGTGCATAAGACAATTAAATTATTGCACAGGGGTTCCTCGAGCCAGTGGAATGTTTCCTTGGGGTTCCGCTCCAGCAAAAAGGTTGAAAAGCACTGCTTTAAGCAATCTAATACCTAGTTACTTTCTACCCACTTTGTGTATATATATATGTATGTATATCCACACGAGTGTGTGTGTGTGTGTGTGTGAAATCATTTTACTCGTGGTGAGTATTATTAAGAGTTATATTGATCTACAGCAGTAAATGGAGATACCAACACACAAGATAAAGTTAATAGCTTCATGAATTAGTAATACTCCAGTACAATGACTTAGCCAAATGATTATGTATATATGTGAAAACAACAAGATAAAGAAAAATACCACGTGTTGTTGAAAGGCCTCAAACATATCTGCTTCTTGTGAACTGCAATAGAGAGAGAGAGAAAGAGAGAGTGTGTGTGTGCAAAAGAGAGGCTGATAAAACATTTATTGGTCACCCAAAAGTGAAACAAAGCAGTTAGGCAGTGAGTGGTTTAACGTTTCTAATCTGAGCAGTTTTTATTTATTGATTGATTTCCTCTTGAGTCATGCTATATCTGTTGCTGTTTAGCTCCAGGTCAGTCGGGGTGATAAAGTCGATGTGTGAGCGGAGGCTTTCCAGCCTTGATCGTCCTTCATGTGTGATTGTGCATATTTGTGCTGTGTGTGTGCATGTGTGTGTGTGTGTATATATATATATATATATATATATATATATATGTGTGTGTATGTGTATTCGCGTATTTATAAAATATTTGTAAGCTGTTGCGTTGCTCTCTGAGTACTCCTGACTGTCTTGTGTAGAACTCGGAGTAACGGTTTGCGAGGTTTGTTTCCAGCTTCAATAAAATAGCATTCTGGGTTCAGAATGGTGTGTGTATGTTTTTGTGAGTGTGTGTGTGTGTGTGTGTTTTTGTGTGTGTGTGTGTGTGTTTTTGTGTGTGTGTGTGTGTATTTTTGTGAGTGTGTGTTTGCGTGTTTTTGCGTGTGTTTTTGTGTTTGTGTGTGCGTGTGTATGTGTCTGTGTGTTTTGTGTGTATGTCTGTGTGTTTTGTGTGTCTGTGTCTGTGTGTTTTGTGTGTGTGTGTCTGTGTGTTTTGTGTGTGTGTGTCTGTGTCTATTTGTGTGTGTCTGTGTCTTGTGTGTGTCTTTGTATGTGTGTCTTTGTGTGTGTGTCTTTGTGTGTGTGTGTGTGTATTTTGTGGGTGTGTCTGTGTGGGTGTCTATTCCCCACCTCTGCACTGACAACTTTGTGTTGATTTCTTTACCTTCCCATAACTTGTCAGTTTGGTGGTGTAAGAGACCACTTGAATGGGTGCCAGGCTTAATAAATAAGTACTGGGTGGGTGGATCTATTTGACTGCAGTTCAATGACTGAGAAGATTAAAAGATAAAAGATACCCAGCAGTGCCCTTTCTTGACCTGGTCTTAAGTTCACAAACATCCTGACCCCTACCATAATTCCAATGAAAACTTACGTCCTCTCCATAGGTCCTTTGGCCACTCACTCTCAGTAGGGAATAGAAATATTAAAAACTTGTTTGGTTAGCAGAAAGATTAGAAACTATTTTCCAAAATCATGCTGAAAATACATATACAGGTGCATGTGTGGCTGTGTGGTAAGAAGCTTTCTTCCCAACCACATGGTTCCAGGTTCAATCTCACTGCTTGCCACTTTCGGCAAGTGTCTTTCTACTATATCCTCGGGCTGACCAAAGTCTTGTGAGTGGATTTGGTTGACGGAAACTGAAAGAAGTCTGTCATATATATATATATATATATATATATATATAAATATAAATAAGGATAAGATCACACATACATACATACACACATGCATACATACATGCGTGCATACATACGTACATATATATAACGAACTAACTGTTACTTTCTCAGATGCAGCACAGATTTTTGTCAGTGAACAGGTCGTGGTCTTAAAGCGACGAAAATATTTTGACAAATTACACTTAAATGTTGAAGTGAATTGAACGGTTTTTGTGTGTTTTTTAAATGGCTTACAAACACCTTCCACGCTGCAATTGTTTTCGTTTCAGCACACAATCTCAGATCAAAGCACTTGCTATGCAAGTACATCTCCGTAAGGGATAAGATCGTTAATTTAAAATAAAATAACGATTTTATCAAGTGGTCAGCATGGGAAAAAAATAACCTTCAAAGGTAATGATTATTAAAATTATAAATTAGGTTATCTATGAGATACCACCATGCTGAAAATAGCAGCCATGATCTGACTCTAAAACCACCTTAATTGTCCATATATCAACACGGAGAGAAAACAAGGAGACAAGATGAAACTAGTAAAAAATTACTGGATAATTCTACTAATTATATACATTTTATAATCTGCTGCCAACAGATGCAAACTTGAGCCA
>NC_043015.1:42701503-42736800 GCF_006345805.1 Octopus sinensis
ACTAGCCATGCCTGAGGAGCAGACACAAAAAAATGCCTTGTGGTATTTAGTTTGTCCCTTTTGTACATTTTGTGCTTGAATCTCGTTTACAATGTTCCAGCTTCATTAAAATAAGCAGTAGTGACTTACTGGGGTCAATTTAATCAACTATGCCCCTCCCCCAATTTTGTCATATCATGTGTCATTAGAAAATCAATCTTTAGCTAAGACTAATGATGGCACCTGTGATTGGTCAGTTGGCTAGAAATAGTAGCCAGATCACATGCTGGTCCCATGCATGGAATCCCTGTGCTGCTCCCATGCATGGAGCACCCAGTCCATTCTGTAAAGTGGGTCATGTTAGGAAGGGCATCCAGCTGTAGAAACCATACTAAAACAGAGACAAGTGGAGCTTGGTGCAGCTCTCTGGCTGGCTAGCAAACCATCCAATGGAAATGGACATGAAATGGGGATTAATGATGATCCCCTTTGAAACTACATAAGAGTTCACTATACCGGGATGATCTTATAATCCCAAAATATTTCCATTTTTTGCTATACTTCTTGAGGTCACTCACTCCCTGCTGAAGTCTATTTTTGAAATCAGTTTACTTTCCAAGAGTTGTCTACCCATGACTTTCTTGAACAGAATTAATCATTAAGGTGAATGATTAGTTTCTCTCAAAGGCAGCTAGCTCACAGAAATGTTAGCATGCCGGGCGAATTGCTTAGCAGGTATTTCGGCTGCTGTTACGTTTTGAGTTCAAATTCCACCGAGGTCGACTTTGCCTTTCCTCCTTTTGGGGTCGATAAATTAAGTACCAGTTACGCACTGGGGTCGATGTAATCGACTTAATCTGTTTGTCTGTCCTTATTTGTCCTCTCTGTGTTTAGGCCCTTGTGAGTAGTAAAGAAATAGGTATTTCGTCTGCTGCTATGTTCTGAGTTCAAATTCTGCTAAGGTCGACTTTGCCTTTCGTCCTTTCGGGGTCGATAAATTAAGTACCAGTTATGCACTGGGATCGATGTAATCGACTTAATCCGTTTGTTGTCTGTCCTTGTTTGTCCCCTCTGTGTTTAGCCCCTTGTGGGTAGTAAAGAAATAGGTATTTCGTCTGCTGCTACGTTCTGAGTTCAAATTCTGCCAAGAGAAATAGTTTAATTAGCCCTATTTATAAACCTATACAGGTTACATATATACTGTTAATTGCCCATTTTATTGTTGTATATAGGTGAACTGGGGTTTTGCATGAACTTGTCCTTTACTTTCTAATTCCCTTGTCTGAAAGAAATTTGCTTTCCTTTCCAGATGGATTGTCGATTTGGATGGTGCATCTGGCACTTTGTACGGTGGTGAGAGCTTCAAACTCTGTTTTAAGTTTGGTCCTCGTTATCCATTCGAGTCTCCTCAGGTAGGTTTCGTTTAACTTTTCCCATGCCGGTGGCACGTAAAAAGCACCCACTACACTTATTTAATTTACACATTTATATATATATATATATATATATATATATATATAATATATATATGCTAGCATGGAAAGCGGACGTTAAACGATGATGATGAAACAATAACTCTGAGCACCTTTTCAAACTCCACCCATCTAACACCCGTGGACATATTTACAAAGTCAGAAAACAGCACAGCTCCCATGACTTCAGCAAACATTTTTTCACGCTGAGAGTTGCTGAAGCGTGGAACAAACTGCCGGCATCGGTTGTTAGTTGTCGGAGCACTGCATCCTTCAAGACTTCCATGCTTCCTGAGATTCGCAAACACTACACTTGATTTTCTCCCCTCCATACACACACAAGCATGTTCACTTTCCAGACATTTCTACATTACTGCATGTACTTTATATGCACTTTCTGACAAGTTGTGGTGCACCTGAGCACTGTATACAATAATTTCATTATTATTATTATTTATATATTATATATATATTATATATATATATATATATATATATAATTATAAATTAGGGTATCTATTTCAATAATTATTACCTTTGAAGGTTATTCTTTCCATGCTGACCACTTGATAAAATCGTTATTTTATTTTTAAATTAACGATCTTATCCTTATTTATATAAATACTAGCACTATGACCCGGAAACGCCGGGTCATAGTGCTAGTGCATGCATATACAGCTGCGTGCATGCGCACATACACGCGAGTACTGTCGAAATATCCGACCAGTCACATACAGCTAGCTGGCATTCAATTGGCGTATCAAGTTTCGGGCATTTTGATTGGGTTTTGGATAGAAAATCCACAAAAATGTCACTTCTATTGATTTTTTAATGGCTTTGCGGGGTGACTGGGGAAATGTAGAGATGTGCACGACCACCCTTGGACGGTTTTGAATGACCACAGAAAGTGCGAACCCTCTAACTGAAAAATTGTGGATTTGTATAAAGGACGCACACACAGACATTTTGCTGTTTTTATATATATATATATATATATACTAGCAGTATCGCCCGGCGTTGCTCGGGTTTGTAAGGGAAATAACTATATAAGCATTTTTAGAGAGTTATAGCAAAAAAATGCATTAAAAATTGAAAAAAAATTAAGGTAAATTTTTCTTTAAATCGTTGACACATCGTAGATATTTTTAGAGAGTTACTTCCCTTATATAAAAGCGAAAAAAATGCATTAAAATGGAAAAATATGATCGTAATTTTTTTTTAAATCGTAGACTCATCGTAGACGCGCGCTAATACCCTGAAGGGCTCGTTTGTTATTCTGGGTAACTTTCTGTAAAATTATTAAAATTTTGTTCAAACATCGCTATAGAAAATGGGTTATTAGCTAATATTCAATTGGGTATACAACAAAATTTTACGATAGAATTTGTTATTCTGGGTAACTTTCTGATACCCATAATAATATTTATGGTAAAATAGGCCTTAATTTCATTTAAGGTTGTGGGAAATAACAAACTATCGTTTCTTTCGTTTTGTTTACGTTTAGCGTAACAGTTCGTTTCTGCCGTAATGATTTCAAATGGGCTCATTTGAAAAAGTAAATAGAAATAGTGTAAGGCTTTACTCTTCTGGGAAAGTCTGTGGCTTGGTCCAGTTTCTTCAGAAAACTCACCGAAAGAAACAGTTTTTAAATTTTCACTCCATTCAGGTGCTAATTCGTGTTCTTAATCGCTGTCGGATTCACTGTTTTCACTTTAATAGCTGCCAACTTGCAAAAACAAAGGAGGAGAAGGGTGATAGCGTCAGTGAAACAATTCGCTCCCTTTGTGTGTGTGTGCGTTTGCGTGTGGTGTAAACCAGACTAAGAAAAGCATTTGACACACACACCAGAATGTGAGTTTTCTGTAAATTTTGCTTAATTGGAGTTTAAATTTTAAAAACTGGACCTGGCATGACGCGATGCATTGTACTCTTAAAATTGCTAGGTAAATTGTAATTGAAGAAATCCTATATTGTAGATTTCTATAACTCCCAAAGGGAGGCAGATAAAATCTGCCTTTTATAATAAGAGATATATAGAGGGAGAGTTTATGAAAAAAACAAAAGACGAAGACAGGTGGTGTACAAAACAGATGTATTAGCATAACGCTCAGGAATAGAAAAAGTCTTTAACGTTTGAGCCTACGCTCTTCTACAGAAAGGTACACAGAAAAAACAAGGAGAGAAAAAAATGTGTATAGTGGCTAACGATCTATCATGGCGACGATTTATATATATATATTATATATATATATTATATATTATATATAATATATGTATATATATATATATATATAACACACATACACACACACACACACACACACACACACACACACACACCACACACACACACACACACACACACACACACACACACACACACATGCATGCATGCATGCATGCACACCTCTAAAACTCATGTAAATTGCTAATTGGTGCCAATGTTCTTTCCCTTGCAGGTGACCTTTATAGGTAACAACATACCTGTTCACCCACACGTTTACAGCAACGGTCACATTTGTCTTTCAATATTATCTGATGACTGGTCTCCAGCCCTGTCTGTACAGTCCATCTGCCTTAGTATCATCAGTATGCTCTCCAGCTGCCGAGAAAAGGTAAGAACTCACCGGAATTTCGCAAACATCTCTCCCAGAACAAACAACTGTTATTTTCGTAATCTCGCAATAACGACACGAAAATTTTTTTTGAAGGTCTTCTTTGAAACCTTGTGCTTCTTGTCTCTTCTATGACCACACACTTGTCCAAATTTAACCAATTTTATTCTTGAATTTCAGAATCTCTTGTAATGTTGTTGTTCAACTTGAGATCACTCTGATTCATCAAACTTTGATCAAAACTCATAACCATCACTCACATCTCTTCCCAAAGATCACGCATCTTGGATTTATAATTTATAAACGTATTTTTGTGAAACCAAACATTTTAATATAAATTTCTTTTTTGTATCTATTCAGAAGCGCCCCCCAGACAATGGTTTTTATGTAAAAACAGCACACAAAAATCCCAAAAAGACCAAATGGTGGTATCATGGTATGTTACTAAATTCCTTTAATAATATTTAAAATTATATTTGTATTTCATAAGTGTTATCTTTGCTTTCTCTGAACAAACAGTTTATTAGCAATGTCATCATCAACATCATCATTTAACGTCTGTTTTCCATGCTAGCATGGGTTGGATGGTTCGATTGGGGCCTGGTAAGCCATGGAGGCTGCACCATGCTCTCGTCTGATTTGGCAGTGTTTCTACAGCTTGATGCCCTTCCTAACGCCAACCACTCCGTGAGTGTAGTGGGTGTTTTTTACGTGCCACCGGCACAGGGGCTAGAGCAGGCTGGCAAACGGCCACGATCGGTTGGTGCTTTTACATGTCACCAACACGGACGCCAGTCAGGCGGCGCTGGCATCTGCGACATTCGGATGGTGCTTTTTACGTGTCACCGGTACGGGTGTCTTAACTACAATTTCCATTTGATTTTTATTTTGATGTTGACGTACTTGACTCAATAGATGTCCTCAAGAACAGCGGGTCACTCTACGATCCAAGGTTAGCACAGCGGCCATCCTGCGAGCCATGAACTCACTTCATTTGTCGGGTCATCACTGATGTAAATCAGAGTTGAATTTAGATAGCACCTTACATATTGGTTTGGTCCTATCTAGACAGTCTTCCCACTGCACTCTGCGTGTTAGTGGAACATCACTGAGGCAAGTGGAGAAGTTTAAGCATCTTGGGGCTGTATTTAAAAGTGATGGGAATCAGGAGGCTGAATTGGATGCTGGAATTCAGGAGAATTGCTGGTACAGTAATGTGTTAGCTTCAGCATTTGATTAAAAAGACTTTATATTTATATTTTGATTTTTGTGCTGATCATTTCTGATTGTGAATGTTGAGTATCATAATCATCATCATCATCATCGTTTAACGATGAAACTCTGCCAGATCAAGATTGAAGCCTGGTGCAGCCATCTGGTTCGCCAGCCCTCAGTCATTCGTCCAACCCATGCTAGCATGGAAAACGGACGTTAAACGATGATGATGATGATGATCTTTTAATGTCTGTTGTCCATGCTGGTATGGGTTGGATGGTTTGACCAAGGCTGGTAATCTGAGGGGCTGCACAGGCTCCAGTCTGATTTGGCAAGGTTTCTACAGCTGGATGCCCTTCTTAAATGAAGAATATATTTATTTATTTCCTCTTTCTCTCTCTCTCTGTCTTTTACATAATTCTGTGTTTGTAAGGGCTTTAAAACGATTTTCTCTCTTGTACTTTAACATCAGTAACAGATTTCAATTGTTTTAACTTTAAAAAAAAATTAATTTTTCTTTTTTTTTTCCAATTCATTTCAGATGATACAGTATGAAAGTGGATTACCGTTATTATTCTAAAAGCAAACACCCTAAATTGGCAGACAATGTTTGATCAAAGTAATAATCTGGTTATGTTCCAGACACTGAATATTATTACTATTGAAGATTCACAGAAAAAGAAGAAAAATAATATTAAAAAAAAAAAATGAATAAAATGATTAAAAAAAAAAAAAATCTGGTTAACTAACAACCACAATTGCAGAACTATAAACCCCCTAGAGTGCATCATTTTATCTTTCTCTTAAAACCCCTCTCTCCCCCTCTCAACACCCTCTTTCCCTTTTTTTGTTTTGTATTTTGGCTCATTTATACAGTTGAAAAAAAAAACAAAAAAAATTTTAGTTTCTAAGTTTGTTTTTTTTTTTTTTTTTGCTTTGTTAAACAAAAGCAATTTTTTTTTTTTTTTCCATATTTATTCACACTTAGCATGTATGATAATTAAATTAAGCTAAAATACCTTCATACTTGAAATTACTTAATAAAAAAAAAATTTCCGAAAAAAAAAAAAGAAGTGAAAACAAAATAAACAACAACAACAAAACTAAAATATTTTATTTAGCACAATTTATTAAATTGGTCTCTTCAATTCACCAAGTGTCAAGTTTTATCAATCTTCTCCAAAAACTACAACCAAAAATTAGTATTTAATTAATGTAAAGGCTTCTATGAAAATATTGTTATTATTTATTATTATTAATTATTATTATTATTATTATGGTTGGCCAGCTGGCAGAATCTTTAGTGTACCGGATAAAATGCTTAAAGGTGTTTCTTCCAGTTTTTTTATGATTTGAGCTCAAATGCCACGGAGGGGTGACTTTTGCCTTTCATCCTTTCAGGGTCAATAAAATAAGCACCTGTTGGACACTGGGGTCAATGTAATTGTCTCAACCTACTCCCTTAAAATTGCTGGCCTTTTGCCAAAATTTTAAGTCCTTATTGTTATGGGAGAATCATTACCATGCTAAGTGCCACCTCTTCTGGTTCTTTACTCTTTGAGCTCAAGTTTTGCAGAAGTCACTTTTGCCTTTGGTTTTTTTTTTTTTTTTTGAGGTTGATAAAATAAAGTACCAGCTCAACACTTATTGACTCATCTCCTACCTGAAATTGCTGGCCTTGTGCGAAAATTGGAAACTACAATTCTTAAGAAGGCGGCGAGGTGGCAGAATTGTTAGCACACTGGACGAAATGCTTAGCGGTATTTCGCTTGTTGCTACATTCTGAGTTCAAATTCCACCGAGGTCGACTTTGCCTTTCATCCTTTCGGCGGGGGTCGATTAAATTAACTACCAGTGAAACACTGGGGTCAGTATAATCGACTAGTCCCCCATCCCCACAAATTTGAGGCACTGCGCCTCCAAAAGAAAGGATTTATTATTATTATTTTTAAGGTAGCAAGCTGGCAGAATCATGAAGGAGTTGGACAAAATACTTAACGGTATTTTGCTTGTTGCTACATTCTGAGTTCAAACCCTGCTGAGGTCGACTTTGCCTTTTGTCTATTCAGGCTCGATAAAATAAGTACCAGTTGAATACTGGGGTCGATATAATCGACTTACCTTCTCCCTTGAAATTGCTGGCCTTGTGCCAAAATTTGAAACCATTATTATTATTATTATTATTATTATTATTATTATTATTAAAGTGACGGTAGGTTGACAGAAATGATTGCACACTGGACTCTATGCTTTGCTGATATTTCTTCTGACTTGGCTTTGAGCTCAAATTTCTTTGAGGTCCAACTTTGCCCTTTGTCCTTTCAGGGTTGATAAAATAAAGTACCAGCTAAGTACTGGGGGCCAGTGTTACTGACTAACCAGCTCCCACAGAATTTCAGGCCTTGTGTCTATAGAAGAAAGACTACTGTTCTTATTTCAGAATTAACCTTAAAAAAAAAAAAGTTCTGGTTTTTATTGTAAAACATTATTATTGAAAGACGGTTCTCTAGAACAATCTTTATATTATTATTTTTTTGTTTTTGATTTTCAACATTAGTTTCCTTCCAAGAGAGAATTTCTTGATTTTTTTTTTGTTTGTTTTGTTTTGCTGGTTTTTTTTTTTTCAAAGAAAATAAAATTTGTGCTAAAATGTTTAGGTTTGAACTAGAAAACAATGGAATATGTACAAATATAAAAATTTAAATGAAGCGTGTGTGTGTGTGTGTTTCTTGAGTCAGACCAATTTTGTTTGTTTTATTTATGGTGGCTGTTTTTGAAATTTAAAAAAAAAAATTTTTTTATTTACTTGATATAAGTTGTTTTTAGGTGATGTTCTTTGTTTTTGTGACATCTCAATAGTTTGTTAGTTTGCATAGGTTCAATTCTGCGATGATGCCTTAGTCTCATACAATGGTTTTATGATTGCGCTAACACACACACACGCTTACAAACATACTCATGCACACACATGCCTACAAACATACACACACAAATGTACACGCACATGCACACCTACAAACGTACACACACGTCTACAAACGTGTACACACACACACAGCATGCCTACAGACGAACATACACACACTCCTACAAACATACACACACACACAAACGTACACGCACATGCATACCTACAAACGTACTCACACACACACACACCACACACACACACACACACCAACACACACACACATATGCCTACAAACGAACACACACACACTCCTTCAAACATACACACACAAACGTATACGCACATGCACACCTACAAACGTACACACACGTCTACAAACGTGTACACACACACACGCATGCCTACAGACGAACATACACACACTCCTACACAACATACACACCCACACAAACGTACACGCACATGCATACCTACAACGTACTCACACACACACACAACACACACCACACCACACACACACACACACACTATGCCTACAAACGACACACACACACTCCTTCAAACATACACACACAAGTATACGCACATGCACACCTACAAACGTACACACACGTCTACAAACGTGTACACACACACACCATGCCTACAGACGAACATACACACACTCCTACAAACATACACACACACACACACACACACACACACATGCCTACAAACGAACACACACACACTCCTTCAAACATACACACACAAACGTACACGCACATGCATACCTACAAACGTACACACACACACACACACCACACACACACACACACACACATGCCTACAAACGAACACACACACACTCCTTCAAACATACACACACAAACGTACACGCACATGCATACCTACAAACGTACACACACACACACACACATGCCTACAAACGAACACACACACACTCCTTCAAACATACACACACAAACGTATACGCACATGCACACCTACAAACGTACACACACATGGTTATACATGCATACAGATATATACTCAGGTATACATTTATGCACACATTCTCACATGCAAATACACATTTGCATGCATGCATGCACATGCACACACACTCAGTGCTAACGTATATTCAATTAATCACTGATTTCTTTAAACCGTTATCTTCCTTGTGTATCTTCCATTTTTACACAAAGCAATTTCTCCTTCGGTCATCTTCAAGTACCAGAACAACCCATTTCTGTTTTTGTTATAAAGTTAAATTTTTGATTTTTGTCTGAAAGGAGACGTCAAATTTTATTGCATTATTCTTTCTATTTTCATTTCTAAGGATACAAAATGTGGCCTTATAAAGGTAGAGGATAGCTGACATTATTTGATAGATTTAAGTGCAATAATATAGCTGTGTTTGTGGCTGTATATAAACATGTTTGTGTGTATGTGTATACACACACACAGATGCGTGTAATTTTAACATTCATTTTTCCGTGCTTACATGGAAGCAATTCATTTGGGCCACTTTTCGATGGGTTGGGTGCCCATGCTGTCACCGACCTTCACCCGCTTCCAAGCAAGTTAATGACTTCTCATGACCGAAAACGCTTTCATGGAATATTGGAAATGAATAACCTGCATGTATGTGTGTCTGTGTGTCCACTTGTCTCAATGTGGTGCAGTAATTCAATTGGGCCACTTTTCGATGGGTTGGGTGCCCATGCTGTCACCAACCTTCACCTGCTTCCAAGCAAGTGAATGTTTCCTCATGGCCGAAAATGTTTTCATGGAATATCAGAAATGAATAACCTGCATATATGTGTGTCTGTGTGTCCGCTTGTCTCAATGTGGTGCAGTACTTGTAAATGAGTGATACTTTTAAAACCACTGACATCGTTTGCTATCTTCCTTGGGAATGTGTCCAGCCATTGCTGGGGGAAAATCATCTTGCTAGGGAACAGGGAAGGGTTGGCAACAGGTAGGGCATCCGACTAGAGTGAAAATCTGTTTCAACAAATTTCATCTGTTCCATACAAGCATAAAAAAATTGGACGCTAAAAGGCTAATGTGCGCACATGCATACACAGTAACTTCGATCTTTTATACATTAGCTTACAGTAACATTACTTTACTATTTATATTTTATCAGATTTAGATTACCAAATGAAGAGAGCACAATCTTTCAAAAGTTTTTTTCTACAAAAACCATCAGTATTGTGTGTGCACAAACACAAGTATATATATATCTGTAAATGTAATGTGACAATTATTTAGTAGCCAAGATAAAACTCTGAGTTTCGGATGCCGAAGTGGAAATTCACGCCACCATCTCTTTAGTTATCCACCATCTGAAGAGACGGTGGTGTGGATTTCCACCTCGGCATCCAAAACTCAGAGTTTTATCTTAGCTACCGAATAATTGTCACATTTACAGATAAATTCCTCTATTTACATAATATTGAGGTCTCTTTCTTTCTTTTGTTATCTTACCGTTTTTACCAATATATATATATATATATCTGTAAAATAATATGTGACAGTTATTCAAAAGCCAAGATAAAACTCTGAGTTTCGGATGCCGAGGTGGAAATCCACAACACCATCTTTTCGGTTATCTGGCCATCTTGGCTTTTGAATAATTATCACATATTATTTTACAGATAAATTTCCTCTATTTACATAATATTGAGGTCTCTTTCTTTCTTTTGTTATCTTACCGTTTTTACCTATATATATATATATATATATATATATGTGTGTGTTATATATATAGTGTGTTTATTGTAGGGAGCTATTTACTAAACATAGTATCAAGCAATTTAAACTTAGAAACCGAAGAAAAAATTTTTGATAGATTTGAGTTTTCATATCATTGCGTCGTTTAGTTTTGCTGAGAAATTTCCGGTGAAGCCTTAGTTGTAGATTTTTGTTGTTTTGCTTCATTTCTTTAGTCCTCATTACTTCATTATTATTATTTTTTTTTCTAAATTCTTCTGTTAACCATGTTTTTTAAGTTCTTTAATCCTTTAACCATGTTCAGATTATTCTGTCAAATATAATGCATATTCATTCACATTGTCTTGGATTCATCTTGCATTATTTCATAGCATCAAGATTTAGATGGCATTGTAGGGTAGGTGTGAGAGACCTGATCTGGCCAATTTGAATGTAAAACAGGCAGAATATACAGGCCAAATATGATCGGTTTAAATGCCGAAGGACTAATAATTAACATTATAATTGTTAATTAGTGTAAAATTTAGCCTCTCCCAGTTGCTCCCTACTAAAACTAAAAAAATATAGAATAGTAATGATTTAGGTAACTTTTTAAAAAAAATAAAATCTTTTTATCAGATTCGATTTTTATCAAATAGCAGAAGTTAAAATTTGGCAAAACAGAGTTAACAATCTTTTTCTCTGTCTGCTTGTTAACTTCCCCATCATCATCATCATCATCCTTGAGACTGCCTTTGGTCTAACACTGCAAAAAAAAAAAAATATTAACCGTTTCCTTACCGTATTTCTGTTGAAATATTCTACTTTCGTTTCTATTAATTTTGAAAATAATGAATTGGGTGAACTAACTTTGTCATTATTAAGCTGGAGTCTGGAACATAAATTGAAATTTTGATGGAATTTTTTAACCCATTTATGCCCATTAAAAAAAAAAAAAAAAAAAATGAAGTCTTAAAATTTCCCTGTATTTAGATTAAATGTTTATGGTAAGCTTTCACAATCTGGAAGTCAGATGCTTCCTGGTAAGTTCAGGCCCAAACAAGTAGGAAAATGCAGCCAGGGGTATATATGGGATAATTTAGAAAACTTTGAAGCCTGATGTTTGTATCCTAGCCAGAGAAGGTCTCGGATGGGTTGGTGCCAAAATGGTTAGTGTTCATATTTAAATTAAGACCATTTATAATTTTGCATAAAAAAAAAATTTCAATAACAGTTTGATATATGTAAACAAATAGGTTATTTTACTGTCTTAATTGTTGATAATTTTAATTAAAACCTAGGTGATGTTACATCAGAAATTTTATGAAAGGTGTAATTAGAAGCACAAATTAAAAAAAAAAACCCAAAAACTAAAAAAAACCTCTGCAAAACAAAACTATGTTGAACTTAAAATTGGTTTTATTGTTTAGATTTTGTCAAATTAAATGAAATTCATTTGTATAGCTTTTGCCAGTGTATTTTGGTGTTAATTGTTGTATTAAAAAAAAATTCTTTTCTAGCAAGTAAATGTTACACATTGCCATTTTTTTTTAAAAAATCCTTTTTGTGCTTTACTGGTATACATTTAAAAATACATTTAAAATATATACATTTAAAAAAAAAAAAAAAATTCATTTTTAGGACAGTAGATTTAATGAACTAATTAAGTGTGGTATATGTGAAATGGTAAATTAGTTTGATAGTTAGTTAGATCACTAATTATAGAATTAATTTAACTAAACTATACAGCTTGTATTCTTAGCATTAAAACACTTGTTTGTCTGTTAACTAAAATCTGTTAACAAGAATGTTTGAAATTTTTGGTTGTGAAGTTCGTTAGTTACCAAACACACGTGTGCACACATACACACACTTGTGTAACGGCTTGGAAATACTTTGCTATTCAGGAAAGAATTTCTGTACAGAACAATATATTCTTAATATTGTTCCGCAGTCAATACAAAGGTGCACAGAGCATTGCTTAAAGAATGGCCTGTTTTGGAAATATTTGGTGGCATTGAATAATTAAGGCAGCGAGCGTGGCAGAACCAAAAGATGCCAAGCAAAATACTTAGTAGTATTTCACCCATCTTTATGTTCCAAGGTTGACTTTGCCTTTCATCCTTTCGGGGGTTCATCATCGTTTAACGTCCGTTTTCCATGCTAGCATGAGTTGGACGGTTCAACTGGGGTCTGGGAAGCCAGAAGACTGCACCAGGCTCCAGTCTAATCTGGCAGTGTTTCTACAGCTGGATGCCCTTCCTAATGCCAACCACTCCATGAGTGTAGTGGGTGCCTTTTACGTGCCACCTGCACAGGTGCCAGACAGGCTGGCAAACGGCCACGATCGGATGGTTCTCTTACGTGCCATCGGCACTAGTATCACAGCTACAATTTCCACTGATGTTGATTGATAAATTAAAGTACCAGTTGAGTACTGGAGTTGATGTAATCGACTTACCCGCCTCCCCCAAATTTCAGGCCCTGTGGCAATAGTGGAAAGGATATTAAATGATTAATTAGTATTTGGAAAATGAAATGCATTAACTCTTGACTGTGTGATTAAATTTCATGATTATTTCGATGTTAATTATCTACAAAAAGAAAAAAAAAAAATCTGAAAACTTGTCTTTTTGTAAAGTGTCACTGGAGGTGTGCCCCCACTTCTTACCTGCATAAAGAGAAGTTTAGTTGAACCGTATGGTAAAACCGTTTCCCCCCCAGTCAACAGTAATTAAATTTTGAGCAGTTATTTCTGCTTTCCATGTTTGAAGGGTTAAATGCATGCTCCACACACATGCAAATATGTATACATAGAAATAATAGATTTTATGATTTTGCTTAGGCATCGGTGTATAGAATAAAGCCTTAAGTGAGTACAGAGCATATTATAATTAATGAATGACAAAAGAACAGGAGCTATGTAATCAGCCTCACTAATTTACAGCCGTTTCTCTAAGTAGCGGTGCACTCAGAGCTAAGTGCTTCTGCAACATCTGATAGCTTCTTCAGAGCCATAGATATTGTAGTATAGAAGGCAAAAATTGATAAGCATTAATCAATTTTTGCCTCCTATACTACAATATCTATGGCTCTGAAGAAACGCTTAGCTCTGAGTGCACTGCTACTTAGAGAAACGGCTGTAAATTAGTGAAACAAAATCTGAGTATTTAATTTTCCAATACCACCAAATACCTCTTAAACTGCCGCCTGTATGTAGCTCTCAAAATTTTAAGTTTTGAGATATTCAACATTGTGTTATAAATATTACAGAATTGTCATAGGTGATCGTAAATGCTACTGGTCTGATGGTACTTAAAAGAAATGTTTTTTTTTTTCTTTTCTCTAAATATACAGCAATATTCATTAAATACTTTATACCTGGACAATGTCAATAAGTTCTGAAAAGATAAACAGGACAAACCACTCAAAAATACATTGGATTAAAAAAAAGAAAATTTATTGTCAAAAAGCAGAGAAGCAATTAAGTTCTATTAACGAATGATTTTTTAAAATTATAATTCTTTCTCCCCACCCCTACTCTTTCAGGACATTGAGTTCCTCACTAATGATGATTGATATTGTTCCCTCTCTTGCACCAAATTCTTCAAGTCTTCATATAAAGGTTCATACCATTCCGAAGTGAAACAAGTGTGCTGGAAATAAAAATAGAAAAAACAAATGTATGGCTTTTGAGCTTTATTTGTTTAATTATTATTAGAAAAACAAACGAACAAAAGGTAAATAGATTGAAGTATTTGACAGATTTCTTATGGCCCTTAGCCCTTTATTGAAAGCTGGCTGAGATCGAACTTTACTTTTCGTCCCTTTGGGGCTTGATAAAATAAAGTACCAGTAATGAAGTCATCATCGTTTAACGTCCGCTTTCCATGCTAGCATGGGTTGGACGATTTTGACTGAGAGCTGGTGAACCAGATGGCTGCACTAGGCTCCAATCTGATCTGGCAGAGTTTCTACAGCTGGATGCCCTTCCTAATGCCAACCACTCCAAGAGTGTAGTGGGTGCTTTTTATGTGCCAGTCAGGAGGTACTGGTAACAACCTCGCTCGAATCCTTTTACACATGCCACCAGCATAGGTGCCAGTAAGGCAATGTTGGTAACGATCACGCTCAAATGGTGCCCTTTTACGTGCCACTGGCAGGGAAGCCAGTTGACTGCTCTGGCAACGATCATGCTTGGATGGTGCTCTTGGCACTCTACTAATTTCAACCAACTCCCCACCTTCTGATACATTGCTATCCCAGGTTTTAAAAAAAAATCCTGTTATAGTTTTATAATTAAATATTTAGGAATTGTATATATACATCTGTGGAGGTGCGTGGCTTAGTGGTTAGGGTGTCAGCATTGTGATCATAAGATTGTGGTTTCGATTCCTGGACCGGGTGACGCGTTGTGTTCTTGAGCAAAACACTTCATTTCACGTTGCTTCAGTCCACTCAGCTGGCAAAAATGAGTAACGCTGAGATGGACTGGTGTCCCATCCAGCTGGGGAACACATACGCCTTAGAAACTGGGCCCATGAGCCTGGCTAGGCTTTAAAAGGGCGCATTTATTAGATTTTATATATCATCATCGTTTAACGTCCGTTTTCCATGCTAGCATGGGTTGGACGGTTCGACCGGGGTCTGGGAAGCCGGGAGGCTGCATCAGGCTCCAGTCTGATCTGGCAGTGTTTCTACAGCTGGATGCCCTTCCTAATGCCAACCACTCCGTGAGTGCTTTTTACGTGCCAGGGGAGGCTGGCAACGGCCACGATCGGTTGGTGCTTTTTACATGCCACCGACACGGAAGCCAGTCAAGGCGGCACTGGCATCAGCCACGTTCGGATGGTGCTTTTTACGTGCCACCGGCATAGATATCACAATTACAATTTCCATTTGATCTTTTGATGTTGATGTACTTGACTCAATAGGTCTCCTCAAGCACAGCAGGTCACCTTACGATCCAAGGTAAGTACAGCAGGCCGTCCTGCGTTCCAAGGCACTTTGTAAGAGCTGGGGCTACAATGTGAAGCTGGTGCAGGAGACAGCCATGAACTCACATCATTTGTCGGGTCTTCGCCGTCACAGTGTATTTCCAGAGGTCTCGGTCTTCCGTCATTGCCTCTGTGAGACCCAACGTTCGAAGGTCGTGCTTTATATATATATATATATATATATAAAATATATATTTTGTGTATTGTAGAAGTATAACCATTTTATTGAAGATAAATTTTAGTAACAAAATCTCATCTGGATCCTGGTGGAGAACCACTGCTCGAAGTAGGATATGGTAATCAAGGGAGATAAATCTAATATCAGAGTTATTTCCCTTCCCAAAATGGACAAATAGCAAGAAACAGATTGCCAGTTATATCTGGTCAAAATAGTCTACTTCAACCAGATCAGGCCTCTCACACCTACCCTACAATCATCATCACCGTTTAATCTCTGCTTTCCATGCTGGCATGGTTTGACAGTAGCTGGTCAGTAGTTGACAGAATCTGCACCAGACTTGGGTGTTAGTTCTGGCATGGGTTTTACAACTGGATGCCCTTCCTAACACCAACCACACTGCAGAATCTTGAGGCTACAGGATGATGCCTGATTAATTAAAAATGATGTGAAGATAAAGAAGCATTATTTATAGGCGCAGGAGTGGCTGTGTGGTAAGTAGCTTGCTAACCAACCACATGGTTCCGGGTTCAGTCCCACTGCGTGACATCTTGGGCAAGTGTCTTCTGCTATAGCCCCGGGCTGACCAATGCCTTGTGAGTGGATTTGGTAGATGGAAACTGAAAGAAGCCCGTCGTATATATGTATATATATGTATGTGTTTGTGTGTCTGCGTTTGTCCCCCTAGCATTGCTTGACAACCGATGCTGGTGTGTGTACGTCCCCGTCACTTAGCAGTTCGGCAAAAGAGACCGATAGAATAAGTACTGGGCTTACAAAGAATAAGTCTCGGGGTCGATTTGCTCGACTAAAGGCGGTGCTTCAGCATGGCCGCAGTCAAATGACTGAAACAAGTAAAAGAGTAAGAGAATTACATCCGTGCCAGTGGCACGTAAAAAGCACCAACTGATCGTGGCCGATGCCAGCCTCCCCTGGCACATAAAAAGCACCCACTACTCTCATGGAGTGGTTGGCGTTAGGAAGGGCATCCAGATGTAGAAACACTGCCAGATCAGGCCGCAGCCTGGTGCAGCCTTCTGGCTTCCCAGATCCAGGTTAAACCATCCAACCCATGCTACCATGGAAAGCGGATGTTAAACGATGATGATGATGATGATGATTTGACAGAGTAATCTGAATGCTTAACGGTTAATAGAAGGTTACTTAGAGACGCAAAGAATCTCAAAATTCTTGGCAGAGTCTGTGAGTCTTTACTGCTGGTTCCAAGAACGCAAGTTGAATTGTAAGCTTAACTTGTAGACATAACCACAAATAACTAAGTCCCTGTTTCCTGGATGCGTACTTTGTACTTTATGACACGTGGGTAAAGATGCAAGAATGGCTGCGTGGAGAGGAACTTTGCTTCATAACCATGTAGAACTTTGGACAAGTGTCTTCCACCTTTATCTCTAAGTTCACCAATGTCTGGTGAGTGAATATGGTAGACGGAAACTATGAGGAAGCCTGGTGTGTGTGTGGATATCTTTGTGTTTGACAACCAGTACTGGTTTATTTACATCCCCATAATTTAGAGGTTTGGGAAATACAGATTGATAGAATAACAGCCATTAAAAAATAAAAAAAAAGTATTGAGGTGTGGCTGTGTGGTAAGAAGAAAGCTTCCCAACCACATCGTTCTGGGTTCAGTCCCACTGATATGATACCTTGGGCAAGCATCTTTTACTATAGCTTGAACTGACCAAAGCCTTGGTGGACCAAAGATTTGGTGGACAGAAACTGAAAAAAGCCTGTCGTGTGTGTATGTGTCTTTGCATCTGTTTATCCTACCCCACTTGACAACCGGTGTTGGTGTGTTTACATCCTTGTAACTTAGTGGTTCCACTGATAGTACTAGACTTAAATAAACACATAAGTACTGGGGTCAGTTTGTTTTGACTGAAAACGCTTCAAGGCGGTACCCCAGCATGGCCGCAGTCCAATGACTGAAGCAAGTTATAGGTTAAAGATAAAATTTGTTAGATTAAATCCTTTGAGGTAGTGCTCCAGCATGGCCACATTCCAATGACTGATACAAGTAAATATGTGAAAAAGAAAAAAAAATGAGAAATAAAATCAAGATGACATACCTTGCAGCTGCGATGACACCAGCTGGCATTATTTTCCTTGTCATCGCAAAACGGTACCCCATCAAAGCTGTCATGAAAGTGCTGACACCTGCAGAGAAGGTAAGATAAATAAATGTAGGCACAGGAGTGGCTGTGTGGTAAGTAGCTTGCTTACCAACCACCTGGTTCCGAGTTCAGTCCCACTGCTTGCCATCTTGGGCAAGTGTCTTCTATTATAGCCTCAGGCCGACCAAAGCCTTGTGAACTGTCCAACCCATGCCAGAACATAACGACAAATGAAATACCTATTTCTTTACTACCCACAAGGGGCTACACACAGAGGGGACAAACAAGGATAGACAAACGGATTAAGTCGATTATATCGACCCCAGTGCGTAACTGGTACTTATTTAATCGACCTCGAAAGGATGAAAGGCAAAGTCGACCTCGGCGGAATTTGAACACAGAATGTAGCAACAGATAAAATACCTATTTCTTTACTTCCTACAAGGGGCTAAACACAGAGAGGACAAACAAACAAACGGATTAAGTCGATTACATGAACCCCAGTGCGTAACTGGTACATATTTAATCGACCACGAAAGGATGAAAGGCAAAGTCGACCTTGGCCGAATTTGAACTCAGAACGTAACGGCAGACGAAATATGGCTACGCATTTTGCCCTGCGTACTAACAATTCTGCCAGCTTGTCACCTTAATTTTACAACATTTCTATTTCTTTATTGCCCACAGGGGGCTAAACATAGAGGGGACAAACAAGAACAGACAAAGGGATTAAGTTGATTAGATCGACTCCAGTGCGTAACTGGTACTTATTTGACCCCTGCTAAGTTACAGGGATGTAAACACACCAACATCAGTTGTCAAACAATTATGGGAGGACAAACACAGACACACAAACATATATATATATATATATATAATACACATAAACATATATATATATATATACACATACACACAAACATATATACATATATATACACACAAACATATATATATATACACACACACAACATATATATATATATATATATATATATATAGTGGGGGCGGGTGCGCTGAAAGTGTAACTGCTAGAATAAGAATAGCCTGGGCAAAGTTTAGGGAGCTCTTACCTCTGCTGGTGACTAAAGGCCTCTCGCTCAGAGTAAAAGGCAGACTGTATGATGCATGTGTACGAACAGCTATGCTACATGGCAGTGAAACATGGGCCGTGACTGCTGAGGACATGCGTAAGCTTGTGAGGAACGAAGCCAGTATGCTCCGATGGATGTGTAATGTCAGTGTACTTACTCGACAGAGCGTTAGTACCTTGAGAGAAATGTTGTACCTAAGAAGCATCAGTTGTTGTGTGCAAGAGAGACGATTGCGCTGGTATGGTCATGTGGCGAGAATGGATGAAGATAGGTGTGTGAGAAAGTGCCAATCCCTAGCAGTTGAGGGAACCCGTGGAAGAGGTAGACCCAGGAAAACCTGGGACGAAGTGGTGAAGCACGACCTTCGGACGTTAGGTCTCACCATGGAAATGACTAGAGACCGAGACCTATGGAAGTATGCTGTGCGTGAGAAGACCCGGCAAGACTAGTGAAGCCATAATCCGTGGCCCCTACCTGGGACGTAGTCAGTCCACCTGTGCATACCTTCCTTCTTGTGACACTTGTGAAGACCTATTGAGGCATGTGAGAATCGAATCGAATCAAATCAAATCAAATCGAACCAAATCAAAATAGATGAACATCAATGGAATTTGTATCCTTGTGGTACCAGTGCCGGTGGCACATAAGAAAACCATCCGAACGTGATCGTAGCCAGTACCGCAACGACTGGCCTCCGTGCTGAGGGCACGTAACAAACACCATCCGAGCGTGGCCGTCCGCCAGCCCCGTCTGGCACCTGTGTCGGTGACACATAAGAAAACACCATCCGAGCGTGGCCGTCAGCCAGCCTCGTCTGGCACCTGTGTCGGTGGCACATAAAAAACACCATCCAAGCGTGGCCGTCTGCCAGCCTCGTCTGGCACCTGTGTCGGTGGCACATAAAATCACCCACTACACTCTCGGAGTGGTTGGCGTTAGGAAGGGCATCCAGCTGTAGAAACACTGCCAGATCTGACTGGCCTGGTGCAGCCTTCGGGCTTGCCAGACCCCAGTTGAACCGTCCAACCCATGCTAGCATGGAAAGCGGACGTTAAACGATGATGATGATGATGATATATATACACACACACACATACCACATTGGTTGGCTTGAAGCAATAGTAGAAAATACTTGCTGAAGGTGCCATGCAATGGGACTGAACCCAGAGCCATGTGGTTGGGAAGCAAACTTCTGATTACACAGCCATGCTCGTGCCCACCCAGAAGGTGAGTAGCAATATGTTATCACTCATGTATCGTAATAATACAAGAATGTTGAACCAACCATTATGCAAGGACACAAGATCAAAACAATTAGAGAGCTATATATATATATATTAGAGGGTTTGGAGATGATGTACAGGTATTTTATATTAGAAGAAATGAGGTACTCAGAAATCCTGGTTTTATATTTACAGATATTTATTTGTATATTATCATATATCATATATTAGCGTTTTCGTCCATTCTAGTGGAGTTGTTAAATTGAACTGTTCAATTTGAAAACTCTACTAGAATGGACGAAAACGCTAATATATGATACATGATATATGATGTATAAAAACATTGTAATATACAAATATTCTTGCTATTCCACCTTCCTTCCCTCTGAATCAATCTGGTAGTTTCTTGCACACAGTCCGCTAGGTCTAGTCTTCACATGCATAGGTAGACAAACTCTATTCACTGAAGGTTTGAGGCGCTATAGCTAACCTCACCATGGTTTAGCCGGAGTGTGGCCACTGTTGCATGCTAACAGCTTCAAGGAGCCACAAGTGAGAGCTGAGTGTCAGGTGAGGACCAAAGTAGACAAACTACTCCTAAGAGCACTACATGGCACCTGTGTGGGTGGCACGTAAAAAGCACCCACTACACTCACGGAGTGGTTGGCGATAGGAAGGGCATCCAACCGTAGAAACATTGCCAGATCAGACTGGAGCCTGGTGCAGCCTTCTGGCTTCTCAGATCCCCGGTCGAACCGTCCAACCCATGCTAGCATGGAGAACGGACGTTAAACGATGATGATGATGATAAAACCATCAGGATTTCTGAGTACCTCATTTCTTCTAATAGCACAATCATTAAACCTATGTCAGTACAGAAAACAAACGAATCCTTAGAAGATGACTGTGGTGATGGTGATGATGATGGTAGTTGTGATGATAATGGTGATAAGAAAGACAAAAAAATTTTGGTCTGTTTACATAAGCTAAGTCCAGCATTTTTATGGTCCATAGACATCTGGTATGCACCAACTCCAGCCAGGGTACCTGTGCTAATTCCAGCAGCCATTGATATTGCGCTTCCTGCAAAACCAAACAAAAAATGCAAACATGGAGAATGGATTAAAATAATGGATTAAAATAATGGATTAAAATAATGGATTAAAATAATGGATTAAAATAAGGATGATTCAGTTAAAACAAACACAAAAAGAAAAAATCCAAATGGAATTCAAAGAATCTACTAATGTAATTGTGGAGGCACATGGCCTAGTGGTTATAGCAGCGGACTCGTGGCCGAGGGATTACAGGTTCGAATCTCAGACCGGGCGATGTGTGTGTTTATGAACGAAACACCTAAGCTCCACATGGCTCCGGTAGAAGGTAATGGCAAACTTCTGCTGACTCTTTCACCACAACTTTCTCTCACTCTTTCCTCCTGCATCTTGCAGCTCACCTGCAATGGACTGGCGTCCTGTCCAGGTGGGGAACCTAAACGCCAAGAAAACTGGGAAACTGGCTCTTATGAGCCAGGCATGGCTCGAGAAGGAACAAGCAACAAACTAATGTAATTGGCTGTGCATCTCTACTCTATGTCCATCCTCCAGACATGCACCTCTAAGGAATTTAACTGCCACCAGATTTTCTAAAGAAATTAAAACCAGAACTGAGTTTGTTATGACATTTTATATCCAAGGCACCACCTGTAAACAGCAATGAGATCATCATCATCATCATCATTATCGTTTAATGTCTGCTTTCCATGCTAGCATGGGTTGGACGATTTGACTGAGGGCTGGCGAACCAGATGGCTGCACCAGGCTCCAATCTTGATCTGGCAGAGTTTCTACAGCTGGATGCCCTTCCTAACGCCAACCACTCCAAGAGTGTAGTGGGTGCTTTTTTACATGCCACCGGCATGGGGGCCAGTCAAGGCGGCACTGGCAATGACCTTGCTCGAATCTTTTTACAGGTGCCAGTAAGGCGACGTTGGTAACGATCACGCTCGAATGGTGCACTTTTACGTGCCACTGGCACGGAAGCCAGTTGGCTGCTCTGGCAACAATCACGCTCAGATGGTGCTCTAATAACGAGTAAAGAATTCTTTTAGTGAGGACCTGAACTTGTTCAATGGACAGATGACCACCATGGAAATGTTAACTTGTGATTTAGAAGTTATTCACTTCACAACAAATGTGATGTGAACCGGGGTAAATACAACACTCCTCTTGCGCATGACTGGGGTTCCTTTGATTAGATCAAAGATGGAAAATGGATAATGGCCGTATATGCCACATTTCAGGAGATTTTGCCCCTTTATCACCACCAATCTAACCCCTTAATTATCCATGAACACATTGCTTAAATAGCCACTATATACAGCAGTGTAATATTATTTGATATACAACAATCCTTCAAATGTCATGGGTGTTATGGTCCAAAGCCCCGCCCCTTGCAATCGGTGAAAATCCACGAAGTACAAACAGTACTCTTTCTCTTTACTCTTTTACTTGTTTCAGTCATGTGACTGTGGCCATGCTGGAGCACCGCCTTTAGTCGAGCAAATCGACCCCAGGACTTATTCTATCGGTCTCTTTTGCTGAACTGCTAAGTTACGGGGGATGTAAACACACTAGCATCGGTTATGAAGCGATGTTGGGGGGACAAACACAGACATATATATATATATACATAGACATATTTACGATGGGCTTCTTTCAGTTTCTGTCGGCCTGAGGCTATAGTAGAACACACTTTCCCAAGATGCCACGCAGTAGGACTGCGGTCGGAGGATCGCGGTTTCGATTCCCAGACCGGGCTTTGTGTGTTTATTGAGCGAAAACACCTAAAGCTCCATGAGGCTCTGGTGGGGGATGGTGGCGACCCCTGTTGTACTCCTTCACCCCAACTTTCTCTCACTCTTTCTTCCTGTTTCTTGAGTAACGCTATGGACTAGCATCCTGTACAGCTAGGAGGAACACATATGCCATAGAAACCAGGAAACTGGGCCCATGTGCCTGGCTAGGCTTGGAAAGGGCGCATAAATAAAATAAAAATTAAGAAGGGCATCCAGCCATAGAAACCATGCAACAACACACAATTGGAGTCTGAACAGCACCCTGCCGGATGGCCAGCTCCTATTAAACCGTCCAACCAATGCCAACGTGAAAAACAGACGTTAAACGATGATAATGATGAGAACTAGTCTACGTTATTGGAGGCAAATGATGTCGAAGCTATTGAGAGAGAGAAAGGTGTAATAATATTTATATATCTACAAGGTATTTTAACATCCATTGCACCAAGGAAATGAATGAATTATCTCCCTTAAACCACTTTACCTCAATTACACATACAGCACAGAACCACTAGCGTGTTAAAACACGTAACAATAGATTAGAACAATCTGGATGATATATCGTTAAGTTTTTCAGGTGGGCGTGCTTTTGACCTTGCACAGGGATCTGAAAACGAGACAGGAAGTTGAAAAATCAAGGCATATTTATTAAAAAACTTCATTACTGATAGCTCGGTATTAAGTAGGCCTTAGAAGAGAAGACAACACCGCAACTCATTAAAAAGGCATTATATATATATATATATATATATGGTACTACTTGAGAACAGTGGCCCCGGTGCGCGCACTCGCGGTAGCTAGTCGTGACTAGTCGATCCTTACTTTGTGTTTTTGTGTTATTTATTTTGTTTAAAAAATTATTTAATTTGTGTTTTTGTGTTTTATTTACTTTGTTTAACAAAAATTATTTATTTTGTGTTTTATTTACATTTGCTAGGTAGTGGTTGTAGGATCGACTAGTCACGACTAGTTAGCGCGGACTAGCTAGCTACGCGAGTGCGCACACCGGGACCACTGTTCTCAAATAGTACTTTATTACTATGTATATAGTAATAAAACATGATTAATAAACGAAACAGTTCACTCGAAACTCCGTTAGTGGAGTCAGAAGAGGAAGCCGGCAATATTGCCGTAGATAATAGAGCCAGAGATATTTTGTTTGGAACCATGTGCTTTCTCGCTATTCCTCGGCTTTCGTAATAAATTTGACTGAGAGTTGAGGAATATAATATAGAATGGTTTAGAAATATTCATTTGCTTTTGCCGATGAAGTGACGAGTAGTTTCTAGACCAGTACAATTTATGGATATGACTTGTAACAGGAAAAAATAAAAAAACAAGCACCACATCGGCATTCCAGAGAAAGGCAAAGTCCCCTTACACCAAGGACATAATGTCACACATACTATATGGCCTTTTGCAATTACGAGATAAATCTATTTTCATTCTACATACGGAAAAATCATTATAAACATAACTGATTTTGTTGCATTAGGAAAAAATGTATTTCCGATAATTTTTTGCCGCTAACAGGTACCTTGTCAGTATATTCGTTCTGTGACACACTTTTAATCTTGTACAATTATATATATAATTGCCTTTACAATTATACTTATTCTTCTAGACGAAACAGATACTTGTGTTTCTGTAAAGAATCAACATATATTTTTTTCCTAATTTCTAGCGATTCTAGTAGAATAAAGGAAAAATTCGTTAAAGCTGCTGCGTTGATTCTTAATTGTAAACATTTTAATTGCATTTTTAGGTCACTGATAAAGAACCTAATTAAAAACAAGAAAATCACGTGCATTAAATTAAATCTATATACAACAAGTGTCGGCTACACACGAGCCAAAATGTTCCTTTAACAACCTTAAAACATCTCAACAGATAAAAGGGGTTGAGATAAAACAAGGCATAATTATAATTTGATGTCAAGTTTTGGGGCACCTTGCCCCTTGAAGTGTTATTTTCTAAAAGCTGGGAAATTGGTGGAGAATAAGTAATATGTAAAGCCCCACAAAAACTTACCAGTCTTAACATAACCCATGATGCCCCCTAAAATCAAGGTGGCTGAATAAGCGGTTCCTATATAATCGATCGGCATTTTTCTATTATTGTGTTATATTTCTTCGAGGAAACAATGTAAATAAAAAGAAACGGATATACTTCAAGGGAGGTAACTCTCTAGTCTTGCTTCTTTTTCTCTTTATTTCTAAAGAACGATGTGTGTGTGTGTGTGTGTGTGTATGTATGTATGTATGTATGTATAGGCGCAGGAGTGGCTGTGTGGTAAGTAGCTTGCTTACCAACCACATGGTTCCGGGTTCAGTCCCACTGCGTGGCATCTTGGGCAAGTGTCTTCTACTATAGCCCCGGGCCAACCAAGGCCTTGTGAGAGGATTTGGTAGACGGAAACTGAAAGAAGCCTGTCGTATATATGTATATATATATATGTATGTGTGTGTCTGTGTTTGTCCCCCTAGCATTGCTTGACAACCGATGCTGGTGTGTTTACGTCCCCGTCACTTAGCGGTTCGGCAAAAGAGACCGATAGAATAAGTACTGGGCTTACAAAGAATAAGTCCTGGGGTCGATTTGCTCGACTAAAGGCGGTGCTCCAGCATGGCCGCAGTCAAATGACTGAAACATGTAAAAGAAAAGAAAGAATATATATATATATATATATATATATATATAAAGGGGTTTGTATGATTGTGTATAGAGGGATATATATTATTCAAAGGAATTCCAACTCTGTCAGTTTTTTATGTTTTATTTATATTCTTTATAATATTAATGTTGAATATAGAATATATAGTATAAATAATATATATATATAGTAAAATGAAATGAGGTATTGATTGTCTTATTGAATACCTGAAATGTTGAATATAAAATATTAGGGGAATCGAATGCCCGGTCTTTACGACCGCGAGTCCGCTGCCCTAACCACTGGGCCAAATCGCCCCCACCGTTGCTGCTGTTGTGTACACAGACATCTTGGAGAGCATTCAGAGATAACCTCCAATATCTAGCGAAGAGGGGTGCTGTTTCCTATCTCTGCCTTTCCTCCTCGTTACTACAAAGGCCTCTGTTTCTCGGAGCTGCTAATCTTGTGCTTCCTCCATTCAAGCACAGTCATTATTATGAATTCAACTTTCTCTAAAATAGTTATTAATAATGGTTACAAATTTTGGCACAAAACCAGAAAATTTGGCGGGAAGGGCGCCAGTCGATTACATCGATGCCAGCGTTCAACTGATACTTATTTTATCGACCCAATAAGGTAAAGTCGACCTTGGTGGAATTGAAACTCAGAATGTAAAGACGGACGAAATGCTGCTAATATTTTGTCCGGTGTGCTAAAGATTCTGCCAGCTTGCCGCCTTAAAATTTTTGCTAATAATCCTTTCTACAGGAAGCACAAAGCCTAAAATTTTTTGGGGAGGGGATAATTTGATTACATCGACCCCAGTACGTAACTGGTACTTATTTAATCGACCCCGAAAGGATGAAAGGCAAAGTCGACCTCGGCGGAATTTGAACCCAGAACGTAACGGCAGACGAAATACCTATTTCTTTACTACTAGATAATAATGATTATTATCTATTTCTTTATTGCCCACAAGGGGCTAAACACATAGGGGACTAACAAGGACAGACATAGGTATTAAGTCGATTACATCGATCCCAGTGCGTAACTGGTACTTATTTAATCGACCCCGAAAGGATGAAAGGCAAAGTCGACCTCGGCGGAATTTGAACTCAGAACGTAACGGCAGAGGAAATACCTATTTCTTTATTACCCACAAGGGGCTAAACATAGAGGGGACAAACAAGGACAGACAAACGGACTAAGTCGATTAGATCGACCCCAGTGTGTAACTGATACTTATTTAATCGACCCCGAAAGAATGAAAGGCAAAGTCGACCTAGGCGGAATTTGAACTTAGAACGTAACGGCATACGAAACACGGCTACGCATTTCGCCCGGTATGCTAACGATTCTGCCAGCTCGCCTCCATTCCGGCGATTACTACCGCCAAGGAAAACCTTGCTCGTGTTCACTACATGATGATAGATGACAGACGATTGACCATAAATCAAATAACCAATGATATTAGCATATCCTGAGAGAGTTGAGAATATTCTGCACAATGAGCTTGGTATAACGAAGGTTTCTGTTCGTTCAGGAAAACTGACGGAAGGGGTCTTGACTATGGCTTTGAATTAGTTGATTAGCATCCCTATTCTCCTGAATTGGCCCCTTTCTGACTATCATCTGTTCCCCAGCATGAAAAAAAATTAACACACTTGACTGGGAACCAGTAAAGCAATGATGATGATGTCATATTTTGCTAGAGATGACTTTTTTGAGCAACAGAGTGAAAGATTCTTTCACTAATGGAATCGAACACAACGCATCGCTTCGTCCAGGAATTGAACTTACGACCTTGCGATCGTGAGTGCAACACCCTAATCACTTGTTCACGTGCCCTTACTTTTCATGCCCCCCCCCCAGGTTCGATAAAATAAAGTACCTGCCAGGTACTCGATTCATCTCCCATCGAAGCTGCAGAAAATCAGCAGCTTTTGTTATTTTCCAGAGAAGGGCAACGAAATGGCAGAAAAGTTGGGTGAAATGTGTAGCACTGCTTCCTTTAAGTCTTAATGTTCCGAGTTCAAATTCCTCTGAGATCGATTCGGTCTTTCATTTCCCGGGGTCTTTAACCCTTTAGTGTTCAGATTATTCTGTCAAATGTGATGTTTGTTTATTTAAAATGGTTTGAATTAATCATGCATTACCTTGTAGTTTAGAGATTCCAGTGATGTGATTTTTTAGTTTTAGAATGACATGGTAGGGCTGAGGTGAGAGGCGAGATCTGGTCAGTTTCAATATAAAACAGGTTAAATATTTTGGCCAGATATGGCCGGTTTGAATGCTAAAGGGTTAAAATAAAGTACGCATGCAAGGAATAATTACTGTCCTCCAGCGAAAGAGATTGAAAAAGAAAAAGCAATTTCTTTCTTCTATTAATTTTTGTTTGACTGGTGTTAGTCATTGACTGGCGGCCATACTGGAGCAAAGCCTTCAATGGCTTCAGGCGATTGAGAAGACGGTTATATCGACTTCAGCATTTGTCTGGTACATATTTCGATATTCTGTAAAGAATTGCCAAAAGGCAAAATGAATATTGGCCTGAGAGGAGACAACTGAACACCACAGGATATTTCTGCTCAAATGCACCGGTTATCACATCAAGTTATTATAAGTCTGCACACACACAACACACACACACACACACACACACACACACACACAGACACACACACAGACACACACACACACACACACACACACGTGTATGTGTGTAAATATATGTACACACACACATATACATACCTCTATCTATCTATCTATCTATCTATCTATCTATCTATCTATCTATCTATCTATCTATCTATCTATCTATCTATCTACCTCTCTCTCTCTCTCTCTATCTATCTATCTATCTATCTATCTATCTATATCATACCTGTCTACCTACCTACCTACCTACCTACCTACAACATACATACATACATATTATACATACATACATACATATACATACATACATACATACATACATACATACATACATACATACATACATACCTAAATACATACTAACCATTTTCATCCAACTTATGAGCGTTCAGTTCGTTGAAAAGAAACAAGTCTGAAAGTTTCGGTTCCTGTTTTAAATCTGATAATTTTCAAAACATTTTGTCTTTCCCGTGAGAATTCTATAATTCCGTTGATCTCATACCTTCTACAAATTTATGTTTTTGCTAAAATTTCATCCAATTTTATGCCAAATTTCTTTAGAATTCTTCAATTGGTTGCCCCAAAGCACACTAAATTATTTAACTCAAGCGGTTCCATACACGCTAGAAAAAAAAATCATTTTAAAAACAAACTATTTTTACACTTCGTTTTTAACTGTTGAACTTGAAGCGGATACAGCTATAAATAAACATGTTCAGATTTTGTGTTAAAAAAACCATTTTGAATAGAAAATGTCTGACAGTTTAAATTATTTTTATGTTTGTAAAATAAGCAATTTTACTGCAGGAATTTTGGAGTGAGACTTTTGGAATTTTTACCTGTTTTTCTTTTTTTTATTCAGTTTACGAAGTGTGAAATTTCTTCAAGATGCTTAAGGTCTTTGGAACTAAACATGTGAAGAGATTCTGTGTTTGTTAGAATGGATAATTGTTAAGTCTTCTTCTTTTTTTATTTTTTTTAAATGTTGGAATTTAGTATCTTTACTGATCGCTTACCGGTGAGGAAAGGAGAGAAGGAGTGAGGGGGAGAGAGGAGGAGAGGAGGAGGAGGAAGAAAGAAGGAGGAAGAGAGAGGAGTAGAGAGAGAATGAGGAGGAGAGGAGTGAGGGGAGAGAAAGAGGAGGAGGAAAGAAGGAGGAAGAGAGAGATTGAGGAGGAGAGAAGGAGTGAGGGGAGAGAAAGAGGAGGAGAGGAAAGAAGGAGGAAGAGAGAGATTGAGGAGGAGAGAAGGAGTGAGGGGAGAGAAAGAGGAGGAGGAGGAGGAGGAAAGAAGGAGGAAGAGATCCCATTGCGTAACTGGTACCTATTTAATCGACCCCGAAAGGATGAAAGGCAAAGTCGACCTCGGCGGAATTTGAACTCAGAACGTAGCGGCAGACGAAATATGGCTACGCATTTCGCCCGGCGTGCTAACCACTCTGCCATCTCGCCACCTTAACTAAAAACGTATTTTGTGAAAGAATGTTTTAATAGTTTTGTATTGTTAGAAGTCGAATTGGAAATTGTTTAATTAGGAATTATTCGGAGAAAAAAGGAAGAAAGAATAAAATGGAAAAAAATGGAAAAAATATTGGCATTGTTTCTTTGATTGTGCTATTTAAAGTAGGAAATGGTAAAGAGGAGAAAAAAGAGGAGGAAGGAGAAAGGGTGAGAAAGAAGAGGGTAGGAATTGGAGGAGAAGAATATGAAGGATGAGAGAGAGAGAATAAAAGAGAGAAAGGGAGAGAGAGAAAGAAGGGGGTGGGAATTGGAGGAGAAGGATATGAAGGATGAGAGAGAGAGAGAATAAAAGAGAGAAAGGGAGAGAGAGAAAGAAGGGGGTGGGAATTGGAGGAGAAGGATATGAAGGATGAGAGAGAGAGAGAATAAAGGAAAGA
Source organism: Octopus sinensis (assembly GCF_006345805.1). NCBI lineage: Eukaryota > Metazoa > Mollusca > Cephalopoda > Octopoda > Octopodidae > Octopus > Octopus sinensis. Next base: position 42,732,088 of record NC_043015.1, read on the forward strand.
AGGGGAGAGAGAGAAAGGGAGAGAAAGAAAGGGAAAGATATAAAGAGAGATTCGGAGAGGGAGATAAGGGGAGAGATGTGGGAGAAAGACAGAGACAAAGAGATGATAAGAGATGGGGAGAAAGAGACGGAGAAAGATATGAAGTATGATAGAAATAAAGTGAAAGAAACGCGAGAGAGAGAGAGGAGTGAGAGAGAGAGAGAATGAGGGAAAAGTGGAAAGAGATGTGGAGAGAGAGAGATAAGGAAAGAGATGAGGGGAAAGAGAAAAAATGGGGAGCGAGATGAAAAGAGAGATGAAGAGACAGATGGAGCGAAAGATGGAGAGAGAGAGAGAGAGAGAGAGACCGAGAAAGAGAGCGAGAGAGAGAAAGAAAGAGAGCGAGAGAGAGAGAGAAAGAAAGAGAGTGAGCGAGAGAGAGGAGGGAAGAGAGTGAGAGAGAGAGAAGGGAAAAGAGTGTGCGAGAGAGAGAGAAGGGAAGAGGGTGAGAGAGAGAGAGAAAGAGAGAAATTATGAGAGATGGGGAGAAAGAGGCGGTGAGAGGTTGGATGAGAGATGCGAAGAGAAATGGTGAGGGAAATAGGAAAAGAGAGATGCTGAAGGGAGAGATGGTGATGGTGGTGGTGGTGGGAAGAGATAAAAAGAAAAAAAAACGAGAAAGAGAGAGATGGCGATAGATGAAGAGATGAAAGGAGACAGCGAGTGAGATGGAGAGAAAGAGGCTGGAGAGAAAAAATAATAATAAAGAGACAGATGGAATTAAACAGGAAAACGCTTGCTTAAAAAGTGGGATTTCGAGGCCCGCAAGCTTTCCACTTAACTTAAGTGTCTGCTCCATTAAAGTTAGACTAAACAACAACAGCAATAACAACAACAACAACAACAGCAGTTGAAGCGCAATGGCCCAGTGGTTAGGGCAGCGGACACGCGGTCGGAGGGTCGCGGTTTCGATTCCCAGACCGGACGTTGTGTGTGTTTATTGAGCGAAAACACCTAAAGCTCCACGAGGCTCCGGTAGGGGGTGGTGGCGACCCCTGTTGTACTCTTTCGCCCCCAACTTTCTCTTACTCGTTGTTCCTGTTTCTTGTCCCCGGACTTCCTACGCAACCGCTGAGCATGGATGCGCATTCATCCATCTGTCGATGCTCTCGGTGTCGGGGGGGGGGGGTTGACCTGCTTTCTCTTCTGCGGGTCTTACGAATAGCAAAGGACCACGTTTCGGACTTCTCTCACTACAGAAGACCGCTTCGCTCAACATCAACATCATCATCAACATCATCATCATCATCATCATCACCATCATCATCATCATCATCATCAGCAGCAGCAACAATGAAATTTCGCTTCTAAGACTTTGGTCAGTTCGTGGCTATAGTGGAAGACGTTTTTCCAAGCTTCCACGCAACGAGATCGAACCCGGAATGATGTGATAGTGAAATAACCTTCTGACTACATAACTATGTCTGTGATCATTTCAGGAGATCCGGCTGCTATTTCTTGTAAGTTGAGCGAGCGCCAGTAAACAAGGACTGTTTCGGGTACAAGACTCAAAGGACCGATTTCCTAGCTTCCGTGGCATATAAGTGACCGACATCACAACATTCACCCCTGAACGGGAACGGGACACCATTTTACAGCTGAGCGGGATGCAGCAAAATGAAATGAAGTGTTATGTCCAAGAACACAACGCACCGCCCTGTACGGGAATCGAAGCCACGACCTTGCGACCGTGGATACAACAATCTAACTGCTAGGCCTTCACAACGCCCTCACAGATCTCTTGAATTATGAGCGCCCCCTTAAGGCGGCGAGTCGGCAGAAACGTTAGCACGCCGGGCGAAATGCTTTGTGGTATTTCATCTGTCTTTAAGTTCTGAGTTCAAATTTCGCGGAGGTCGACTGTGCCTTTCATCCTTTCGGGGTCGATTAAATATGTACCAGTAACGCACTGGGGTCGATATAATCGACTTAATCCATTTGTCTGTCCTTGTTTGTCCCCTCTGTGTTTAGCCCCTTGTGGGTAGTAAAGAAATAGGTATTTCGTCTGCCGTTACGTTCTGAGTTCAAATTCCGCTGAGGTCGACTTTGCCTTTCATCCTTTCGGGGTCGATTAAATAAGTACCAGTTACGCACTGGGGTCGATATAATCGACTTAATCCGTTTGTTTGTCCTTGTTTGTCCTCTCTGTGTTGGGCAAAAGGCACTGATAAAATAAGTGCTAGGTTTACAAAGAATAAGTCCCGGGGTAGAATTGTTCGACTAAAAGCTGTGCTCCAGTATGGCCGCAGTGAAATGACTGAAACAAGTAAAAGAACAAAAAGAATAACAGAATCTGCACGATTCGAACTCAGATTATAGAACTAGAATGCATATATTGTGAGGCAGATGTCGAAGCTTTTATTCAGTGGCTCACATGCGGGCCCTTATGGTTTTTGGGAGTCCATATCGTCCTTGAGTGTCCATTTGGTCCTCGGGGGTCCGTATAAGATTTTGTCGTTAAAATTTATGAGTAATAAATCACTTACACTTCTACAATACACACATTATTAAAATTTTCTTAAACAATTCCTAATATCTCTCTCTAATATCTCAAGCTGAAGTTGTCTGTGTATGGCAGGTTTCGTAGCCTTCAACTAACACTATCTCCTCCGAGACCCTGCGGCACAAGTTGACCAAAATTGAGATTATGATAGAAGAAGGCTTGCTCTTCCTTCCGTCGAAGAAAAAATTCAAATCGGACCATGTTAACACCAAAGATTATTTACATCAAAAAAGTGCTTTTTTTTCTATGAAAATCCCTATTTTTTACGATTTTTTTAATGCTGTATCGCCATTTTTCGGTGTATTTCAACCAGAAAAATGTTCACTTAAAGAGAATAACAAGCTACACAATGCAAAATTTTTACTTTTCACAAATTCCAATTCTAAAGGGTCGAAACAAACCCGAGCAACGCCGGGCGATAATGCTAGTTTAGTTACAAAATCGAAGTAGGATGTGTATTTTTATGTACATCGAATGGCTATGGAGATCCAGCAGAGAAAAGTATGAATCAAAAAGATCCTTAGACAAAAATGGTTGAGAACTACTGCCCCAACCACAAGGCCACGCACCACAGGATTTTTCAAATAAGTTGAATATGATGTTATGTTATTAAGTATGAAGAATTTATTTCAGTCTTTGGACAATTCAGATTATTGATTGGAACTTGATAGAATATTCATATTTGTGTGACAGCTTTGAGAATCGAACATCTGGTGTCTTTTATTTTTAGGAAAATAGAAAGAAAAAAAAGGCCCCAAAAAACAAACGGAATTGCAGAAGATTGTTTAAGGCTATTCATGAGACTTATTCTTTAAAAATATGTTAATACCGATGCGAACAAGTAACATTGTCGTATGGCTGTATGTCTACTAAAATGGAATGATACGGAGTGGATAAGTATCGTTCCTGCGCCAGGATGATACGCAAATTCGTGAAGCGTTCTACACACACCCACTCACACACACGTGTGTGCGTATATATATATATATATATATATATATATATATATATATATATATATATATATCACCGTGACCGACCAGGCTATCAGATGTTGTTACACATCACTTGTCACAATGCGCTCCACATTGTTTTAGCCTTCAAATGACGCCACTCGCTGGCTAAGCGAGCAGGACAAGAGAAGAAAGAGTGAGAGAAAGTTGTGGCGAAAGAGTACAGCAGGGGGGGCCACCGCCCCCTGCTGGAGCCTCGTGAGCTTTAGGTGTTTTTGCTCAATAAACACTCACGACGCCCGGTCTGGGAATTGAAACCGCGATCCTACAACCGCGACTCCACTGCCCTAACCACTGGGCCATTGCGCTTCCACACACACACACACACACACACACACACACACACACACATATATATATATATATATATATATATATATATACCGGAGTAAACACATAAATGTGAAACAAGGTGGGAAAAAGAGTACTCAAATACCAGAGGTAGAGTAATATGCTTTTTTAAAAGCAACAGAAATTTAACAAAAGCTCTTACTCGGAGTTTCACGTTCCCATTCGACGTCCGCTTTTAAATAAAGTATAATATATTAATATATATATATATATTATATATATATATATATATATATATATATATTATATATATATATATGTATGTATGTATGTATGTATGTACACATATATACGTTTGATCAAGAGTAATAGCAAAGCAATTACTATTTGCACTGATGTGAAGAGTGAAGCCATTTGATTGCTAATTATTTCTTAATTAGGCACAATCTATACAATTATCGAGCCGCAAAGTAGATAAGAAATTACGATGTCCACCGTTGTATAATAAAAAAAAAAAAAAAATAAAATGATGATGATAATAATAATAATAATAATAATAGCAATAATAATAATAATAATAATAATAATAATAATAATAATAATAATAATAACTATTATTATTATTATTACTCTTTTACTCTTTTACTTGTTTCAGTCATTTGGTTGTGGCCGTGCTGGTGTAGCGCCTTTAGTCGAGCAAATCGACCCCTGGACTTATTCTTTGTAAGCCTAGTACTTATTCTATCGGTCTCTTTTGCCGAACCGCTAAGTTGCGGGGACGAAACACACCAGCATCGGTTGTCAAGCGATGTTGGGTGGGGGGCAAACACACACACAAACATACACACACACACACCACACACACCA
>NC_043015.1:42746900-42844400 GCF_006345805.1 Octopus sinensis
CGGCGGAATTTGAACTCAGAACGTAACGGCAGACGAAATACGGCTACGCATTTCTCCCGGCGTGCTAACGAGTCTGCCAACTCGCCGCATTTTTCTATCCATCCTTTCTTTCCTTTTCTTTCTTGTTGTTCTCGGTGGTGGCTTTGCCTTACCTAGTTTTCTATTTCTTTCTTTATCATCTATTAATTACCTCTTTATATGTGTAAGAACTCTTCATACAGGGAGACTCATATGCTCACGTAGTCACGTGATCCCAAAACTTCCATATATATTTGATTCATTGAGAAGACCACCACCAACGAAAAGTTTTATCGAAATAATTACGCAACATCCCACGGAGCCGAGTTACGTAATGTATGGCGCATAATTATTAAGTATTTATATTCTCACCTTTAAAATTTTGAGAATCCCCACCCGCTACCCCTAGTATCACCACCAACAACAAGAACATCTCCCATTCCGACCCCGATCCAGGAGAGTTTTATTAGCATCGGTGGGCGTGATCAGAATCACGCCCCTTCAATAATCAATATTCAAAAGAAATCATCTGGTAATTTTATATTTGACATAAGTCTCGGTGGGAGTGGCCAGAACCACGCCCCTTGCCAGTGACACCGCCTATCCATAGAGATCATATATTTGACATACGCTACAGTGGGATTAACCAGAACCATGCTCATTCCAAGAAGCAACGCCTATCCATAGTGATTGTAGATTTAACATAAGCCTAATAAGTATGCCTGAACTATGCCCCTCCTAGTGGCACCGCCTACTTATCATTAAACTTCGGGAATTAATGTAAAGTTGACATGTCTCAGTGGGCGTGGCCAGAACCACATTCTTTCCAGTGACAAAGCCTATTCAACAGTTAATATTCAAATGAAATCTTCTAGTAATTGTATATTTGACATAAGTCTCTTTCAGTGACACCGCCTATCCATATTTGACAGAAGCCACAGTGGGTGTAGCCAGAACCATGCCCTTTCCAAGTGGCACCGCCTATCCATAGTGATTGTAGATTTGACATAAGCCTCAGTGAATATATTTTGAAGCATGTCCCTCCTAGTGGCACCGCCTACTTATCATCAAACTTCAGAAGAAATTATCTAGGTGTGGCCAGAACCGTATACACATAACCCAGTGACACCACCTTATCCAGAAATTTATATTCAAAAGAAATCATTTACTTAGTTATCTTTGGCATAAATCTCGATGGGTGGGAGCAAACCACGTATGCCCCACCCAGTGACAGAGCCTGCCCATCAATCAATATTCAGAAAAAAAATCATTGTTTGTAGAATTGGCATAAGTCTCAGAAGGTGTGGCCAAAACCACACGTGCTCCACCCACTGACACCGCCTACTTATTCTCAATATTCAGGAGAAATCATCTATGATGGTAGATTTGGTAAAAAAAAAAAAAGTGGGTAGGTGTGGACACAACCACGCATACTCCACCCACTCACATTGCCTATTCGTAAATCAATATTCATAAGATATGCAGTGATTATAGATTTGGGATAAACCCCAGTAGTTGCAACCAGAACCATACATGCTTATCCATCATCCAGTGTCACCGCGTATCCTTCATCAATGTTCAGGAGAAATTATCTATGATTGTAGATTTGGTAAAAGCAGCCTTGGGTGTGGCCAGAATCATTCGCCCGCTTCCCACAGAGACAGACCATCTCTCGGCCAAAATTCAGGAGTCATAATCAAGTGATTCTAGATTTAGCTTCAGCCTTAGTGTAAGCAGAAGTCCGCATATCCTCCCAGTTAGAGCCCCTAAGTTTTTCTCTTGACATTGCCGATCAAGATCCTTTGAGAGCAGAGTTAAAACAGCCAGCCGTCACTCGCGAGCGAGTACGAGCGCTAACCGCTGTATCACATCTTTTCGTTAAAACAAAGCTAGAAAATTTTTATTGTGCAAAGCTAACGTATTCATCTGTGCTGTGGCGCATTGCACGTTGATTCTCGACTATGGGTTGCGTGGTTAAGAAGCTGGCTTTGCAACCGCTTGATTTCGGGTTCAGTCCCACTGTGCAGCAACTTTGGGCAACTGTATTCTGCCAAAATCCCAGACCGACCATCAGGCGGCGAGTTAGCAGAAACGTTAGCACGCCGGGCTAAATGCGTAGCGGTATTTTGTCTGCCGTTACGTTCTGAGTTCGAATTCTGCCGAGGTCAACTTCGCCGTTCATCCTTTCGGAATCGATAAATTAAGTACCAGTTACCCACTGAGGTCGATGTAAACGACTTAATCTGTCTGTCTGTTCATGTTTGTCCCTTCTGCGTTTGGCCCCTTGTGGGTAGTAAAGAAATAGGTTGAAATAGGTATTTCGTCTGCCGTTACGTTCTGGGTTCAAATTCCGCCGAGGTCGACTTTGCCTTTCATCCTTTCGGGATAGATAAAGTACCAGTTACGCACTGGGATCAATGTAATCGACTTAATCCGTTTGTCTGTCCCTGTTTGTCCCCTCTATGTTTAGCCCCTTGTGGGCAATAAAGAAATAAGAAACGTTAGCACGCCGGGCGAGATGCTTAGCGGTATTTCGTCTGCCGTTACGTTCTGAGTTCAAATTCCGCCGAGGTCGATGGAATCAAGCCAGATTATCTCGTCTGGCTTGAACTCGGATCGTTGAGACCTGGAATAAATATGGAAAGCGCTCACCCGATTCTGCCAACTATTAGGTTGTTCCGAAAACAAAGGCCACTCTAAATATCGTGTTCTGAAATGCAATTTTATCATAGTATTTTAATTATATTTTAGGTGAATTTACTTAATAATTGATGTGTACTCTTTAATAATTTTCTACTTATTTCAGGCAGAAAACATTCTTGAAGCCTACATTTTTTTTTTTGCATGAGTTCAAGCTTGGGCACAATGCCTCCCAAACTGCTGCCAATATCAACAGAGTATGGGGAGATGGGTCCACGAGTGATCGCACAGTACGAAGGTAGTTTCAGAAATTTCGTAGTGGTGATGAGAGCCTTGAAGATGAAGAAGGTAGAGGACGGTCATGCAGTCTTGAAAATGAACAATTGAAGGCAATTGTTGAACAAAACCTACATCAAAGTGTCAGAGAAATGTGTCAAGCACTTGGTGTTGGTATTGCAACGGTCTCACGCAATCTGCAGAAGATTGTTAAGTGAAAAAGCTCGAGAAATGGGTACCGCATGAGCTCAATGAAAATCAAAAAGTTCGGTGTTTTGAAATATGCTCGATGCTCTTTCTGCTAAACACGAATGATCCTTTTCTTGACCGAATGGTCACTTGTGACGAAAAGTGGATCCTTTATGATAACCATCAACAATCAGGTCAATGGTTTGATCGTGATGAGTCCCCCAAACTTTTCCCAAAGCCGAAGTTGCATCAGCAAAAGATTATGGTGACTGTCTGGCGATCTACAATTGGGGTTGTCCATTATAGCTTTCTGGAAGCCAATCAGATCATTACAGCAGAGGTTTACTGCAATCAACTCGCTGAAATCCATGCTCACTTGCAAAAAATGAGACCTGCATTGGTGAATCGATGTGGCCCAATTCTGCCCCTTGTACCTACTGCAGAAGGGATTATTATTATTATTATTATTATTATTAATTATTATTATTATTATTATTATTATCATTGTTGTTGTTATTATTGTTGTTGTTGTTGTTATTGTTATTATTGTTATTATTATTATTATTATTGTTATTATTATTATCATCATTATTATTATTATTGTTATTATTATTATCATCATCATTATTATTATTATTATTATTATTATTATTAGAGAAGGTGGCAAGATAGGAAGAATCGTTGGCACGCTTAGCGGCACTTGGTCCGTCCTTACTTTCCGGGTTCAAATTCCGTCGAAGTCGACTTTGCCTTTCATCTTTTCGGGGCCGATAAATTAAGAACCAGTCGAACACTGGGGATGGAGGGGGGGGGCATGTAATCGACCTATCCCCCACCCACCTCGAATTTGCTGGCCCTGTGCCAAAATTTGAAGCAATCATCATTAACAGCAACAACAGCATCGTCATCATCACCATCATCAGCGTCGTCATCATCATACTCATCATCATCATCATCATTATCATCATCGTAGTCATCATCATCATCATCATCACCATCATCCTCATAGGCATCGTCATCATCATCATTATCATCATGCTCATCATAGTCATCATCATCACCATCATCATTATCATCATCATCATCACCATCATCATCATCATCATCATCATCATCATCATCATCATCATCATCACCATCATCATCATCCTCATCCTCATCATCATCGTCACCATCACCATCACCATCATCATCATTATCATCATTATCATCATCAGCATCATCATCACCACCACCATCATCATCGCCATCATCATACGATGTGTGCTAGAAATAACAATATCGACAATTGAAGTGCTTTACCGTTGTTTTTGTTGTTGTTAAGCGAGATGTTAGAGTCGGCGACGACACTTTGGATACCAAACATCAATTGTTGAAACTCAGCGACGGTCGCTACGTCATCTGCTTCGGTGAAAGCAGTCAAACTGGTTGGGTGCGGATAAACGTACGCTATATGCAGGTAATTGCAATTAAATTACCTTTGGTATGGTTTGTAAATATTACATTGTAATCTAAGCACAATTCCCTACTCCCAAAAAATACATACATATACATACATATATATATATATGTATATATTATATGTATATATATTATATATATATGTATATATATATATATATATATATTATATATAATAATATATATATATATATATATATATATATATTATATATATGTATATCTATATATAATACAAATATAATATATTATATATGTATTTATATATAATATATATATATATATAAATACACACACATATATATATATATATATATTGTATTACATATATATATATATTATTATATTATATATATATATATATATATATATATATATACATACATATATACATATATATAATAATATTATATATATATATATATATATATACATATATACATATTATACATATATATATGTATATGTATGTATGTATGTATGTATGTATGTATGTATGTATGTATGTATTATGTATGTGTGTGTGTGTGTATGTATGTATGTGTGTGTGTGTGTGCATTGTGTATTTTGAGTTAATTAGCTACGAATCAGCAACATGGACGAAATATTAAATGAAAACAGGTCGGAAAATTTGTCAAGGCAACAAACATCAGCCATCATAACTGTTGAGAGCTTTGCTCAATGGTGGTGGTGGTGGTGGTGGTGGTGGTGGAAGGAGGGCAGTATCGTTAATTTTTAAAAAGCATATGTCGTTAACTACACATAGCATATAGCTTTTTTTTATCCTTGGACCCTCGATTCCTAATGGAATCGTAAGAGTACTGCCATAACAAACGTGGTGCCTTGGACTTCAGTTGTGACAGACGGTGTCGTCTTGAACCTCGCTGTGTCACATGCCGGACCTTCAAACAATGTGCCTTGATACAGCGTGCTTTGGGCTTTGCCGTGGAACACAATGTGCCTTGGACTTCCTCGGCAATGAGGATACGGTGAGTGGTCACGTACAAGAGAAAAGCCGGCAGGCGCAGGAGTGGCTGTGTGGTAAGTAGCTTGCTAACCAACCACATGGTTCCGGGTTCAGTCCCACTGCGTGGCATCTTGGGCAAGTGTCTTCTGCTATAGCCCCGGACCGACCAATGCCTTGTGAGTGGATTTGGTAGACGGAAACTGAAAGAAGACCGTCGTATATATATATATATGTGTGTGTGTGTGTGTGTGTGTGTGTGTGTGTGTGTGTCTGTGTTTGTCCCCCTAGCATTGCTTGACAACCGATGCTGGTGTGTTTACGTCCCCGTCACTTAGCGGTTCGGCAAAAAGAGACCGATGAATAAGTACTGGGCTTAAAAGAATAAGTCCCGGGGTCGATTTGCTGGACTAAAGGCAGTGCTCCAGCATGGCCGCAGTCAAATGACTGAAACAAGTAAAAGAGTAAAGAGCAAAGAGAGGGCCAGTGAAACAGGAGATCGAAGGCCGAGGTCATATTTGCTGGGTAAGGTGGCTTGTTGTCATCCAATGTCATAAAACCGAACGTTGCATGTCTCTTCGGCGGCTCTTTGGATACGGGCGTTGAGGTCCGTGAGGTGAGATATGAGGTTGTAGCAAGGGCCACTGCGGAGGGTATACAATAATTTTAACAAGACGAAGCAGTTCCTTAACAGGAACAGTGTTGGGTGTGCGTCGATTATTTTCTTCAGCCTATCAGCCACTCTTTCAAGCTGAAGAAGCTTAGATCGGAGGGTGGACAGAATAGCGGGCGGGATGAAGGGCGAACCGAGGATAAGGACGTCATCTTTTGGGGTCACCTGTGTATGGTGAAGTAGAGAACATACGTCCGAGACGGAGGCCGCAGAGCCCTCTGCGTCGTAGTTGACGTTCACGACCTCCGATTTGGACGAGTTTATCTTGAGGCCGATCCTTGCTAAACCGGGAACCTCTAATTGGAGATCGTGGCAAATACACCCTACCGGCCCACCTATTTCTTTACTACTCACAAGGGGCTAAACACAGAGAGGACAAACAAGGATAGACAAACGGATTAAGTCGATTATATCGACCCCAGTGCGTAACTGGTACTTAATTTATCGACTCCGAAAGGATGAAAGGCAAAGTCGACCTCGGCGGAATTTGAACTCAGAACGTAGCGACAGACGAAATACCTATTTCTTTACTACCCACAAGGAGCTAAACACAGAGAGGACAAACAAGGACAGACAAAGGGATTAAGTCGATTACATAGACCCCAGTGCGTAACTGGTACTTAATTTATCGACCGTGAAAGGATGAAAGCCAAAGTCGACCTCGGCGAAATTTGAACTCAGAACGTAACGGCAGACGAAATACCTATTTCTTTACTAAGAGTCAACAAACAGAAGACTAAGATGATATACACACATATATTTTAGTACCATTACATATACATTCACACGCACACTCACACACATACACAGTGGTTACATTCACACACACGCATACGCTCACATACAGTGGTTACATTCACACGCACACACACACAGTGGTTGCATTCACACATACACACATATACAGTCACACACACGCATATAGTCACACACACTGAGGTTAACACAAGGGGCTACACGCAGAGGGGGCAAACAAGGACAGACAAACGAATTAAGTTGATTACATCGACCCCAGTGCGTAACTGGTACTTACTTTATCGACCCCGAAAGGATGAACGGCAAAGTCGACCTTGGCGGAATTTGAACTCAAAACGTAACGGCAGACGAAATACCTATTTCTTTACTACCCACAAGGGGCTAAACACAGAGAGGACAAACAAGGACAGACAAACGGATCAAGTCGATTATATCATCCCCAGTGCGTAACTGGTACTTATTTAATCGACCCCGAAAGGACGAAAGGCAAAGTTGACCTCGGCGAAATTTGAACTCAGAACGTAACGGCAGACATTGTTTACATTCTCATAACTAAGCTACTCAAGAAAGGATGTCGTTAGAATAAGATCCAGATACAACAGCAGTAAAGAGTGAATGCCAATTCTGAAGTTCCACCGTAAAAGTAAAAACATAAAATTATATAAGGTTGTCCCAAAAGTTCGTAGAAAGTCTTTGAAAATAATGGTCTTTATTTTGAGGAATAATTTTTGTTGTTTTTGTTAGTACTTGGCGAGTAAAAATTCAATTTTCGCAAGTGTTTACGAACTTTTGGGACAACCTAATATTTCGGGACGGTCATTTTTTTTTTTTTTTTTTTGAAGAACAGACTAATTAAAGGGACGAAATTCTTGCAAAATAAAGTTTATGATAGCCTCCCTTCGATTGCTAAATCTTTAGTGTTTGAAGATTAACAATGGCCGTTATACAAAACATTATGGAGGGAGATCGACCGAAAAGCTTGGCCGAGTTCAAAGAAATATTCAATAAATGCATTGACCAGTATTTAACAGACACTCCCACCGATTGTGTCATCTCGCAAGAGAAAGCTGGACGAATCTTGAAAGTCCTTCAGAACGATCCAGACTTTTCTGACTCGGAAATCACGTCTTATGTGAAGCAGGACAAAATCCAACTCCAAGATTTCCCTTTACTTCAATTAAAGAATGTCTTGTGTACAGTGAAAAAGGGCCGGAAAACCGCAAATAGGGTTCGTTGAGTTTTAATTTGTTGTTAATGATCGCGTTGGTTTGTGTTTGGACCGTGGAAATTATGGATTGCCTCGGCGAACAAATAAACACATCTAATGTACAGTTTTAACCTCGGTGTGTGAACGTATGCGTGTGTGTCACTGTATATGTGTGTGTGACTATATGTGTGTATGTGAATGTATATGTGTGAATGTAACCACTGTGTGTGTGAGTATGCGTGTGAATGTAACCACTGTATGTGAGCGTATGCGTGACTATGTGTATATGTGAATATATATGTGTGACTAACCACTGTGTGTGAGTGTGCGTGTGACTGTATATGTGTGTATGTGAATATATATATATGTGTGAATGTAACCACTGTATGTGAGCGTATGCGTGTGTGTGACTATATGTGTGTATGTGACTGTAACCACTGTGTGTGTGTGATTATGCGTGTGAATGTATATGTAATGGTACAAAAATATATGTGTTTATATCATCTTAGTCTTCTGTTTGTTCACTTTTAAGGGACATTTTGGGGATAATTTTACTTGCATAAAATAATTGCAACGTTGCTCTTAATTTCGTTTGGTATTAAATCTTTTAGTTATGGCAAAAACTTTTACTTTTTTCCCCGGGACGTCTCTGTATGTCATTACGGGATTTTAAATTTTGGCCACAAGTCCAGCAATTTCGGAGTAGTTGGGGGTAAGTCGGTTGCATCGGGCCCCAGAGTTCGACGGGTACTTACTTATTTTGTCGATCCCCGAGAGGATAAAAGATCAAGTCGTTCTCGGCTGAATTTGAACTCAGAACTTCGCTAAGCATTTTTTTCCTGGTGGGTTAACGAGTCTGCCAGCTTGCGGCCCGCTTCGCGTATTAATTGAAATAAATATTATAAGACCCGTGTGTGTAATTTTGATTGGAGTCAGATTTTCGTTTACGCATAATTATTTATATAAAGAACTAATAAGGAATTACAAAGTTGTAATTATGTCATTACGGATTTTAAATTTTGGCCACGAGCCCAGCAATTTCGGAGTAGTTGGGGGTAAGTCGGTTGCATCGGGTCCCAGAGTTCGACGGGTACTTACTTATTTTGTCGAACCCCGAGAGGATAAAAGATCAAGTCGATCTCGGCTGAATTTGAACTCAGAACTTCGCTAAGCATTTTTGCCTGGTGGGTTAACCAGTCTGCCAACTTGCGGCCCGCTTCGCGTATTAATTAAAATAAATATTATAAGACCCGTGTGCGTAATTCTGATTGGAGTCAGCTTTTCGTTTACGCATAATTAGTTATATAAAGAACTAATAAGGAATTACAAAGTTGTAATTATTTGTACAATTATTATAAATATGATGAATGCTAAAACTATTTGAAGAATCTAATGTTGAAATTGATATTTAGAAAAGTTTTCAAATGTATTGAGTTTCTCTCTCTCCAGATATTTTTTCGTCTTTTGCGAAAATGGGTTATATTTTATTTTTTGTGTGTGTGTGTACGTTTTGTTGTTGTTGTTTTTTTTTCTTTTAGATTAACATGAAAATCGTGGTTTTGTTGTTGTTTTGGTTTTGTAATCGTATATATTGGCGGTTTTTTGGGTTATGATCACAAACTAAAACTGAAAACCGATATTGATTTTCGGCGGGGTAGAGAAAATCGTATTTTGATTTTTTGGGAGGAGGGGTCTTTTTCATTTTTATTTGTTTTTTTTTATTTCTTTTTTTTTTTTTTTGAGAATTGAAATCTCTGTATTTTTTGAAATAGGATTTTCAAAAAACAAATTCAAAAAAAATTTTTTTTTAAATAACAAATGATGGGTGGAGTAAAAATTTTAATTATAAAAATTTTAGTTCTCGTTTTTGTTTTTTTTTTGTCTTTTTTGCACACTTGTAATCTCCACTGTTGTTGGAAATCTAAAAAACCAAAGAAATTTTTGAAGAAGAAACTAAAAATAAAAAAGAAACGGTGGTGGGAGGGGACTCTATTCAACAGCTTTGCCTTTATATTCCCTGTAATATCAGCTTCAAATTTTGGCACAAGGGCAGCGATTTCAGGGCATGGTATTAAGTCAATTACATCGACCCCAGTCAGCACTGGATTAACCATTAAAAGGAAGGATGAGGCGGGGGGGGGGGCACCACAGAAATAGTAAATGGTTTATACCACAAAAGACATCACTTTCAACTTGCTAAAATAACATTCAGGATGCCTTTATCTCTACTAAGTACAGAGGCAGATGTGTTGGCGCAGGAGAGGCTGTGTGGTAAGTAGCTTGCTTACCAACCACGTGGTTCTGGGTTCAGTCCTACTGTGTGGCACCTTGGGCAAGTGTCTTCTACTATAGCTTCAGGTCAATCAAAGCTTTGTGAGTGGATTTGGTAGACGGAAACTGAAAGAAGCCTGTCGTATATATGTATATATATATATATATATGTATGTGTGTGTGTATGTTTGTGTCTGTGTTTGTCCCCCCAACATCGCTTGACAACCAATGGTGGTGTGTTTACGTCCGCATAACTTAGCGGTTCGGCAAAAGAGACCAATAGAATAAGTACTGGGCTTACAAAGAATAAGTCCTGGGGTCGATTTGCTCGACTAGAAGAAACAGCTAAAGTCCAAACCACTAATTATGGATAAATTCTCGAAGGGAATGAAAAATAAAAACATTTACCATCTATTTCCTGGACTAATTTTTCTATACACTAGGCCACTGGTAGTAAAAATTTCTAAAATCTTTATTACCCTGATATTATTAATTATATATATATATATATGTATGTGTGTGTGTGTGTGTATGTATGTTTATATATATATATGTGTGTGTGTATAATTATATATATTCATCATCATTTAACGTCTGTTTTCCATGCTAGCATGGGTTGGACGGCTCGACCGGGGTCTGGGAAGCCAGGAGGCTGCACCAGGCTCCAGTCTGATCTGGCAGTGTTTCTACAGCTGGATGCCCTTCCTAACACCAACCACTCCGGGAGTGTAGTGGGTGCTTTTTACGTGCCACCGGCACGGAAGCCAGTCAAGGCAGCGCTGGCATCAGCCATGTATGGATGATGCTTTTTTAGGTGCCAGGGGAGGCTGGCAACGGCCATGATCAGTTGGTGCTTTTTACGTGCCACTGGCACAGAAGCCAGTCAAGGCAGCACTGGCATCGGCCACGTTCGGATGGTGATATATATGTTTGGGTATATGTTAGTCTTGACATTATGTTATGCCTGTCAATGTCGTACAAGCAGTGCCATTCATTTCCAGTCTTCCTTGAAAAACATGTCCAGTCGTATGGAAACATTGCCCTACTTGGAAACAAGAAGAGAGTTAAGTGGCAGGAATGGCCAAAGATTAATCTGCCTCAACGAATTTCATTTGACCCATGCAAGCATGAGTTTCACCGTTAAAACAAAATATTTCAAGCCACTTGATGTTTCTGTATAATTTCCGTTTTTTGCAGCTTAATGATGACTTGTTTGGACGATTCCGGCGTGTCGTGCTCAAAGAAGAATTCTTTGACATGATCTACAAAGCACACAGCCAACATGGCAGCAGAAATCACATAGGCTTTGAGAAGACAATATTTCAAGTAGGATCTTCTTTATATTCCTTCTTGCAAATTTCATTCTTTGCTTTTTTGATGCCATATTTCTCTTCAAATGCCCTACTTCTGTATAACTCATTCTCTCTTCCTCCCCCTCTATCCCTCCCCTTCTATCCTTCCCACTCTCTTCCTCCCACTCTCTCCCTCCCACTCTCTTCTTCCCACTCTTTCCCTTCCTCTCTCTTTCTCCCTCTCTATCCCCCACTATTTCCCTCCTCTCTGGCCCTCCCTCTCTATCCCTCCCACTCTCTCCTCTATCCCTACCTCGCTATCTCCTACTCTCTCCCTCTTTTCTCTTCCTCCCACTCTCTTCCTTTTCTCTCCCCCACTCTCTCCTCTCTATCCCTCCTACTCTTTCCACCTCTCTATCCCTCCCACTCTCTTCTTCCCTTCTCTCTCTCTCTCTCTCTCTCTCCCTCTCTCTCTCCTTCCTCTCTCTCTAATTCTTTTTCCCATTTTCTTTGTTCCTCTTTAGTTGAAACGCAATTATTCACACATCCCCTGCGAGGTGGTGCTGAAGTTCATGAAGATGTGTCCAGTCTGCGCCGGTTCCGTGGCCGAAGAGAACATCTCCCTCTTCTGTCTGAAATATGAAGACGACATCCCTGCCGACCCAAAGTGCCAACAGAACCCGGGAAAATACATCAAGAAAGAAAAACCGAAAAAGGTGAAGAAATCACCGACAACGATGAGGAAGGCGGCTCGAGCGAAGGCCAAAACCACGACAACAACAACAACAACAGTCAAAGCAAAAACAAAAACGAAGGTTACATCAGCGAAAAAGACAAAAGCGACAGCAAAAAAGACAGAGACATCAACACGAAAAGCAAAGAGGACATCAACAGCGATGACAACCGCAACAACAAGAGAAACGACTTTAGCTCGTCAACCCAAAGCTAACACCAATATCAAAATAAGCAATAAGATTTTTGGAGAGAGACCATCACAGCAAGATCACGACTACGTCCGCACCCGACATCATTTACCAATTACATATTCATTGGCAGGACCCAAGAATAGCTCTGTACCAAATTTCAGAGATTATACTAAGAACCAGCGCGTGCATGTTCTAAGGGCAAGTTACTTTATGGCTGTTGGCAGAGTGAGTTGTTTAAATTTTTATATTTTTCTGTGTTTTTTTTTTCAGTTCTATATTTAAGAGATGAGGAATTATGTACACTATTTACATTATTTACATTTGACGGATATTTGTCCTCATTTTGTTTGTTGTTAACAATGTTTTGGCTGATATACTCTCCAGCCTTTGTCAGGTATCTTGGGAAAATTTCAAACTGGGGTTCTCATTCCTAAGATATTTTTCAATGTTGTTATTATTATTATTATTATTATTATTATTATTATTCTATGTCTAACTTTCGCTTTACAAGTTGGCTCCAAGTCTCACCCAGAGACCTCAAGAGACAACAGGTTGGAAGTTCATGTTGTTGTTATGCCTAGTGTGCCATATATTGGGGCGGGGGGTTGTACTAGTGAATGTCCAAAAAAAAAAAACGAAAATTAAAATTATTATTATTATTATTATTATTATTATTATTATTCCCTGTGGGATGAAGTTACAATAATAGACAGAGAACACCACTGGAAAATACGAAAACTAAAAGAAGCAGCACATATGCTAAGCAGACTGAGTGCAGATATGAATAGCATATGGGAACCAGTATTAAGGAAGGATAGGAAAATATTAGATTTATAAGCCCTAAAAATTCGCTCCATAATTGCCCACAGGCATAACCCCAAGATTCCGAGTTCAATTCCTGGCAGTGACCTGAATAATAATAATAATAATAATAACATCATAAAATACCTTAGGAATGAGAACCCAGGTTCGAAATTTCCCCCAGATACCTGATGAAGGCTGGAGGGTGTATATCAGCCGAACCGTTTTGCTTTTGTTATTCTTCATACTCTTCAATACCCTGCTATTCAAGATTTGGGAGTTTTTATAATTTTCATATGTAACTACTCCTTTTTTTCTCTCCTTGTTGTTTGATACTCAATAATTTCACATGGAGGAGGCGTGTGTGGCTTAGTGGTTAAGCTGTTGGACTCATGGTTGTAAGATTGTGGTTTTGATTCCCGGACCGGGCAGTGTGTTGTCTTCTTCAGCAAGATACTTCACTTCATGTTGCTCCAGTCCACTCAGCTATAGAAATGAGTTTAGCCTGGGGAGGGATGGGCTCCACCAGGCTTTCTCGCCCTATATATGCAACATAGCTGCAGTGTCCAAACGACCCCCAAGGGGTTAAGGGACTTGTTATAATAGTAATTTCAGCCTATACAATCAATATATATCATCATCGTTGTTTAACATCCATTTTCCATGCTGGCATGGGTTGGACGATTTGACCGAGCCAGCGACTGTACCAGGCTCCAATCTAATCTGGCAATGTTTCTACAGCTGGATGCCCTTTCTAATGCCAACCACTTTGAGAGTGTAGTGGGTGCTTTTTACATGCCACCAGCACAGGAGCCAGCCAGTCAGGCCTGGCATCAATCACTTTCAGATAGTGCTTTTTATGTGCCACCTGCATGGGCATTGATCACATTCAGATAGTGCTTTTTACATGTCACTTGCACAGGGGCCAGAGGGAGCTAGCATCGACCACATTTGGATGGTGATTATATATAATAATAATATTGTTTAACTCTATTTGATTATTTATTTAACTATTATCATTAACCTGAAGATTGACTTTAAATTTAATTCAAATTTACTTCAATTGAATTTAAACTTAATTGTAATTCGAATTTAATTGTAGCCATGAAATGCACGTAGTGTTTTTACTTATTATATTATATATTTATCATTCACTTTATACTTTTTGAGATCTAGTTATATGTTATTTTTTTTTTTTAAATTCTATAATTTTATATATATATATATATATATATATATATATATATATATATATATATATATATATACTGTTATATTTGTCATTTTCCAGGTAACCATCATTGATATCAAGGAGCTGCAAGCTGAAACTGTGCCATCTAACCAGTTTACACTAGTGGTACATTACGTTGACCTCTGGTCAAAGTACAGCGTCTTCTGGCCATTGTGTAAGAAAGACATCAGTGAACTGGCATTGGGCATTGCCAAAAACGTATTCGCCTACTTTGGCGCTCCAAGACAGTTAATCTACAATGGCTGCACCATGCAGGCTGCCGAACAACTGGAAGAGGTGCTTCGTGTGTGGTCATCCCAAATTAATGTTACCACAAGTATCTTAGAAGATCCATTGGCGTCATCAGGACCATTACATTGGAGAATTTTTGAAGATCTGAAAACCCTTCCGCAAGACTCTTGGGAAAGTCATCTCTCAAAGTTACAATGTAAATTTAACAGTTTCTTATATATAACTACTAGCAGTATCGCCTGGCGTTGCTCGGGTTTGTAAGGGAAATAACTATATAAGCATTTTAGAGAGTTACTTCCCTTATATAAAACCGAGCGAAAATGGATTAAAAATGGGGTAAAATGATGGTAAATTTTTTTTAAATCATAGACGCGCACTAATACCCAGAAGGGCTCGATATGAATCACGACTATAAGATACCCGCTTTTGGTTAAACTGCACCGCAAAATGTGGGAGTGGTTAGGAATCTAAATTGGAGTAGACAGACTCTCACACAACTTCACTTATATATATAACGATATAGTTAGAAACCAATATGCATGTTTGTGCTTATATGTATGTATGAATATATATCATCATCATCATTGGCAGTGTTTCTACAGCTGGATGCCCTTCCTAACGCCAACCACTCCGAGAGTGTAGTGGGTGCTTTTTACATGCCACTGACACAGAGGCTAGAGGGAGCTGGCATCGACCACATTCGGATGGTGCTTTTATGTGCCACCAGCACGGGAGCCAAACTATATAGGCGTTAGGAAGGGCATCCAGCTGTAGAAACTCTACCAGATCAAGACTGGAGCCTGGTGCAGCCATCTGGTTGCCAGCCCTCAGTCAAAACCGTCCAACCCATGCTAGCATGGAAAGCGGACGTTAAACGATGATGATGATGATGATGATGTATATTGTGAAGGCACATAATCCAGTGGTTAGAGCATCGGGCTTACAATCATGAGATAGTGAGTTCCATTCCTAGACTGGGTTGTATGTTGTGTTCTTGAGCAAGGTTCTTTATTTCACGTTGTTCCAGTTCACTCAGCTGTTGGAATGAGTTACGGCATCACTGGTGCCAAGCTGTATCAGCCTTTGCCTTTCCTTTGGATAACATCGGTGGCGTAGAGAGGGAAGGCTGATATGAATCAGTGACTGCTGGTCTTCCATAAAAACAACCTTGCCAAGATTTGTGCCTTGGAGGGAAACTTTCTAGGTGCAATCCCACGGTCATTCATGACTGAAGGGGTCTTTATATGTATATTAATGACGTGTAGGGGACACCGTATCTTGTTCTGCTCTCATAATATACTATAAGGTATATTATAAATACGTTTAATAAACATTGTAGCATATTATGTTTGCAGAACAAAATACGGTGTCCCCTACACGTCATATTTTCGGAGTAAAAATTTTTGCCAACATAGCATGGCAGTCCTGGTTTAGGACGAATGTTGCTGTAATTTAGCCCCAGGAAACATCATCTCCAGCTTGCTATACGACACGATCTGTGCCCTTATTTTTTCGAACAAGGGAATTGAGCACCCCCACTCAGGACTGCCATGTTATGTTGTGGCAAAAATCTTTGCTCCAAAGTAATGTTGCTGAATATCTCACGTTGTGAGATTTAAAAATAGTAATCTATTAATATATTTTCGTTCAAGCTTCAAGTATAGTGGGAGGGACCTTTGTTGGATGAAATAAGTAAGAGTAGTGTAGTAGGAAGGGCCATTTGTTGGCTGAAATAAATAAGTAGTAGAATGGTGGGAGGGTCCTTAAGTAGCAGTAGGAGTATAGTGGGAGGAGCCTTTGTTTGATGAAATAAGTAACAGTAGTGTAGTGGGAGGGTTCTTAAGTAGCAGCAGCAGTATAGTGGGAGGGGCCTTTGATGGCTGAAATAAGTAACAGTAATGTAGTAGGAAGGGCCATTTGTTGGCTGAAATAAATAAGTAGTAGAATAGTGGGAGGGTCCTTAAGTAGCAGTAGTATTGTGGGAGGGTCTTTTCTTGGCTCACATTTTAGCTAAAGGGCAGTTCATAGTTGACTACAGACTTTAGACTTAGCTGCAAGGCCTTCATCTGATGCCCTAAATCATTCCATATTTCACTTGTCTTTTCAGACTTAGCCAATACAAAGTTTGTGAAAACCCATGGTCGCATCACACCATACGAGGCTGTATTCGGTCACATGCCCTTAACAGAAACGTTTGTTAGTCAATCTGATACCCAGAGCAGTAAGTACCCAGTTATTTTTACAGCCCTTCATTAATCTTATGTTGTTGTTCTTCTTTCTCTCTCTATCTTCATCTTCTTCCTCTTCCTTCCATTACCCTCTTCTCTTCCTTTTATCTTCATCAACCCTTTTTTTTTTGTCAAGACCCGGCAGGACAAGTGAGACCATAACCCATGGCCTCTACCTGGGATGTAGCCAGTCCACTTATGCATACCTTTCCTTCTTGGGGCACAAAACTCTACTTGTGAAGACCTGTTGAGGCAAGTGAGAATCGATCAATATCAATGGAAATTGTAGCCGGTGGCACCTAAGCAAACCATCCGAACTGGGCGTTGCCAGCGCCGCCCCGGCGGGCCTCCGTACCGGTGGCACGTAAAAAGCACCATCCGATCGTGGCCGTTGCCAGCTTCGCCTGGCTCCCCTGCTGGTGGTGCATAAAAAGCACCATCCGACCGTGGCCATTTGCCAGCCTCGCCTGGCCCCCGTGCTGGTGGCACATAAAAAGCACCATCCGACCGTGGCCGTTTGCCAGCCCCGTCTGGCAACTGTGCCAGTGGCACGTAAAAGAGCACCCACTACACTCACAGTGTGGTTGGCGTTAGGAAGAACATCCAGCTGTAGAAACACTGCCAGATCAGACTGGAGCCTGGTGCAGCCTTCTGGCTTCCCAGACCCCAGTTGAACCGTCCAACCCATGCTAGCATGGAGAGCGGACGCTAAACGATGATGATGATGATGATGATTCTCATTTCTTATCACAATTGTCTTCCTTCCCTTGCAGTTAGGAATTTCTCTTCCTAACTGCATGGTTTGGGGCCTAGTGCTACCACCACCTTTTCATCATCACCTCTTCCAATGCCTCCTCCCCTCTTAAAAGTTTTTTATCTTGCAAGTACTTGGTGACTCTGTCCGTGCAGGTGCCACTTAAAAGCATCCAGTCCACACTATAAAGTGGTTGGTGTTTGGAAGGACATCCAGCTGTAAAAACCTTGCCAGAACTGACCTCACCTGTGCTTGTGCCACATAACTATGATGATAACAGTACATACATATGTGTGTGTGTGCTTTTTTTTGTTTTTTTATTTCTTTTACTATGTTTTTCAGTCATTTGACTGCAGCCATGCTGTAGCACCACCTTTAGTCAAACAATAATCGACCCCTGGACTTATTCTTTGTAAGCCTAGTACTTATTCTATCGGTCTCCTTTTGCCGAACCACTAAGTTGCGGGGATGTAAACACACCAATATCGGTTATCAAGCAATGGTGAGGGGGGGGAGAAACACAGACACACAAATACATATATATATACACACACACACGCGCATATATATATATATAATATATATATATACACATATGTACATATATATATATACATATGTACATATATATATATACATATATATATATATATATATATATATATATTATATATATATATATAATATATATATATATACATATGTATATATATATATATATATATATATATATATGTAGTATCTATCTACCAAATCCACTCATAAGGCTTTGGTCAGCCTGAGGCTATAATAGAAGACACTTGCCCAAGGTGCCCTACGCAGTGGGACTGAACCCGCAACCATGTGGTTGGGAAGCAAACTTCGTACTACACGGCCACACCTGCGCATATATACAATATGTTTTAGGTGCATAATGAAATAAATGATTAAATGTTTTAACAATCACCATTTTTGGGAGATTTTTGTTTTTTCCATCATCCTCATCATTTTAAGTTCCCTGTCTCCATGACTGTGTGGGAGTCAGATGTAATTTGATGAGGCAGATTTTTATTTTTCTGTGGCCGGATGCCCTTCCTGTCGCTGACCCTCCTTTGTTTTCAGCCGAGGTAATATTTCCAGACATGTTTTTGCAGAAGATTGGAAATGAATGACACCGCTTGTAAGACAGTGGGTCTCATTTACGACTATCACAAGATGTCAAGAAAAGAGACCCTACGCATACACACACACATATAATATACAGCTGGCATTCATCTACTAATACATTCCCAGGACATTGGTCTACCGAGGAAGACACTTTTCTAATGCGCCAAACAGTGGAACTTAACCCCAAAACCACATATTTACAAGGCAAACTTCTTAACTGCTCAGCCATTGCTGTACCTAATTATAAAATAAACATCTCAAAAGAAAAATGTTACCTCACCCCCCGGCCACAAAAACATCAGTGCTACAGTCACCTTTGTAGTTAATAATATATTTATCCGGTGGCAAGCTGGCAGAAACGTTAGCATGCTGGGCGAAATGCTTATTGGTATTTCGTCTGTCTCTACGTGCTGAGTTCAAATTCTGCCGAGGTCGACTTTGCCTTTTATCCTTTCGGGGTCGATAAATTAAGTACCAGATACGCACTGGGGTCGATGTAATCGACTTAATCCCTTTGTCTGTCCTTGTTTGTCCCCTCTATGTTTAGCCCCTTGTGGGCAATAAAAAACAAAAATATATATTTATCCGTCGTGAGCTTGCCGTTCATCCTTTTGGGGTCGATTAAATAAGTTCCATTTATGCACTGGGGTCAATGTAATCGACTTAATCCCTTTGTCTATGCTTGTTTGTCCCCTCTATGTTTAGCCCCTTGTGGGCCATAAAGAAATAAATATTTATCCGTCGCCTTGGCATCTGTGTAGTTACTAAATTTTATCTTCTTGCTGATTTCTCTCCCCCAGAGACCCCTGCCAATGGGAACATGACCAATGTCAGGAAAAAGCAACGAAGTTCTTCTGGGAGCAAAGGATCAAAGGCCTCCACTGCTGGTGACTCGGTCCCTGCTAACGCCAGCAGCAACACTTCCAACGATGCCAATTCGGGGGTAGTGTACGAAGCCCAGCTAGGCCCCCTCCCGTCGCCGCCTTATCCTGTCGCCTGCACCATCAACATTGCCAACAGAAGTCCAAGGTCTCTCCTGCCCAGTACCCTGACCGTGCTGCAGCAGACAACAGCACCGACACCCATGTCTGGTAACGCAAATCAGTTGATAAACGCTTCTACTACCATTGCTGTTGATGTTGTTAGTGTTTTGTGTGTGTGTGTGTGGGTAGGTGTGTGTAGACAGACAGGTGGTAGGTAGGTAGATTGGTAGGTAGGTAGGTAGGTAGGTAGGTAGGTAGATAGGTAGGTAGGTAGGTAGGTAGCTAGGTAGGTAGGTAGGTAGTAGGTAGGTAGGTAGATAGATAGATAGATAGATAGATAGATAGATAGATAGATAGATAGATAGACAGACAGATAGACAACACAGACAGACAAATGATAGATAGATAGATAGACAGACAGGTAGACAACATAAGTAAGACAGACATATAGATGACATAAAATAGATAGATAGACAGACAGACAGATAGGTAGGTGCATAGACAGACAGACAGGTAGAAAGATAGAATGATAGACAGACAGACAGATAGATAGACAAATAGACAACACAGGTAAGACAGAGAGGTAGATACACAGATAGATAAATAGACAAATAGACAACACAGGTAAGACAGACAGGTAGATAGATACACAGATAGATAGATAGACAAATAGATAGGTAGGTGCAGGTATGGCTTTGCATTTAAAAAGCTTGCTCCCCAACCATGCGGTTTCAAGTTGAGTTCCACTGGATGGCAGCTTAAACTAATGTCTTCTATTAAAGCCCTAGGCCAACCCAATCCTTCTGAATGGATTTGGTGGAACAGAAACTGAAGGAAGCCCGATGTGTGTGTGTGCGTGTGTGTCCTCGTTTTGACCTCACGTGTTAATTCTAAATGACTGTCACTGCAATACAAAGCTTTGTCATTCGTGTCCAGCATTCTACAGAAATATGCTTGACCATGGGACGACGTTGCCTTGCTTGGAAGCAGGTGAGGGTTGCTGACAGGAAGAGCGTCCAGCCATGGTAGAAAAAAAAGAATCTTCCTCTTCAACGAATACTGTCCAACCTACAAAAGCTCGGGGAAAGTGGACAACGACAATGCAGTGTTGTGATGGATTACCTTGGGGAGGGGAAAAAACGTTATTGATAATGTTTGCATGAAATTTAAGTGTTCTCACATTACAACATCGTCATCATCATCATCACCATCATCATCATAACCACAATCATCACCACCATCATCGTCATCATCATCATCATCAACATCATCATCATCATCATCATCAACATCATCATCACCATCATCATCATCACCATTATCATCATCCCCATCAACGTCATCGTCATCAACATTATCATCACCATCAACATCACCATCATCATCATCATCACATCATCATCATCACCACCACCATCATCACCACCACCATCATCACCACCATCATCAACATCATCATTGGACAAGTGTCTTCTACTATAGCCTCAGGCCAACCAAAGCTTTGTGAGTGGATTTGGTAGACAGATACTGAAAGAAGCCCATCGTATATATATATATATAATATATATATATATATATATGTGTGTGTTTGTGTGTCTGTGTTTGTCCCACCAACATCGCTTAACAACCAATGGTGGTGTGTTTACATCCCTGTAACTTAGCGGTTCGGCAAAGAGACCGATAGAATAAGTACTAGGCTTACAAAGAATAAGTCCTGGGGTCGATTTGTTCAACTAAAGGTGGTGCTCAGCATGGCGGCAGTCAAATGACTGAAACAAGTTAAAGTGTAAAAGAGTCTGTTAATTTTCCTTTTTCTTTTTCTTTTCCCTTCCTCTCCTTTCCTCAAACCCTTACTCCTGTTCATTACTCCTTCCTTTCTCCAAACACCTGTGTTTTTCCAACACGGTTTTTTTTTTTTATTTGTTTGCAGATTCGCTGACGTATGTCGTGTCCAAGACGGAACCGACCAGCGATTCCGATACGCTGCTGATGGAGGTGGACAACAACAACACTGTCATGACAACCGCTGCGACATCGCCAATGATGACAGCCTGCTCCTCTGACTCCCTCTCCGTTGCCGCCAACACCACCGTCACGGATTCTGCGACCACTTCTATAGGTGACATTCAAGTCAAGATGGAAACCGTTGATGATACGAGCAATGAACTAGCTGAGATCAAAACAAGCGATGCCATACACAACCAAGCTACAATATCTGCCATTGAAACAGTTGATGCAGGTAAATTTAATTAAATCCTACCATATTTGATGGCACCTGAAAAATGCCAAGAGATATTAGGCTTGATACATATTCAGGTGCAAATAATATTCAGTGCATAGAAGTATGTAATATTTAACCTGTCAGCCTTCATCATCATCATCATCATCATCGTTTAGCATCCGTTTTCTGTGCTAGCATGAGTTGGACGGTTCGACTGGGGTCTGGGAAGCCAGAAAGCTGCACCAGGCCCAGTCTGATCTGGCAGTGTTTCTACAGCTGGATGCCCTTCCTAACGCCAACCACTCCGTGAGTGTAGTGGGTGCTTTTTACGTGCCAGACGAGTCTGGCAAACGGCCACGATCGGATGGTGCTTTTTATGTGCCACCGGCACAGGGGCCAGACGAGGCTGGCAACGGCCACGAACGGATGGTGCTTTATATGTGCCGCCGGCACGAGGCCAGTCGGGGCGGCGCTGGCAACGGCCACGTTTGGATGGTTCTCTTACGTGCCACTGGCGCTAGTATCACAGCTGCAATTTCCATTGATGTTGATCGATTTCGATTCTCACTTGCCTCAACAGGTCTTCACAAGTAGCGTTTTGTGTCCCAAGAAGGAACGGTATGCATAAGTGGACTGGCTACATCCCGTGTAGAGGCCATGGGTTATGGTCTCACTTGTCCTGCTGGGTCTTCTCACGCACAGCATACTTCCAAAGGTCTCATCATCAACATCATCATTTAACATCCGCTTTCCATGCTAGCATGGAATGTTTTGAGGGAGATTTAGCTGTTGCTTTGCAGCCATTTCAGTGGCTTCATAGAGGCTCCCTCATTTGCTCATGGATATATTCATTTACTGTTATTGTTGCTTAAATACCAGTTCAGCACAAATAGTGCATTCCATCAGTGACCATTCCATCATTTTTCCTCTTTAATTATTTTTGGTTAATTTTCTTTATTTAAAACATTAATGTTTTGGGGCGGGGGGAAGGTTTAGTGACTATTTACAAACTGGAGTCTGGTGCAGCTTACCAACTCTGGTCAAACCGTCCGTGGGATGGGCTACTCGACCTGAAGAAAATTCTAACTGGGCCCCACTTGTAAGGTCATGTGCTGTTTATCTTGATATGAGATCTGTTTTTTTTATTACCCATGTGGGCCAACAAATCTTGATATGAGATCTGTTTTTTTTATTACCCATGTGGGCCAACAAATCTTGATATGAGATCTGTTTTTTTTATTACCCATGTGGGCCAACAAATCTTGATATGAGATCTGTTTTTTTTTTATTACCCATGTGGGCCAACAAATCTTGATGTGAGATCACCATGTCATGCACATACGGTTGTAATGCATGTGCCTGGTGTAACCCTTATCAGACGGGTAGTCATGACGGGTATACTGGGCTTCGTATATTTTACCCCAGTGTCGCTTTCATGGCATGCACTGCTCTCGATTGAACCATGGACAATAAATGTTAAACGATGATGATGATGATGATGATGTACCGAAGGCAGTTTAATCAACCAGTACCCTGCAAGGCAGTACTCCAGCATAAATCACAGAGCAATTACGAAAACAATTAAAATAACAGTATTTATTTCTTGTTTGTAATAACGTCTACAGGAGTGGCTGTGTGGTAAGTAGCTTGCTAACCAACCACATGGTTCCGGGTTCAGTCCCACTGCGTGGCATCTTGGGCAAGTGTCTTCCGCTATAGCCCCGGGCTGACCAATGCCTTGTGAGTGGATTTGGTAGACGGAAGCTGAAAGAAGCCTGTCGTATATATGTATATATATATATATATGTGTGTGTGTGTCTGTGTTTGTCCCCCTAGCATTGCTTGACAACTGATGCTGGTGTGTTTACGTCCCCGTCACTTAGCGGTTCGGCAAAAGAGACCGATAGAATAAGTACTGGGCTTACAAAGAATAAGTCCCGGGGTCGATTTGCTCGACTAAAGGCGGTGCTCCAGCATGGCCGCAGTCAAATGACTGAAACAAATAAAAGAGTAAAAGAGAGTTGTCTCCCTTAATTGTTCTTTTTTTTTTTAGCAAGCCTTCCTATGTTTAAAGGTGTTCAAACTATAACCGTCTTTAAATTCATTTGTTTTTAATGGCAGGATGTAATTTATGGGAGGTTTGGTTGCTATTTTTAGCAGGTTGTGTTTCCATATAGTGATTGATTCCTTCTTTCGATCGGATTCGTTCGTTGTTGTTCTTATTGTTGTTGTCTCCATTGCATCCTTGATAAAAAGGAGTTCCAAGTTGTGACCACCCTTCGTTTGCAGAATCGCTTGCATGCCGGACTAAAAAGCTGTTTGGCATTTCGTCCGTCTTTATGTTCTGAGTTCGAATTCCACTGAGGCCGACTTTTGCCTTTCATCCTGTTAGGGCCGATAAAATAAGTACCAGCCGAATACTGGGGGGAGGGGGTCGACGTAATCGACTCTCCCTCCCCCACTCCCCCCAAAATTCCAAGCCTTATTGTTGTTGTTGTTGGTGTTTTGCTCCTTGACAACCGTAAGTGAGCAAGACTTAATCAAAGACGCTCCAAGCCGTGGCCAGCCCTCATTGGCTCGGGTATACGTTGTGTAGTTTCACGTCAGCTTCGATCGAGCTGGTCTCTAATCAAATGCGTTCCAGCCGTAACCATCCCTCGTTGACATGGTTTATTATTGTTGTTTTGCTCACGTCAGACTCGATCAAGAAGACCTTTTATCAGAAGCGTTCCAACCGTGACCCTCTCTCAGTTGCTCAGCGTTATCTATATTCATTTATTTATTTATTCTTAAAGTGGTAAGCTGGCAGAAGCGTTAGCACGCCGGGCGAAATGCTTAGCGGTATTTCGTCTGCCGCTACGTTCTGAGTTCAAATTCCGCCGAGGTCGACTTTGCCTTTCATCCTTTCGGGGTCGATAAATTAAGTACCAGTTACACACTGGGGTAGATGTAATCGACTTAATCCGTTTGTCTGTCCTTGTTTGTTCCCTCTATGTTTAGCCCCTTGTGGGTATTAAAGAAATAGGTATTTCGTCTGCCGCTACGTTCTGAGTTTTAATTCCGCCGAGGTCGACTTTGCCTTTCATCCTTTCGGGTCGATAAATTAAGTACCAGTTACGCACTGGGGTCGATCTAATCGACTTAATCCGTTTGTCCTCTCTGTGTTTAGCCCCTTGTGGGTATTAAAGAAATAGGTATTTCGTCTGACGTTACGTTCTGAGTTCAAATTCCACCGAGGTCGACTTTGCCCTTCATCCTTTCGGGATCGATAAATTAAGTACCAGTTGCGTACTGGGGTCGATCTAATCGACTGCTCCCCTCGCCTCCCCAAAAATCTCGGACCTTGTGCCTAGAGTAGAAAAGAATATTTGTCCTCGCTGCATCGACAGCTTCAGTATGTTAAAGAGTTGCCTCCCTTATCCCCCTTCAGCTGTTTATTTTGTATCCAAGTAGGGAAGGCGGGAATTGGGTGATGGCCAATTTCTACAGCAACAAAAAAAACGCAGTAGAAAACATTGGTGAACTGAAATAACTTCATCGTCATCATCATCATGCTCCGATGTGGTGTAACAACCAATCCCCCAGCCGGTCGGGATTCTCAGTGCTGGTTGTACTATTCATCCTTTCCAACGCTGAATGCGAAACGTGACTCATGAGACGTGATTTTTTCTCTGAGTCACCATCTCACCTTTGTAAGTCAATCCCCCCTCGCAAGATTACTCATTCACGGTAGCGAGGACTGAAGCGGCATGAAATGAAGTGTTTTGCCTAGTGGTTAGAGTGTTGTTCTCACGATCGCTAGGCCATGGTTTCGATTCTTAGAGATATGTTAGTGATTCATAAAATTTCAAAACAATAGAACAATCGGATCTTTTCGGTTTGAACGGCAGTTTTTTTCTAGCGGTGTCATATGAAATTGTCACCCATAATTATGACCCTAGTATCGATCTATTGCATTTCAATCTGTTTTAGGGTTAGTTAGGGTTAGGGGTGGGGGGAAGGGTATCTTTTTTTTTTCTTCAGAAATGTAAATAAACCCAATCTGTTTCCTAAACGAGGGACATATTCATACGGCACAGAATGTTTTCCACCTCAATAGACAGTCATTGATTTGCAGAAATTGAAGAAAAAAAACCAACAAATATCTTAGAAACTATAGAATTTTCTCAATAAAGCCAAGAGAAAAAGATGTTTTATAAACACATTCTGCCAGTATACGAAGTTTAAAAGTGTTTAGTTATGTGGAAATTATTTTTAAAAACTGCAGTTCAAACCGAAAAGATCCGAACAATCCATGAACACAATGGGAACACACTTAGGCTCCAGGGGTGTTTACAAGTTAATTCAACCCAACCTGGAGCCTATCATTTAAGTACTTGATTCTCTCCTAAATCCCTTAATATTGTATACACACACACACACACACACATATATATATATATAAATTTATGTGAATATCAGTGTCAGACCTTTTTTCCAGAGATGCAATTAAACACACATTCGAACTTCCATACAGTCATCATCGTTCATCATATAACGTCCGCTTTCCATGCTAGCATGGGTTGGATGATTTGACAGATGGCTGCACCAGGCTCCAATCTGATCTGGCAAAGTTTCTACAGCTGGATGCCCTTCCTAATGCCAACCACTCCGAGAGTGTAGTGGGTGCTTTTACATGTCACCGACATGAGGGCCAGTCAGGCGGTACTGGCAACGGCCGCGCTCAAATAGTGTTTTTTGCATGCCACCTGGGAGCCAGTCCAAAATGTATTCAGTCTGGCAACAGATGAGTATCATTTGAGGAATAGAGAAATCAGGAGTTATACATGAACTAATTCAAGTTTCATGCTCACATAGTGCAGTAATCAGGCAGGCTTGTATAGCATTCTGTGCTCATTTGAACAATTACTGGTTTGAGCATGGTAATCTATGCATGCCTGTCAAATTACTGCACTGTCTTAACATGAAACTTAAAGTAGCTCACATATAATTCCTGTATTCATTAAATTATATACATACACCACCATCATCATCATAGTTTAATGTTCACTTTCCATTTTGGCATGGTTTGGCCAGTTTGACTGAGATCTGACAAGCCAGTGGGCTGCACCAGGCTCCACTCTGATCTGGCAATGTTTCTACAGCTGGATGCCCTTTCTAACACCAACCACACTGAGAATGTAGTGGGTGCATTTTATGTGCCACCAGCTTAGGAGCCAATCAGGGGGCACTGGCATCAACCATGTTTGGATGGTGCATTTCACATGCCACCAGCACGGAAGCCAGTCTGGGGCACTGGCATCGACCATGTAAATATATGTATGTATGCATATGTGTGTATGTGTGTGTATATACCTATCATCATCATCATCATCATCATCATTTAACGTCCGCTTTCCATGCTAGCATGGGTTGGACGGTTCAACTGGGGTCTGGGGAGCCCGAAAGCTGCACCAGTCCAGTCAGATCTGGCAGTGTTTCTACAGCTGGATGATATATTCATCATGATAGATCGGTAGCCACTACACATTTTTTTCTCTCCTTGTTTCTTTCTGTGTTCCTTTCTGTGGAAGAGCATAGGCTCGAAACGTAAAAGACTTTTTCAATTCCCGTGCGTTAAACTAATACATCTGTTTATTTTCTACACCACCTGTGTTCGTCTTTTGTTTTTTTCGTTAATTCTCCCTATATATATATATATATGGGTGTATGTTAAAATATTGCAGTTATTTGAAATCAATTTTTAGAGTAACAACTAAACATTTGTTGGTGGTGTTACTCTGTGTTGAATCTAGAATCAAATTCATTGTGAAAATTAAGTTGGTTAGGATAAGGCTTTCTTCCCACAAGGGGACAAATATTATTTCTCTTGCTGAACAAGATGATGGGCGAAATTCGAAGTCCCAGTTAAGTCTGTCTTCACAACAAATTCCTATAATACATATATATATTTATATGTTTTTATATATATATATTTTTTTTTTTAACTTGTTTCAGTCATTTGACTGTGGCCATGCTGGAACACCGCCTTTAGTCGAACAAATCGACCCCGGGACTTATTCTTAGTAAGCCCAGTACTTATTCTATCGGTCTCTTTTGCCGAAAGGCTAAGTGACGGGGACATAAACACAACAGCATCGGTTGTCAAGCAATGCTAGGGGAACAAACACAGACACACAAACACACATATATATACATATATACGACAGGCTTCTTTCAGTTTCCATCTACCAAATCCACTCACAAGGCATTGGTCGGCCCGGGGCTATAGCAGAAGACACTTGCCCAAGATGCCACGCAGTGGGACTGAACCCGGAACCATGTGGTTGGTTAGCAAGCTACTTACCACACAGCCACTCCTGCGCCTATATATATATATAATATTTTATGTAAAATATAATACACACATATGCAGATATATTATCATCATCATTATCATCGTTTAACGTCCGCTTTCCATGTTAGCATGGGTTGGACGGTTTGACGCAGGGCTGGTAAACCAGATGGCTGCACCAGGCTCCAGTCTTGATCTGGCAGAGTTTCTACAGCTGGATGCCCTTACTAATGCCAACCACTCTGAGAGCGTAGTGGGTGCTTTTACATGCCACCGGCACGAGGGTCAGTCACATGGCACTGGCAATGACCACGCTCGGATAGTGCTTTTAGCACCCTACTAGCACAGGGCACAAGTGCCAGTAAGGCAATCACACTCGAATGGTGCCTTTTATGTGCCACTGGCACGGAAGCCGGTTACCCGCTCTGGCAACGATCACGCTCGGATGGTGCTCATGCCTGTCATCGAATTTCACTTAGATTTTGATTTTGATTATATATTATACATATCACCGTGATCACCGTGACCGACCAGGCTATCAGATGTTGTTACACATCGCTGGTTACAATGCGTTTCGCATTGTTTTAGCCATCAAATGACGCCACCCCGCTGTCTAAGCGAGCAGGCCAACAGAAGAAAGAGTGAGAGAAAGTGGCGAAAGAGTACAGCAGGGATCGCCACCACCCCCTGCCAGAGCCTCGTGGAGCTTTAGGTGTTTTCGCTCAATAAACACTCACAACGCCCAGTCTGGGAATCACGACCGCGAGTCCACTACCCTAACCACTAGGCCATTGCACCTCCATTATATTATATTATATTATATATTATACATATATATACATATATATATATATATACTTAGGTGTATTATCTTTTTTTTTTTTGTCTTTTAGCCATTTCAATGATCAAAATGCATCAGCTTGAGAAGGATAATTCCATAACCGATTCGACAAATAAAAAGAAAATTCTAAAGAAACCAACTCTAAAACTACCACCTAGAAGCAAGAACACCAATTCCGCCAAAATACTGAAATGCTATCGATTCAAAGTCAAACAGAATCTTAAGACATATGCTCACTACAAGGCCCGCAGTGCACAGCATAAAATAATCAATGAAGCGTTAGCAAACCTCGATCTGGTGGAACATGTCAGGGGTGCCCTTCCTGAATCTTCCGAACCAAATCCAGATCCTCAACAGCCATAGCCATCCTCCGAAAAAAAAATTTTTTTTTTTTTTTTGCTACCTTTTTTCTATGCAAAGAGGAAAAATAGAAATTTAAAACAAAACAAACTAAAGCATGTCAAACTGTTCAGTATTAACTTTTAGGGAAAGAAAAAATTTTCCAACAAATTGTAAATATTGTAAATGAAAACTCTTTTAAGGATATTAATCCTATTTCTCTCACAAATGTCAAGTTCCCCATTTTTAAATTTCTAAAAAGAATATTCCATATTATTATTTTTTAAAACAAAAAATATTTTTAATATTCGTTTCATTTCATTTGGGGGTTGAATGGTTTCTGGGTTTCTTTTTTATTGTTTTTAATCATGCCAGTATGCTGGGGTTGGATCAGTCTGTAAATTCATAAATTCACCAAATTTTTTTTTTTTTTGTGTGTCGTTGAATTGGTTTTATTTTTGTTAACATTTTTATGTGCTTACATTGTACGCTCACGTGCTTTTCATTGACGAGTGCTTTAATTGAACTATGATATATAGAGATTAAGAGATAGCTAATTAAACACTAATATATTAATGTATCAGGGCATAGAGATATTAATTACTGGATCTATTTATGAAGGCAGAGAAGTACCTTATTAAATACAAACTAATACACAGAGATGACAAATTAACCCCTTCGTTACCAACCTAGCTGCAACCAGCTCTGGCTCTGAGTACAAATGTCTTGACTTCAAACGTTCTGAATTAAAATCTTCTACCGAACCTTAGTCACAATCTATGTTCCTAACACCACCTTAATGATAACTAAGTTATTTTACTAAATTCTTTGTTATATTTAAAATTAATTGCAAGAAACACAGAGCATCTCAACAGAAATATGGTAACAAAAGGGTTAAAGTCACCAAGATATTTTTAACCCTTTTGATACCAACCCAGCTGAAACCAGCTCTGGCTCTGAGTACAAATGTCTTGTTTCCATAAGTTCTGAATTAAAATCTCCCACCAAACTTTAGCCACAATTTATATTCCTAACTCTAGCTGAATGATATCTAATTTATTTTACTAAATTCTTCGTTATATTTAAAGTAATTGAAAGAAATACAAAACATCTCAAACTGAATAACAGTAGCGAAAGGGTTATTGAGAAGAAAAAAGAAACTAATTCATAGCTCTGTTCTCAGGGCACATACGTAGTATGTTGCAGGCCTGCATTTGGGGCCATAAGAGAAAGCTAATTAAGTCCTAATTAGTGGGTTGTTATTTCAAAACAAAGCATGATTATCATCATTGTTTAATGTCCGCTTTCTATGCTAGCATGGGTTGGACGATTTGACTGAGGGCTGGCGAGCCAGGTGATTGCCCCAAGTTTCCAATCTGCAGCCATCTGGTTCACCAGTCCTCAGTCGAATCGTCCAACCCATGCTAGCATGGAAAGCGGGCATTAAATGATGATGATGATGATGTTTTTGGTATACAGGTCATTTATCTCATATAATTGTGCTTCACATTGGTCAAGCAACATTCTCTGAATTTCTCCGGGACAGGTGGGGGGAGGGGCCTATCAGTTATGTGAGATGCAATGCAGCACTATTTTCTTGGCTTTTGTGTCAGAGCTGTGTGTTTATAGGGTTCCTTTCGTAACCACATGGTTTCCGGCTCTATCCCACTGTGTGACACCAAGAGCAACTGTCTTCTGCTGTAGCCTTGGGCTGATCACTGCCTAGTCATAAGAGATGGAAACTGTACAAAACCCTGTTGTGCATGCGTGCGTGTATGTGTATGAGTATGTGTGTGTGCGCATGTCCTTGTCATCTCATCATTAAAAGCCATCTCCATGCTGGCACAGATGGGTTGGATAGCTCGACGGGACCCAACATGTTAGATAACTGGGTCATACTCTGACGTTTGCCTTTTACATGGTTTCTATGGCTGGATGCCCTTCCTAATGCCAACCACTTCACAAAGTGTATCGGGGCCCTTTTTTTTTTTTGTTTTTTTGTGGCACCAGCAATGGTGAAGTTGCCATCTGACCTATATAACTAAGATCCCCATCAATTGAGTGGAGTCGCAGTTGAGAGGGAGGTAGCAGTGTTATGCTAGATGGTGAAAGATTAAAGTATGAAGGAAAGGGGGTAGAACAAGTTTTCTCTGGTGTAGAAGAGATCATTGGTTACTCACATTATACAGGAGTGGGTGGGAGTCCTCAGTGTGGAGCTGGAAAGAGAGATAAAGATCATGTTGACAAGGTACAGTGGCAGAACCCTGGAGGGTAGAAGAGAGAAGCTGGAAATATACAGGTAAAGAATACAGGAAACATAGTTGGTATTGAATAAAAGAGTACAGACCCCCATCAGTCAGGAACAACCATGGGATTGCACCTAGAAAGTTCTCTGAGGCGCAAGTCCGGACAAGGTTGTTTATAGAAGATCAGCAGTCACTCATGCATACCAACCTCCCCTCTTTATACCACCAGTGATGTCACAACACATTTCTACAGCTGAGTGAACTGGAATAACGTAAAATTAAGTGTCTTGCTCAAGAGCACAACACAGAGCCTGATTCAGGAATTGAACTCACTACTTCATGATTGTGAGCCCAGTGCTCTAATCACTGTGCTATGCACTTTCACATTTGGTATTAATGCTCAATATAACTATTTCTTTACTACCCACAAGGGGCTAAACACAGAGGGGACAAACAAGGACAGACAAACAGATTAAGTCGATTACATCGACCCCAGTGCGTAACTCGTACTTAATTTATCGACTCTGAAAGGATGAAAGGCAAAGTCGACCTCGGCGGAATTTGAACTCAGAACACAGCGGTGGACAAAAGCATTTCACCCGGTGTGCTAATGTTTCTGCCAGCTCGCCGCCTATAATATACGTGTATTCTGTGAGATCGGCTGCCAATCCCCATTCATCTGTTTTACTCATCAAAAATTGCAGCCTTCGAATTCTGTATTCTAGCCTGTCTAATGTTATAAAGACTGTCTTCTTATGCCAGAGAAAATGGTTGAGTGGGGACCTGATCTTCTGCATCAGTAACTTTGTTAACATGTCTTGCCTATTGTGGTACCCCTTGAACTGTACCACATGTGTGTGTGCGTGTGTGTGTGAATGTTTAATTTCCATGTGTCATCGCATTGACACTGGTCAAGCCATGGAGATGTTACTTGCATGTCTCCTGTTAGCGGACACATCCTACAGCTCATCAGCTTCAACATGCAGTGATCAGTGGAATAGAAAATTAAGTAAGGGTTGGCAACAGGAAGAACATCCTACCACGAAATATTGTATCTCAAAGTCTCATCTAACCCATGCCAGCATGAAAAAAATGTTGACATAAAAAAAAAATCAATAACATTTAATGTAATGTGTGTGATAGAAAATTCTAGTCAACATTATGCAAGGTTTGCATATAACCCAAGGTCAGTCCTGATCAAGCAGATGTACAATCTAAAGCATTCTAGTTATGACCTCTCCTTTTCATTACACACAGACTTACTAAATATATATATAAATACACACCTACTTTATTTAGATCTATATATATATATGTGTGTGTATGTATATGTTTGTGTGTTGGTGTTTGTCCCTCCACCTTCACTTGACAACTGATGTTGGTGTGTTTACGTATCCATAACTTAGCGGTTTAGCAAAAGAGACCAATAGAATAACTACTAGGCTTACAAAGAATAAGTCCTGGGGTCGATTTGTTTGAGTAAAGGTGGTGCTCCAGCATGGCCGCAGTCAAAATAACTGAAACAAGTAAAAGAATAAAAGTAGTGCCTATACATTCATATATATATATATATATATATATATATATATAATTTTAATACACACATACATTAACTCAATTAACAAAATTATAACGATCCATTTTTTAAATTTTATAAGCAACTTTGTTAACAGAAGAAGGTAAGCCATAGTTTTTTTTGATGCCAGTAAATTCTTAAAATTATGGAAAATTAACATATATATATATATACACACACAGATATACATACATATATTGACCAGTCTGAAATACAATATCCATACATACACATATATATATAATTAAGAGAAATAACCTCTATTAAGCAATCCAATAGTGAAAGACATTATCTATATTATATAGAAAAAATTCAAATATACTATAATAAATATTTAAAAAATCAATAAATTAGATAAACATTAAATTGACTACATGCATTTCGTGACTATATCTTTAAATCAATAATAAAATCGATACTATTAAAATTCGATTAAAAAATATAGCCACTCTTCAGGTTTAAAATAATAAAATAAATAACAAATAAATATACGTATTGTAACAATAAATAATCGATTAAAATTTCGCAATATTGATA
This sequence comes from Octopus sinensis, assembly GCF_006345805.1. Lineage (NCBI taxonomy): Eukaryota > Metazoa > Mollusca > Cephalopoda > Octopoda > Octopodidae > Octopus > Octopus sinensis. The sequence goes on from NC_043015.1 coordinate 42,781,063, forward strand.
AAAAATAAAATCATAACTTATCTTTTTGAAGAATTCCATTTAATTCTATATTTATTTGTTAATTATTATATGTTAAGATACATACATTTATTTTATTATTTTAGACCTGAAGAGTGGCTATATTTTTAAATTGAATTAATTTTAATAATATTAATTTTACTATTATTGATATAAATAGTCAGTTTAATGGTTATATAATTTATTGATTTTTTGAATAATATTTATTATAGTATATTCAATTTTTTTCTATGTAATATACATAATGTCTTTCACTATTGAAATGCTTAATAGAGTTTTTTCTCTTAATTATATACATATATTATATATTGTGAAATTTAGAATGAGCATAAACATTATGCTCATTAGAATTGCTAAACTGAATTTTCCCTGTAAGTTTGGAATTATATTCCCTATTATTATTATTAATAATAATATTACTATATATATATATACAGGGTGGCCCAAAAGTAGGTTTACAATTTTTTCTTTATAATTAAGATCTAAACTTAATATATGAATGCGAGAGAAATAGTTGAATAACTATAAACCTACTTTTGGGCCACCCTGTGTATGTATGTATATGTGTATATATATATATATATATATATGCATGTATAGGTACAGGACGTCACTGGCAGTAAACAACATGATATATGAAAACAAATGAGTTAAATACGCAAATGGCGAGTGGGAAAAAGGAGAAAACAAGACAAATAATACAAAGAACGACCCTTCATCAGTTGTCGACTGTCTATCTACTCCCCATTTCAAGCATCCATTTCCAAGTATATGTATATATATATAATACTTATTTAAAATACAGAGGCCTACTATGATCCATTTTACACAAAAGAAAATCATTTGAACATAATTATATGTAATTTAATCAAAGAAAAAAATATATATGTATATAAACACTTTCTTTTGTTTATGGAACAAGTTAAATATATGGAACAATAAAAAGCCATAGTGATTCTGTTAGATTTTGTTGTTTTTATTATTATATTATTTGGAAAAATAACAGAATCAAATGTGATTGCTTTGCCGTTTTTCTTCTGAACCTCTTATTCTTCCATCTAACAATTCAGCGCCATCATTACAGTTCTTCTAACTTCCATTCTTTGTTCATGATTTGGCCACATGTTTGCACTGCAACATGTTGGAAATAAAGGGCCCTTTTTGTTGTTTTTTTTTGCAACAATCACATGATGCCAAGGCAAAGAGACACAAACACTTACACACATGCACATGGACACATACACACACACACACAAACATACACACACACACACACAAACATATATATATGTGAGTGTATGTGTGTATATAAAGCACTGGTGCCCGTGGCACTAAAAAGCACCCACTACACTCTGTAGTGGTTGGCATTAGGAAGGGCATCCAGCTGTAGAAACCATGCCAGATCAGATTGGAGCTTGGTGCAACCGCTGGCTCTCCAGACCTCAGTCAAACCATCCAACCCATGCCAGCATGGACAACGGACATTAAACGATGATATGGAGGAGAAGGAGTTGTGGATATAGGTGCAGAAGTGGCTCTGTGGTGGTAAGAAGCTTGCTTCCCAACTACATGGTTCCGGGTCCAGCCCCACTGCGTGTCACCGTTGGCAAGTGTCTTCTATTATAGCCTCAGGCCAACCAAAGCCTTGTGAGTGGATTTGGCAAACAGAAACTGAAAGAAGCCCATATATATATATATATATATATGTGTGTGTGTGATTTTGTTATTTGTGTCTGTGTTTGTCCCCACCCCCCACCATCAGTTGTTGCTGTTGTTGTTTCCGGTAATAATATTCTTGTTGATGTTGATGATGATGCTGTCATCATTTGTTCTGCTGCTTCTGCTACTGCTACTACTGCTACTACTGCTACTACTGCAGGGGAAGTTCCCTGCTGAGTCGAACAGTCCTTAGAGATGATATCATGAAAGTGCCCCTTCAAACCCAAATGGCTCAGACCAATCATTGTCTGAGCCTTAAGCAAGGGAGCTGTGGTTCCCAACCTTTTCACTATCAAGAATTGATGATTTATTGAGAAGCTGAGCTAAAGCTGCTCTGACATGTAACCTCCCACTAGAATCCTTGTGAAGGCGTGTAGCCTAGTGGTTAGGGTGTTGCAGTCAGAATCATGAGGTCATGGTTTCAATCCCTAGACTGGCTGTGTATTGAGTTCTTGAGCAAAACATTTAATTTTACATTCCCAGTTCATTCAGCTGTAAATGGATGACTTTGTGATGGGTTGGTGTACAAGGGGGAGATGGTGTCTCAGGAAATCACCTGAACAGAGCTCTCACAAACCATGCTTTGTATTCAGTAACCAAAAGGACGTATAGTACAACCCGTACTGTGAATCCCGACTGGTTGGAATTGGTTATTCAACATCATCGAAGATTAATCAATCAACCAACTAATCAATCAGTTAATCAATCAATCAACCAATCAATCAATCAGTCAATCAATCAATCAGAATCCTCATACTTTGATTGTCTTAGCTGCTGTTGCCAAAAAAACAAGTGAAGCAACAGGATGAGACTAAAATATTTTCCAAGTCAATAAGTTTCACCTCTATATTCCAGTATATATTGATATGGAGGTCAATTCGGAAACAGTGCTATGACCTACTTTTGCTGGTTTGTAGTCTTGAAGTCTGGGATATAAAGTTATTGTCCTTTGTTCTGCCATTTTCTGGAGAGAGTGATGACTTTTGAAGAGACCTTCGACTCTGTGCCAGTCAAAGAAGGGTCGAGGAAGCTACCCTTTAAAAAGCGGGGGCTGTGAGTCTGTTGGACAGTTGGGGAACCAGAGCGAGTTGGTGACAGGTGGTTCCGCCGGAGACAGTGAATGTGAAAGACAGACAAGCGAGAGGATGACAGCGTAGAGGAAGACAGGCAGATAGGATTAAGAAGAGCGAGAGGCAACGGCAACGTTGAGAAAGACATACACAGAGGATTGAGGAGGTGAGGGAGATTACGGTGTGAAGGCATTGGCTATTTGTAGTAGCTCGTAATGGTATGTTTGTTTATGTTTTGATGTGTTAAAGAAGGAAAAAGAATTGTTGAAATGTAAAAGATTGATGTGAAAAAAGGAGGAAGAAGTACTGAATTAAAGAAATGAGACTATAAAGAACATTGTGAATTGTGTTACAGAGTTGTTGAAAAAGAAAGAGAAAGACTCTAATGTAGAACATTGAACTCTGAACTATATTGCATCAATTTGAACCGTATCGTTAATGTGAACATTATTTGTTTTAATTTGATCTGAACTGTTGTCTCCGGACTGTATATTGTACCTGCATGCTTTGATCTTGTTAATTTTGTTGCATGTTATTCTCTTTGATGTACCTGATGTATTTTACATTGTATTTGATGTCGTAATTGTTATAAACTGTTCTTAAATGTAAGCCAACTGCTTTCCGCCGTGTCTCTCTGTATCTCTTCCTGTTGCTGTTGTTGTTGTTGTTGTTGTTATCTCCGGTCGCCGGTTGCCGAGTTCGCTGCCACCTTCCCCCCCCCCCACCGAATTCTCTCGTTCCGTGGCGGATTCGTCGATCGATCGAGCCGGTCGATCGTCGTCGCTCGACTTGGTAGGGTCCCGGGTTTTCCGAAGAGTTTGAGCGACGGCAGGTATTCGTAACAATATGAATGTTTTTTTTTTTTTTCACAAACCCCCTGCAGATATATAGTCCACTGCCCCTACTGGTATCACCACCTTGCTTGTAAACATCTCATCACTTATATCTGATTTGTCAACTCTTTTTACCCTTCCCTGATTTCATTTCATCCATCTTGGAAACCTCCACCAACTTTCTAAACATCTGAGTCTCCGTCTACCACCTTACGATCATGATGCTGACGCCCTAACCACTAAGCCACGAGCCTCCACTACACAAATATATAGATGCAAATAAATAGATATGATATGTATACGTAAGAAATACACAACACACATACACACACACACACACACACACACACACACACAGATCATCGTCCACAATCTCCGTTCACATGGTTAATATAATGGTTGTGTGTTAACATACATACATACATACATACGTATGTATTATATTAAGCATGTGTATATAAATCGTGGATGTTGCTGTGATGATTCTAGCGATAGTTTGGTTTGGCAATGTATCTGGCCTCCAATGTACCGCTGATGGTAGGCTGGGTAGGAAATGACGGAAGTCCATCTCCGCACTCTTTCTCAAGTACTTATTTACCTGGATTCGTTACAACACATGATATGTTAACAGTTCTGACTGTGAGTATCAAAAAAATGTGTGAGGAAGAAGCAGAATTTCAAGGAGGGAGGGAGTTGGTAGGAACGGCTTTTGTGTATTTACGTACGATTTGCCTATATACACACACACATACAAACTGCGTGTGACTAAAAAAGAGGTAGGCCGCAATATCGTTGGGACTAGAGGACTATATTTATGGAATGGTGTGGTTATGGCGACTTACATTCAGGACTTTAAGTTTCTTTACCAACGATGATCATTGCGTCTCTTCAGCTACCGCAAGCCCGGTACTTGTAATACTATCAACTATGGGTACCAAGATTACTACAGGTGAAGCTGTTCTGGAGTCATGCCGACTCATACGGGCCAGTTACCCGCTTCTGTAGAGTATATATTCTGCACCTGGATGGGACGCCAGTCCATCGCAGTATTACTCATTTTTGCTGGCTGGGGGATTGGAGCAACGTGAAATGAAGTGTCTTGCTCAAGAACACAACGCGTCGCCCGGTCCAGGGATCGAAACCATGATTTTACAATCACGAATCCAATACCCTAGCCACTAAGCCATGCACCTCTCACCAATCCCACTTACGCAAATGATCGCATGTTAAATAGGTTAAGAAACGATGGTTTAGATCCACCTGCCTTGAAAGTACTATTAACATTCCTGAGATCAACTTCTCGGATCTTATTCTTGACCTTGACATTGATCCTTCCAAGTCTTTTAGGAAATAAAAATGAGGAACTTACTACCATATATTAACGCAGGGTCCTTTTACCTTTATGTATTTTCAAAAAGCTCGTGAAAGGCGTAAGCAGTCGTCCAGCCAAGGGTTATTCAATTACGTAGCCCCTTACTAAAAACGGTATCAGAAATAACATTCCCTATCATCCTCACCATAGTACCACAAGAAAAACCAGGCTCGAAAAAGTCATACGGCTTTCTCCACCTACCCAGCCATCTTCTAAAATTTGATAAACATTTAACACAAGGGCACACATACAACAAATTTGTTTAATAGGCATACGGTTAAATTCACTTATAACTGCAACCCCTAACATGATACAAAACACAACCGCAGAGGTCCAGCTCTGCTACTGACGCTGGAAACCCATGGAGGAACCTCTTTGAGATGCTCCCTGAATGAATCTTGATACCAAGACGACCATATATAAGACAGAAGTAAAATCTACTCACCTATACGAACCAGGACCCTAAATGATATATTGGACTAACCAAGAGAACTTTACCTTTCTTTGTTTCTTCCTTTCATCTTTTCTTTCTTCCTTTCTTTTTTCTTTCTTTCCTTCATTCACTTATTCATTCATTCCTCATTTTTCCTATTTTCTCTATTTTCTTCTCTCTCTACCTTTCCTTCAATGTCAATCAATTTTTCTTCTCTCTTTTTTCTCCTTCCTCATCTTTTCCTCTTTCCACCCCATTCTTCTTTCGTCTCTTAATCGTTCTTTAGTTTCTTTTTTTCCTTCTTTCAACCTTCTATCTTAACTACCTCATTCCCATTCTTCCCTTATAAATATCCTTCTTTCTACCATTTCTTCTTCTCTCTATCTCTTACCTGTCTTAAACGGGAACAGTTGCAGAATAACTAAACACCTCACAGTATCTAGTTTCGTTCCTTTACGTATAAAAAGCACAAATACCGCCGGGTTTGTCTTTACACCCCTCGTCCTTCTGGGGTAGATAAATTAGGTACCAGTCAATTATTACAGTGGAGTCGAATAAACCAACCAAATATCTCTGCCCAAAATTCCTGGCATTCATCCAAAGTTGTAAATCGTCTTATTTTTATCTTTCTTTCTTTCTTTCTTTTTCCTGCCCTCAGCTTCTCTTTAAACGTCTACTCTCACCACCACCACCACCTCTCTCTCTCTCTCTCTCTCTCTCTCTCTCTTTCTCTATCTATGTATCTATCTCTCTCGTACACATACGCATACAGAGTCATTCACATATACAGACATACACACTGTCTTGCACGTACCTATTGACATTCTCACACACAACAGGTAGACTCACATGCACTTACACACACACACACACAAACTCACTACACTCACTCTGTCTCTTTATTCTTTCTTTCCCTCCTTCCACCTCCTCTTATTTATTTCTCTTCCTCTCTCCCTTTCCTTCTCTCTCCCTCTCTTTCACACACACGCTCACATCCTTTTATCTCTTCCCTATCCGTCTCCTACCACTCCATACGTTCTTTGTCTCTCTCTTTGCTCTCTCACTTTTCCGCTTTCCACCTTTTCTTAAAGTTCTTTCTAATTCTCTCTTTCTTTCTCCCTCTCTCTCTCTCTCTCTCTCTCACTCACTAATACACACACTCAAACACACACACACACACTCACACACACACTCACACATACTCACTAATACACACATTCACACGCATACACACTATACACCTCCCACCTCCATTCTATTTTTCTTTTCTTTCTTCTCCCCTTTCCCATCTTTTATCGTCTGCAAACAATATTTCATCACCTCTCCCTCCCCACTTTTATAATCCTTTTCTCTTCTTTCTCACACTGCCTCTCTCTCTTTCCCTCCCTCTCTCCCTCTCTCTCACTCGTTCTCCCTCCCTCTCTCTCTCTCACTCGCTCTCCCTCCCTCCCTCTCCTCTCAATTCTCTCTTTTTACACTCTTACTTCATCTCTACTCTCTCTTTCTTTCCTTTTCTATTATTAGGTTCCCGTTCACTTACTTTCTCTCTCATCCCATTCCCCCTCCCTCTTCGTTTCTTACATCCCTCCTCCCGCTCGCTTGCTCTGTGTGTGTGTGTATGTGTGTGTGTGTGTGTACGTGCGTGCGTGCGTGTGTGTGTATGTGTGTTCTCTCTAGTCTCTCTCATATTCTTTATCTTTACTCTCTTTCTCTGCATTTCTATCTCTCTCTCTCTCTCTCTCTCACACACACACACACACACACACTCTCTCTCTCTCTCTCTTTCTGCTTCTCCCTCCCCGTCTTATATTTCTTTCTCGCTCTCTTCCTCTCATTCTCACCCCATTATCACCCCCTCCCGCTGCGTTTCTAAACCCCACTTCTCTCTTTCCCCCCTCTCTCTCTCTCTTACACTTTCCTGTCCTTCTTTTCTCCTCCCCTTCATCCTCCTCTCTCATTCTCTCCTTGTATCGTCTGCAAACCTTCATTTTCTTCGTTTCACCCATATTTCCTTTCATCTTCCTTGTATTTTATCTTTTCCTTAGCATTTCATCACATCCAACCTATCAAATCTGTTCTTCGTTGTCTGTCATCTACAAAAGCACACCTAACTTTTTCCTTCAATTTCCTTCAGACTTTTATAATTAAACAACTCAGATTCAGCCACTCCGTAAACGAACAGCCGATCAGCAAGCACCTTTACCAAACGAATTAACCATTTAAGAAACCGTTCTGTTTAATTAAATAAATCAAATATAAAAACAAAATAATTTGAAACAAATAATTAACAATACTAATTAAATTAATAAATATATAAATAAAAGTTGCTTTTACTGATCTTTTTTTTAAAAAAAGGACAAATTTTGGTAAAAGAAAAGGAAATCATGACAGAGAATGAAGTCATTGAAGAACGGGTTCTGAATTTGGAACCAGTTGCCAAGACTGAATTATTGCCTGAAAGAGAAATTAAATTCTATGTGGCTTTCACGGAAGCGGCTGATCCGAAACTTGGTGGAATTCACAAGGAAGAATTTATGGATGTTGCCAAACAGATAGGATTTAGTAAAATAACCATTGAGGTGAGTGATTCTGTCTTTTTTTAAAATTATATTTAAAAAAAAACGAAAAAAAAGCTATTTTGTTTTATTTATCGATGATTTGGCAGTGGTGGGGACATTTGCGTGTGTGTGTGTGTGTGTGCGTACGTATACATGTGTGTGTATATACACACTTACCTACATATATACAGTGATAAATACATAGACATAGATATACATACATACATACATAATATTAATGTTTGTTTTTATGTTCAGTTATAATAAAAACAATTTTACATTAATCCCAAGGGTTTCTCCGTAGAGTACAAATTTATTATTCTTAACATTCTTGTTTAAGAATAATACATACATCGTACATACATTTATATATATATATATATATATATATATATATATATATATATATATATATACATACATACATATATGTGTATATGTATAATGTGTGTATGTATATATATAATAATATTAGGGAGTATAACTCCAAATTTACAGGGAAAAATTCCATTTAGTATTAAATCAAATTTCACAGTATAAATATAAATTAAATTAGAGATAAAACCACTATTAGGCAACTCAAACAGTGATATTAATTATATATATTTTCGTTTTTTATGTTTTGGTTTATGTCTATCACTGTTTGAGTTGCCTAATAGTGGTTTTATTCTAATTATATATATATATATATATATATATTATATATATATATATATACATACATATATGTGTATATGTATAATGTGTGTATGTATATATATAATAATATTAGGGAGTATAACTCCAATTTACAGGGAAAAATTCCATTTAGTATTAAATCAAATTTCACAGTATAAATATAAATTAAATTAGAGATAAAACCACTATTAGGCAACTCAAACAGTGATATTAATTATATATATTTTCGTTTTTTATGTTTTGGTTTATGTCTATCACTGTTTGAGTTGCCTAATAGTGGTTTTATTCTAATTATATATATATATATATATATAATATATATATATATATATATATATATATATATATCGTTTTTGGATTTGGTTTGCAAGATTCTTTATATGAGTTCGTGTGTTGGAGCATATTCTGTTGTGTCTGGGGAGAGTCATTTTTTTTCTTTTTGTGCCTTATAATTTAACACACTCACCTGTAAAATTTCCACTTAGTTTTGACTCTTGAGTCAAAACTATTGAAAAGGTTGCAAGACGCAACAAAAATTTTAGGAAAATAAAAATAAGAAATAAGTGGAAATTTTACCGGTGAGTGTGTTAAATCATAAGGCACAAAAAGAAAATGACTCTCCCCAGACACAACAGTATACACACACACACACACACACACATAAGCGTGTGTGTGTATATATGTATGTATGTATGTATGTATGTATGTATGTATGTATGTATGTATGTGCGTTTGTATGTATGTGAGTATGTATGTATCTATGTGTGTTTGTATGCGTATCTGTGTATGTGTATGTGTGTTTGTATGTATATATGTGTATGTATGTGTGTACGTATGTGTGATATATGTATGTATCTATGTGTCTATGTATGTATGTAAGTGTGTATGTTTGTGTGTGATGTATGTATGTATATTATGTATGTATGTATGTACGTTTGTCAATTTGCGTTGCAAGATTCTTGATGTGAAACCGCGTATTGAAACAGATATTGTATTTCGGGACGGTCATTTTTGCCTTTCTGCCCAATAAACACACGCACTATTTATTCGTTCTTCACTCGTTTATTATTATTCTTATTTTATCTTACATCCATTGCCTGGAAGTCTTTCGTCACACATCTGTGACCTCTTCAGCAACCCTTTCCGTCACGTGTATCCTCCTGCTCCACTTAATCCATTATAAACACACACACACACACACAGAGTCTTTCACTCTGCCATTGTTGTCATCGTTATTCGACAACTATTTTTCCCCATCTTATTTTGCACTTATGTTCTTACTTGTGTGTGTGTGTGCGCGCGCCCACGATCGTGTATAGGTACGTTGTATTTATGGAGATATATCAATGTGTCCGTATCACTACTCCCGTCATCATTATCGTCAGCATCATCTGTTATGTTATTGGAAGTTATGAAAATTGTTTTTAGGTAAAAAAAAACACTTCATTTTTTTAATTAAATATCGATTCATCATTTTGATAAAATTCGTATTCATCTCTCTAAATAAATGTTTACCCCTTTGAATTTGCTTCCACCTACTAAATCCGTGTTCACCTCTTTTAAATTACGTTCTCACCTATAAATCTGTGTTTATCTTTTTAAAACGTGAGTTCACCTTTTTAAATTTATGTACACTTTCTTAAATTTACGTTCACCTCCATAAAATTGTGTTTACTTCATTAAATTTGTTTTTATCTGTTCAACCTTATATTAATCTCTTTAAATTTACATCCACGTCCTTAAATTTATGTTCACCATTTTAAAATGTGTGTCCACCTCTTCAAATTTATGTTCAGGCCTTAAACTAATGTTCCCCTTTTGGAAATGTGTGTTCACTTCTTTAAATTGCGTCCACATCTTTAAATTTACGTTTACCGTTTTAAAATGTGTGTTCACCTCTTCAAATTTATGTTCATCTCTTAAAACTAGTGTTCACCCTTTTAAAATATGTGTCAATCTCTCCAATTTTGTGTTCAACGCTTAAAACTAATGTTCACCTTTTTAAAATTTGTGTCCACCTCTTAAAATTTATGTTCATCTCTTGAAACTAGTGTTCACCTTTTTAAAATATGTGTCAACCTCTCCAATTTTATGTTCATCGCTTGAAACTAATGTTCACCTTTTTAAAATTTGTGTCCACCTCTTAAAATTTATGTTCATCTCTTGAAACTAGTGTTCACCTTTTTAAAATATGTGTCAACCTCTCCAATTTTATGTTCATCTCTGAAACTAGTGTTCACCCTTTTAAAATATGTGTCAACCTCTCCAATTTTATGTTCATCGCTTGAAACTAATGTTCACCTTTTTAAAATTTGTGTCCACCTCTTAAAATTTATGTTCATCTTTGAAACTAGTGTTCACCTTTTTAAAATATGTGTCAACCTCTCCCTCTCCAATTTTATGTTCATCGCTTGAAACTAATGTTCACCTTTTTAAAATTTGTGTCCACCTCTTAAAATTTATGTTCATCTCTTGAAACTAGTGTTCACCTTTTTAAAATATGTGTCAACCTCTCCAATTTTATGTTCATCGCTTGAAACTAATGTTCACCTTTTTAAAATTTGTGTCCACCTCTTAAAATTTATGTTCATCTCTTGAAACTAGTGTTCACCTTTTTAAAATATGTGTCAACCTCTCCAATTTTATGTTCATCGCTTGAAACTAATGTTCACCTTTTTAAAATTTGTGTCCACCTCTTAAAATTTATGTTCATCTCTTGAAACTAGTGTTCACCTTTTTAAAATATGTGTCAACCTCTCCAATTTTATGTTCATCTCTTGAAACTAGTGTTCACCTTTTTAAAATATGTGTCAACCTCTCCAATTTTATGTTCATCGCTTGAAACCAAATTTCTCCAAATCTGTGTCTACATCTTCGAATTTATGTTCATCCCTTTAAAATGGTGTTCACCTTTTTGAAATTTTTATTCACTTTTTTTTAAAATTGTGTCCACATCTTTAGATCTGTGTTTGTCGTTTTGAAATTCGTATCCACCTCCCCAAATTTGTGTTCATCTCTTTACACAGGTGTTTGTTCACCTTTTCGAAATTTATGTTCACTCCTTTAAATTCATGTTCGACACACTGTGAGTAATGTATATAAGGTGATCTGGAAACATACCTGTCAGTTACTTTTCAAATGTTACACAGGTGGAGGAGGAGGAGGAGGAGGGGGGAGTGATTGAATAGACTAAAAACGAAAGTGATGAAATAATCTTGATCATCATCATTATTGTAATTTAGACCTATTCAACCTTCATTGAACAGAACTATAAACAAACATATTTCAGCCGAGACTAATATGGCTTTATCTATGCATGTGTGTGTGTGTGTGTGTGAGAGAGAGAGAGAGAGAGAGAGAAAGAGAGAGAATGTATGTAGACGTATGCGTACATATTCTCAGGCACGCATAATCATAAAATCCCAGATTCTTTACGTTCTCAAAACAAATCTTTGACAATCCGCTATATTTTCGGTTTTGGAAGAAGACCAGTGAGTTCGGTGGGAGTGGGTAAGTCGATTACATCCACCCCAGTGAATCACTGGTATTTATTTCATCAACCCCCGAAAGGATGAAAGACAAAGTTGACCCCAGCGGAATTTGAACTCAGAACTTAAAGACGGACGAAATGCCGCTAAGTGTTTTGTCGGAAATTCTAACGATTTCTGCCAGTTCGTTGCCTTAGAAACAATGATGATAATATACTTACTGGTACTGGAACAAGGGCTAAAATTTTTCAGGAGGGGTTTAATCGATTACATCCACCCCAGTCCGTCACTGGTATTTATTTCATTGACCCCGGAAGAGTGAAAGACAGATTTGGCCTCGGCGGAATTTGAACTCAGATTGCCGCTAAGCATTTCGTCCGGGGTGCTAACGATTCCATCTGCTCGCCACCGTAAGGGATATCCTTTCTACTAACGGCACAGGGTCAGCAATTTCAGGACAAGGGACTAATTGATTACATTGACCCCAGTACTTCACTGGTACTTATTTCATAGACCCCAAAAGGATAAAAAGAGAGAGTCGACCTCGGCGGAATTTGAACTCAGAACGGCTGATGGCGCCAGTCTTAATCAGAATCGAGATCAGTGAAAAAGTATGTGTGAAAATATAAATATTATTAAAATAATATTATTATTATCCAACAAAAATAGAGCACCATCTTATAAATATATAAAGCAGTGGTACTGGCTGCTATTTCTAGCAATGATCGTACTTCGTCTACCACTGCTTTATATCTTTATGATTCTACCTATATGGTGCTCTATTTTTGCTGGATAATAATATTATTATTTTGATAATATTTATATTTTCATCATGTGTGTGTGTGTGTGGCTGTGTGGTAAGTAGCTTGCTTACCAGCCACATGGTTCCGGGTTCAGTCCCACTGCGTGGCATCATAGGCAACTGTCTTCTACTATAGCCTCGGGCCAACCAAAGCCTTGTGAGTAGATTTGAAAGAAGCCCGTCGTATATATATATATGTATGTATGTATGTATGTATGTATGTATGTATGTATGTATGTATGTATGTGTGTGTGTGTGTGTGTGTGTATCTATGTATGTTTGCGTGTCTGTGTTTGTCCCTCCAACATCGCTTGACAACCGATGCTGGTGTGTTTACGTCTCCGTAACTTGGCGGTTTGGCAAAAGAGGCTGATAGAATAAGTACTTGGCTTAGAAATAATAAGTCCTGGGGTCGATTTGCTCGACTAAAAGTGGTGCTCCAGCATGGCCGCAGTCAAATGACTAAAACAAATAAAAGAATATATATATATATATAGGCCAGGTGCAATGTTATATCATAAAGGAAAAATTCAATCATCGCTAAATGTGACTAAGGATGCCGCCGGTGCACCAACATTGCTAGAAATAAGAGTCAAATTACTCTTAATGCTGTAGGAGGACCACAGAGTTTAAACAGACATGCTGACAGGGGAGGTAACCATGTCTGTTTCGAGGATCTAGTTTCGCCCATGACTGTAGGCATCGTCAGTGAGGAAAGCTGGAACAGCGTATAATCGGCTGAATCCCTCCGCCAACATATATATGTATTTACCATAAGAATTTATGGATGATTTAGCGAAATGCTATATTATAAACAACCAGGCGTAATGTGATACGATAAAGGAAAAATTCAATCGTCACTGTGTGTGTGTGTCTGTGTGTGTGTGTAGACAGATATATACTACTTAAAGTTAATCCAAACATGAAAACACAAAGAGAAAACACAACGGCGCGAGGACGTGGAACAAATATAGTATTATTGGACGCTCAGGAAGGAAGGGAAGAAGGTGGGTTTAACGTTTCGTACATATGAGTGTGTGTGTGTATAGATATAACTATGTACTACATATATATATATATATATATATAATATATATATATATATACATGTGTGTGTGTATAGACATAGGTATATACTACATATGATAGATCGTTAGCCACTACACACATTTTTTTCTCTCCTTGTTTTTTCTGTGCACCTTTCTGTGGAAGAGCGTAGGCTCGAAACGTAAAAGCCTTTTTCTATTCCTGAGCGTTATACTAATACATCTGTTTGTTTTGTACACCACCTGTCTTCGTCTTTTGTTTTTTTCGTAAACTCTCCCTATATATATATATATATATATATATATATATATATATAATATATATATATATACATATGGGTGTGTGTATGTGTGTATAGATGTAGACATATACTACATATATATACATATATATACATGTGTGTGTGTGTGAGATTGTGTTTGTCTTCCACCACCACTAGACAACCTACGTTGGTGTGTTTGCATTCCAGTATAGTCATAACATAACAGCAGTGCACTTACTTCTACCTTATAATATGTATGAGATCACAGTTATGACATCAGAACAGTTCACTCCTCTCTTATTTTATGTATGAGTCCACACTTATGACATCTCGAGAGTGGTTAACTCCTTTCCTATTATTTGGATGTATTTACGATTATGACATCAGAGTTGTTCACTTCTATTTCTTCATTTGTACGTGTTCAAAATTATGACATCGGATTGTTAAGTCTTATCTTATCATTTGTATATATTCACAATTGTGGCATCATAATAATGCTCTCCCACCTTATAATAAATATGTGTTCACAATTTCCATTCTCAGTAGCTGTCTTTGGAATATGTTGGTCCTTTATTGGATCTTTTCTGTTTGAATGGCAGTTTTTTCTAGCGGTGTCATATGAAATTGTCACCCATAATTATGACCCTAGTATCAATCTATTGCATTTCAATCTGTTTTAGGGTTAGGGTTAGTTAAGGTTAGGGTTAGGGTTAGGGGTGGGGGAAGGGTATCTTTTTTTCTTCATAAATGTAAATAAACCCAATCTGTTTCTTAAACGAGGGACATATTCATGCGGCACAGAATGTTTTTCACCTCAATAGACAGTCATTGATTGGTTGAAATTGCAGAAATTGAAGAAAAAAACAACTAATATCTTACAAACTATAGAATTTTCTCAATAAAGCCAAGAGAAAAAGATGTTTTATAAACACATTCTACCAGTATACGAAGTTTAAAAGTGTTTAGTTACCTGGAAATTATTTTAAAAAACTGCCGTTCAAACCGAAAAGATCCCCTTTATTTTCTAAGATATTTTCCAGTGTATTTATGTCATGTGGCCAGTTTGCCATGTCTTCTGGAATGTTCTAGAGAGTTCTGTGAGTCATATTCGAACAAGGTGTAACTGATGATACTGTTTAACACATCATTGTACATTAACGCAAGCAACGCTTTGTTTTGACGTTGCTTCGGTATACATTACTGACGTCAAAGAACGTGAGGCGAGGAGGAGGAGAGAAAAAGAGGGACAAGACAGACAGAGACAGAGACAGATAGAGAAACAGATAGAGGTTGAAAGCTAGAGAGAGAGAGGGGGAGAGAAAGAGATAGGCAGCGCGAAGCAGGGAGAAAGAGATAGAGACAGACAGAGGAAGTGATTGAAAGACAGTAAGATAGAGAGAGGTAGAAAGAGATAAGGAGAAAGAAATAGAAAAACAGGCAGAGAAGAGAAAGTGAAAGCGGCAAACAGACAGACAGAGCCAAGCAAGCAGAGACCAAGGCAATGTTCTCGAGCAGCAATAACCAGCGTCTGTTCTCAAGTGTCACATTAACACTGTTCTAGAGTATTCGAGCCGTCAGTAATGATAGAGTTATTGTTGAAAATGTTACCTGATGAAGGTTCATAAATTAGGTGATGAGGAAGTGAATAAAAATGCCAAAACAACAGGAAAATAAGAAAACAATGTTTATATCACTCCCAAAATACTATTCAGGTATGATTCATTGCAGACGTTCATGAAGAACTTGTGTAAACGTGAAGAGGCACTAACACACCTTGGCCTTCTGAATTTGCAATCTGAAATTTCAAAGTGTTCCTTATGCTAAGTTTAAGCCCAACCCAGATCAGGTCATTTCACAGCGTTGGCTAGAGATACTGCAGTAGACTGCAAGCTAAAATAGCATCGGATTTTCTTATGACTGTTGGTATGCCGGATGAATCATTTGAACTTGTGAACATTAAAACATTGACACAATCTCCGAATACAAAAAAATAAACTGAACAATTCCAGCAATAAGTGGAAACCTTGTTTGAAAATTTAGAGAGAAAGATTTTTATTGGTCTTTGTGGAAAAAAAAATCAAACCAAATCTAAAGTATTTTGTTTTGGGATTTGGTTTGCAAGATTCTTTATATGAGTTCGTATGTTGAAGCATATTCTGTTGTGTCTGGGGAGAGTCGTTTTCTTATTGTGCCTTATAATATAACACACTCACCGGTAAAATTTCCACTTTTTTTTCTTATTTTTATTTTCCTAAAATTTTCGTTGCGTCTTACAACCTCACGCAACGAAAACTTTAGGAAAATAGAAATAAGAAAAAAATGTGGAAATTTTACCGGTGAGTGTGTTATATTATAAGGCACAAAAAGAAAATGACTCTCCCCAGACACAACAAATCTAAAGTGTCATTGTTGTATAGCATGGCAACAACTTACCTCAAAAGAAATGTTTGGGCAACGATAAGGATAAATAAATCTTTTAAATATTGCGATGCACGGCAAATCTTCAAAATTTATGAATATTAAAACGTTACATTATTTACATTTGACGGATATTTGTTTTCATCTTGTTTGTTGTTAACACTATCTCTCATATGTATTGATGATGTTTGGAGTAAATACCATGTATCCAGTGAAATAATCTTCTGTTTATTGTTTTCTCTGAGAGGCCACGGACAGATTCTAATACCATTCTGTTATAATTTCCAAGAGCTTCAATTGTAATCAAGATTACCTGAGTTTTCGATGTCCGTATTCTTTTCGGACTTAAATAATTTTACAGTCTTCTTTCGTGCAATGGTTCCAGGTTCAGTCCTACTGTGTGGCACCTTGGGCAAGTGTCTTCTATTATATCCTCAGGCTGACTTAAGCCTTATGAGTGGATTTGGTAGGCAAAAACTAAAAGAAGCGGTAGGCAGAAACTAAAAGAAGAAACTAGAGCGGCAAGCTGGCTGAAACATTAGCATGCCGGGCGAAATTCTTAGCGGTATTTCGTCAGTCTTTACATTCTGAGTTCAAATTCCGCCAAGGTCGACTTTGCCTTTCATCATTTCGGGGTCAATAAATTAAGTACCAATTACACACTGGAGTCGGTCTAATCAACTTAATCCCTTTGTCTGTCCTTGTTTGTCCCTTCTATGTTTAGCCCCTTGTGGGCAATAAAGAAATAAGAAACTAAAAGAAGCCCACCGTATTTGTGTGTGTGTGTGTGTGTGTGTGTGTGTGTGTGTGTGTGTGCGTGCGTGTGTGTGTGCGTGCATGTGTGTGTGTGTGTGTCTCTCACTACCGCTTGACAACCGGTCGATTCGTTTCTCAAGGCGGTGACCCAGCAAGGCCGCAGTCTAATTATTGAAACAAGTAAAAGATAAAAACGAAAGAATAAAATACTTCGGAACACACAGCCCACTTTTGGGTTGTTTTATTTGATTTTGAAAATGATGAAGAATTTAATAAAATATCTGTCATTATTAATCTGGTGTTTAAGGCGACAAGCTGGCAGAATCGTTAGCACGCCGGGCAAAATGCTTAGCGGCATTTCGTCCGTCTTCACGTTCTGAGTTCAAATTCTGCCAGGGTTGATTTTGCCTTTCATCCTTTTGGGGTTCATCAAAACAAGTACCAGTCGAAGTAATCGACTAGCCCCAAATTCCCCTCCCACAAAAATTCAGGCCTTGTGCCTTTAGTAGAAAGAATTATTTAGCTAGTGTTTAGAAAATAAATTAACTTTGATGGAAAATTTTAATTTAAATTATTTTAAAACAGGTAGTATGCATCATAGAACTAAGAACCATTTCAGGTGCGGTTGGTATCGAAAGGGTTAAGATGGTAAGATGTAATTTTAAGGAGATTTGGCTGCTATATATAGCACATCAAGCCTCCACAGTAAGAGTCCCCCATTGGTTGGTTTCATAATGTGTCTGGTAGCTGTGTATTATAGGACACATGGTGTGATGTCTGTCTCGTAGACGTTGAATTTTTGTAATATTCTGATTGAAATAGAGAAGAAAGAGGCTGTTGGCAGTTTTCTTCTGCTACAATTTTATCTTTGGTTTCACTTATTCAACGGGCAGATGAGCAGATAAGATTTGGCTCCGTGTTTCTTACAATGTTAAATGTACCATATTTGAAAGCATAAAAGACACACGGATATACTAGCTGCACCCCACCAATTTCAATAGCAGACATTCAGGAGCGTCAAGGACAAAATTAGATTACGGAAGGACCAATTTTGCATATATCTTAGGAATCAGGATGATTTTTGAGACATTTTTTTTTAAAGAAAAGCTTCGCCACGAGTTATGTATCAATAAATCTACCATTCGTTTCATTTACAAACTGTGTGGAATGATTAATTCATCAGATTTTTTAAAAACTAAACACCAGTGTACGTTATTTACATTTACATTATTTACATTTGACGGATATTTGTCCTCATCTTGTTTGTTGTTAAGACAACGTTTCGGCTGATATACCCACGGGAATATGGCATAGTAGTTAAGAGCCACGGGCTACTAACCCCAAAATTCCGAGTTCGATTCCAAGCAGTGACCTGAATAATAATAATAATAATAATAATAATAATAATAATAATAATAATAATAATAATAATAACAATAATGATGGTGATGATGATGATGATGATGATGATGATGATGAGAACGACGATGATGATGACGATGACGACGACGGCGACGACGACGGAAAATAACTTAGGAATAAGAACCCAGGTTCGAAATTTCCGCAAGACACCTGATGAAGGCTGGAGGGTATATCAGCCGAAACGTTGTGTTACCAACAAACAAGATGAAGACAAATATCCGTGAAATGTAAATAATGTACTTAAATTCCTCATCTCTTAAATATAGAACTATAAACACCAGTGATAAACGAGGTTACGTGTATTACCCTAAATTTATTGAATAGGGGAAGACCTTCTGGGAAAAGACATCAAGAAAATACATGATGGGGGAAGCTTTGCTGGCGTTGACCTACCGTTCGTTCCGTTCACAATGTGTAAAGATGATTCCCTTATAACTGGTTCATATATCACTGTTTCCTTGTTTTTAAACACCCCACTCCTTGTTATCATAGATAATCCGTGATAAGCGCATATTCTGTATTATTCTGAAGTCATTGAGACAAAGACTGCAAAAACCAATAATAATGTTTATTTTTTGTTCTGTGAACACAATTTCTATCTTCCCCTATTCAATAAATTTAGGATACTACATGTAACCTCGTTTATCACTGGTGTTTACAGTTCTGTATTTAAGAGATGAGGAATTATGTACATTATTTACATTTGACGATAATTTCAATTATCCTGCAGCTCTCACTTTTGTAAGTTCTCATTCCTAGCTTTACACTGGATGTTTATACTCTCAGCTTCTCAGGAATGTTATATATAGAGATATATATTTTCTAAAAGCCTATCCTAATTTTTTTTTTTTTTATCAGATCAGAAACTTATCTAAAAAATTATTTTTGTTTTCGTCTGTAGTTAACCTTCGTCTGATTTTTCAAGGCCAACATTATTAACACTTTTTTTTTGGTTGTATATTTATATCTTGGCTGAAACAGCACATTACTTTGAAGAGATCAGTAAGTTCTCATTAGAAGCTACCAAATAAACAGCAAGTCATCCATAAAAAATAAATTGCGCGTTTTATAACTACTGCCTTTGATCTTAATCTTCAGGTCTTATAGAATAGGATTTACTAATAATTTTAAGAGCTTAGATAGATACTATTTACGAAGATACTTAAAAAGATTGAATGCTATACAATAAATGCAGTTGGTTCTTGCAAGATTCTTTTGTTTGCAATGTTGAGAGAATAGACCTATTTCTTTACTACCCACAAGGGGCTGATTATAGAGAAGACAAACGAGGACAGACACACGGATTAAGTCGATCATATCGTCCCCAGATAGATAGATAGATAGATAGATAGATAGATAGATAGATAGATAGATAGATAGATAGATAGATAGATAGATAGACAGACAGACAGACAGACAGACAGATTGATAGGTAGTTAAAAAGAAATATATATTGCTTGCTTATTAGAGCAAATGCACTCAAACGCATATACTCGAGTTTGTATACGTGCGTGTGCGTACGTGTGTGTATGTATGTGCGTCTGCGCACAAAAGTGTCTATGAGCGTGCGTGTGTGTGATGTCATTTGCGTTAATAACCAATGAACAATGTTTGGTGCTGTTTCAAATTCCCCACACCTTATAGGAAACTCAAAACCAATGCTAAACACACACACACAGTAGACAAACTTACGCTGGTATTACACTCGAATATACTAAAATCTGAAACAGATACATAATATATATATATATATCTGATAAAATGAATCATTATCGTTAATTAATCAGAGACGTAAAAACTGTTTAAGCGATGATTAAACGACGGCACATGAGATGTTTACTTTATTTACGCTGTTCTTTTGAATTCTAGCGAGTTTAGCATAGCACGAGGTCAATTTCCTTTGAATATGTTCCAACAAGTTCAATGACGTCTTGTTTACCGTAATTAAAGAATTCGACTTATAACTTTATCTCTGTCACCATCTTTCAAATATTCTGCTTGGTTGTTCTGCTTTTAAGTAAGTTAGATGTGCTTCGACCAAAGATTGGTCCAGGCCATGTCTAACTTAATGGCACCGCCTGATAGGATTTGCTAAATCCTTATTTAAGTCAAGTTTTGCGGTATCGTGGCCCATTCAAGTAGGGAGTTCTTGTTGAGTGAGTTGTATCCGGGTATTGGTGGCTTATCTGGTATCCCTTGAAGAAATTTGTCCAGATCTCGTTTACAGGTAATGGAATAGGGCAGGGCTTGTTGAAGGAAGGAAACTCTTTTGCTGTGTATTTATGTGTTGTGATCCAGAATTGAGCAAGACTTCCGCCCGTCCCCGCAAATGACCACCCTTAAAAAAAATTTTTTTTTTCGACACAACCCCCTCTTTTCCGCTACGGGGAATACGAATCTGCAAAAAAATTGGCAAAAATCGACATTTCTAAATTACCCCCCACCCCCACCCCCATTTCCTTCATTTTCAACTTTTTTTCAGAATTTTTTTTTTCAAAATATGCGAAAAATATGGAGATTATGATTCTGAAAAAAATTTCCAAAAATGTTTGTAAATTATTTTTTAAGAATTAGTTTTTTCTAAATATGTGGAAAAATACGGACATCATGATTCGGACAAAAATTTCAAAACATTTCAAAACGGTTAGGGTTTTAGGGTTAGGGTTAGGATTTTAGGATTGGTTGAAGAAGTTTGGGGGGAAAGGGGGGGGATTTTCACAATGCCGATTTTTGGTAATTTTCCAGAACCTCCGTGTCCGAAAACAGGGACTTTTGGCAAAAAAAAATTTTTTTTGATAAACAAATTTGGGAGAAAATGGGTAGGGGGACAGGCGGAAGTCTTTCCCTGAATTGTGTAGGGGACGTGGTCCTAATCCTGGTTGGTTAACATGCAGTTTGTCGCCGTAAAATAAAGTGAAAAGAAATTGTCTTAAAGAAATTGAAGTAAATTGTGATAAAAACCGAAGTTATCAATTATTCGCTTAGGTTTCTTGGTTCAAACGATGACAGCATTCATACATAGGTTATAAGGAAAGCAATAGAAGTTTGCCAAGAACAAACTTAGGCGACAATATGGGACAAGTAACGCTTTATTTACAACATCCAGGCCCGTTGCCAGACTTCGGTGTCAGGAGGTGCTCTGAAGCATGGAACAAACTACCTGCATCAGTTGTCAGTTGCTGAGACATTGCTTCCTTAGATGTTATAGGTCGTTGTTGCATCTAATGTGACTTCGTTCAGAAGACTGTTATGTTGTGGCGGTAGTAAACCCGGATGAAGAATGTATAAAACACTAGATGGTAACTTTGACACGTTTTGTTGTGGTCACACACCACACATATAGACAAGCTGCATGGAAGGTTGATATACATTTATATATATAGGCGCAGGAGTGGCTATGTGGTAAGTAGCTTGCTAACCAACCACATGGTTCCGGGTTCAGTCCCACTGCGTGGCACCTTGGGCAAGTGTCTTCTACTATAGCCCCGGGCTGACCAAAGCCTTGTGCGTGGATTTGGTTGACGGAAACTGAAAGAAGCCCGTCGGATATATGTATATATATATATGTATATATATGCGTGTGTGTGTTTGTGTGTCTGTGTTTGTCACCCTAGCATTGCTTGACAACCGATGCTGGTGTGTTTACGTCCCCGTAACTTAGCGGTTCGGCAAAAGAGACCGATAGAATAAGTACTGGGCTTACAAAAGAATAAGTCCCAGGGTCGAGTTGCTCGATTAAAGGGTGTGCTCCAGCATGGTCGCAGTCAAATGACTGAAACAAGTAAAAAAGAGTAAAGAGTATCTACAGGCATCTGTGTAGGTTGTATGTAAGATGTTAACCCAGGTGAGAAGCTCAAGAATAGCGATATAGAAACCGATACAGTGTGTTGGTGCTGTGTAGATGTTGACGACATTGGTGAGAGACATTAGTGGTGGCGACGAAGATGGTTGTCGCTGCAATGGTGGTCAGTGGTTAGACCTTAGAAAGTCTAGGACCAAGTGACGTCGAGCCTAGGAAGAGGTGAGCTTTTATAGCTGACGGTTAGGCTCAAATGCTTGTTTGGAACAGACTGTCTCACATGACTTATTTGCAGGTTGTGATTGGTTGGGTTGCACATTGCATGTGACAGAGCCTCAGATTGAGATTGAGGGTACAACTCTGAACAACGTGAAGAGTTTTACATACCTGGGAAGCTGCCTGTCCTCAAACAGCAGCATGGACAAAGATGTCTCCATGAGGCTTTCAAAAGCAGTAGCTTCGTTTAGCAAACTTTGGAAGTGTGTGTGGGCCGAACGAGGCATCCGACTTTCCACCAAGCTGGCAGTCTATAGGGCAGTCGTCATCACCTCTCTGCTCTACGGCTGTGGGATGCGGACACTGTATAGGAGGCAAATGCGAGTACTTGACCAGTTCCACCTCCGCTGCTTGCGACGAATCATGGGAATTTCCTGAGAGGACAGAGTCTCCAACAGTGAGGTGCCTCGCAGGGCCAAAATACCCGGGATCGAAGCCCTCATCATGAAGGCCCAGCCCAGGAAGGCCACTGAGGCGATACAAGGGCAGCCTGAAGACTTCCCTTGAGGCCTGCGGCATTTCAGCTCATGGCTGGGAATCGCTTGCCTCTGACCGCGGTGCCTGGCGTCCAGCTGTCCAAAAGAGTGTTAGGCTGTTCAAGGAAAAGAGCCTGGACCAGAAGCGACAAGCCTGAAAAGAGAGGATCCCTAACCCTACTTCTGCTGTTACGTGCCCAACACGTAGCCGCGTCTGCCTTTGGGTTACGCTCGCACCTCCGGCATCACTGATATCATTGTTGAACCCCGACAGACTTCCATTATTATTATGTGATAGAATATAAGACAAATTGCGCCAATATCAACCAATTGGAGTGGTAGACACAGCAGGGTCCAAAACAAAGGCTAGCTGTTACCTGCTACGTTCGTATGTACTTAATATAAGAGAGGAAGCTCACTAGGGTTCGGTACTCATCCATTAAAACTTCCATGCTTCCTGAAATTTGCCAACACTATACCTGATATCACAAAGCACCGTACAAGCACGCACGCACACACACACACGCGCATAAGGCGGGCTTCTACGCATTTTATTACCAAATTCACTCACAAGGCATTGGTCTACCACATTTTTACGCATATTTAGAAAAAAAAAAAATTTTTGGAAATTTTTTCAGAATCATAATCTCCATGTTTTTCCGCATATTTTGAAAAGAAAAAAATTGTGAAAAAAGTTTTAAATAAAGAAATGGGGGTGGGGGTGGTAGAAATGTCGATTTTTGTCAATTATTTTTGCAGATTCGTATTCCCCGTAGCCGAAAAGGGTAGTTTGTGTCGAAAAAAAAATTTTTATAATGGTGTTTTTTTTTTGGTGGAGGAGAAGTCTTGCCAAAAAAAAAATCGATTTAAATTTTTACCTCACCCCCATCCCTAAATCCTTACGGATGCTCAATTAGACTTAACTCATATTGATCACACAGTTATGGAAGGGTTTGAGGTCGTGCTAGAAACAACAGTTAAATCTCACTTTATTCACACATTTTTTCGTCTGAAAATTAATTAGAAATTATTTGAAAGAAACGGTTGCAGATTCGGACTGTCCGTGAACAGGAATAAAAAAATTCGAAAAAAAAAAAACAGAGAAAATTTTAGGATTTATGGGGGGTGAGGGGAATGAAGAATTTGAAAGAAAAAAATTGTTTTGCATAACTGTATGAATTCCAGTGTGTAGGACATAAATTCGTAAAAAATTTGATAAAATTCCCCAAAATATAAAAGCTATGGGGGTTTATATGATTGTGCTTGGATCAGAATTCCACCGGTGTTGTAATATACGCAATACAGATTAAACGACCGTAAAATTGTACAATAAAATAGAATTCTATGTAATTCTATACCTATTTATAACGACTGCTCTCAGATCGCACATCACTTAGCTGAAGAAGAAAAATAACACAGGTGTAATTCTACACCTGATTCTATAAGTCTTCTCTGATAGTAAGAACCCGGCTATCGCTTTGTGAAAGTAGCAAAATTATGGGCTACATCGAAAACACTGAACGAAAACATGAAAATGAAACGAAACGAATCAGTCCACTTTCGTCTTGCGTGTAATATACTGAATATAAATGTATTTATTAATGATGGTGGTGGTACTGTCGAGGAATATGTAAGCCGATAGACATCGTCTTATTTGGGTAGAAGAAGCATCCCGACTGACTGAATACCTCCCTGTTGTTAAGTGCATACCATTACGAAGAATTGGGGTATGTTGACGGTGGCGAAGAAAAAATGGGTTTTAGGGTTTCCTATTCTATCCTGCTGCTTGCTGATTAATTTAGATACTCGGGTTACAATACAACACAGAGGGGGAAGCGAATAGAAAAGGCATCTTCACCGTGCTAAATAATATTTAAATAGAGCTTAATTAATATCCACCACAGGGCATTGTAAATTGACGTAATTATTTACTAATCACTGAGTGGGGCAAAATGAGTAATTTATGACTTCTTATTGTTTTCGTTCTATTTTTTATTTTTTATTATTATATTGCTGTACTGCATCGTTATTTTGTGCTGTAGTATCGTCTTTAGAGTATAATTTGGCCAGCATAGTTGTTATTGTTGTTGAGAGAGAGTTTGGAACATAATCAGGTGACAGGTATCGTTTTTTTTTTTTCAAGAAAATTTTCGTCAACTTTGACCCGGTTATAAATAAGGTTACTAATAAAATATCTGGATAATTTTTTGAAGTTTAACAATCAATATTCTTTTCTCTGCTGGATTCAAAGTCAATTCCCCCCCACACACACACACACTAATGTCTAATTTGATAATTTTCAATTTTCAAAAAAAAAAAACGGTGTTTAAACTGAGGCAAAATAAGTCGTAACTAACTTCAATAATTTCCTCTCTTTTAAAATATATCGGAAAGAGATATATTTCTTCTCTGTGTAAATATATCGGGAAGAGAACCACTCCAACGGATCGCGAAGAAGCTACAGAGAATATTTTGTGTTTTTTTCTTTCTTTTTTATTTAGTCAGAGTTTAATAACTTTCATATCATGTGCCATTTTTCCGGGATCCTCTTTCATTTGACCAACATCTTTTAAATTTTTGTTGCATTTCTGATATCTAAGGATGGATATTGATATATACGTATATGATTCTCTTTTCAAATGTAAATCTGGGGAACTGAAGAGGCAAATTTGGGATCTTTGCCCTTTGAACGGTAGATCGAGAAATTAATTTTTTGTAACAAAACACTTTCAAACTTCGAACACTGGTAGAATGTGTCATATAAAACATCTTTTACTCTTAGCATTTTTGAGAAAGGTTTATATTTACGAAGTTATTTCGTGTTAAAGTTGTCGTATTCCAGTAATTTCAACCAATCAATGACGTGTATTCAGCTGAATCAAATTACTGCCGTTGTTTGTCAACAACAACTATCGGCGGTGTTTAGTTACAAAAAATTATTTTCTAAATCTGCCGGTCAAAAGGTAAAGATCCCAAATTTGCCTTATCTTGGCTTACTCATTTTGTCCCAGCTAAATTTGTCTTTAATATGCTCAAAGAGAACGATGATAATTTTCTGAAATAGTGTTCAGATTGTGGTTTTAATGTTTTTGATACAGTTGGAGAAGGACATTGGATCTTTTCGGTTTGAACGGCAGTTTTTTCTCGCGGTATCATATGAAATTGTCACCCATAATTATGACCCTAGTATTGATCTATTGCATTTCAATCTGTTTTAGGGTTAGGGTTAGGGTTAGGGGTGGGGGGAAGGGTAACTTTTTTTTCTTCAGAAATGTAAATAAACCCAATCTTTTTCTTAAACGAGAGACATATTTATATAGCATAGAATGTTTTTTACCTCAATAGACGTCAGTGATTGGTTGAAATTGCAGAAATTGAAGAAAAACAACAACAAATATCTTACAAACCATAGAATTTCCTCAATAAAGCCAAGAGAAAAAGATGTTTTATAAATACATTTTGCCAGTATACGAAGTTTAAAAGTGTTTGGCTACGTGGAAATTATTTTTAAAAACTGCCGTTCAAACCGAAAAGATCCAGGTCATTTATTTAGCTGATATAGTTTTCGTAAGGTAGTGAACATTTGTAAAAGACATGTTTCTTCTCAAAGTCAAAAAATACAGTAAAAACTCCTCATTATGCCTCCACCCTATAATTCTTTGTGCTATAGACAGAAAGCCTGAAATCTTGTGGGTGGTTGGCTAACCGATTACATTGACCCCCAGTACTCGACTGTTACTTCAAACAATAACTAACCATCTTACAAACAATAACTCTGAACATCTTTTCAAACTCCATCTGTCTAACACCCGTGGACATGTTTACAAAGTCAGAAAACAGCACAGCTCCCATGACTTTCGGAAACATTCTTTCACGTCAAGAGTTGCTGAAGCATGGAACAAACTGCCGGCATCAGTTGTTAGTTGTCGGAGCACTGCATCCTTCAAAACTTCCATGCTTTCTGAGATTCGCCAACACTACACCTGATTTTCTCCCCTCCATACACACAAGCAAGCATGTATCTGACTCATACACTGTTCACTTTCCAGACATTTGTACATTACTGCATATACTTTATACGCACTTTTGACAAGTTGTGGTGCATCTGAGCACTGTATACAATAATTTCATAATTATTATTATTATTATTATTATTATTATTTTATCATATCGCAGGAGTGGCTGTGTGGTAAGTAGCTTGCTTACCAACCACATGGTTCCGGGTTCAGTCCCACTGCGTGGCCTCGGGCCGATCAAAGCCTTGTGAGTGGATTTGGTAGACGGAAACTGAAAGAAGCCCATCGTATATATGTATATATATATATATATTATATATATATATATTATATATATATATATGTGTGTGTGTGTGTGTGTGTGTTGTGTGTGTGTGTGTGTGTATGTTTGTGTGTATGTGTTTGTCCCCCTAGCATTGCTTGACAACCGATGCTGGTGTGTTTACGTCCCCGTAATGTAGTGGTTCGGCAAAAGAAACCGATAGAATAAGTACTGGGCTTACAAAGAATAAGTCCCGGGGTCGATTTGCTCGACTAAAGGCGCTGCTCCAGCATTGCCGCAGTCAAATGACTGAAACGAGTAAAAGAGTATCGATTCCGAAAAGGAAAATCGATGTATCTGTACTAGTCGTGTACTGACGTCGTTGGTATCGTCTAAGCCCCATCTCCTCAAAATTACTGGCATTGTCGCCTAAATTAGTCATCGTTATATTAATAGGTATATAACATTTTTTTTTTAAATTGGGAAGAACATAATATACCAAAGTAAACAGATAAAAAGGATTAACTTAGGATATGAAGCTGGAAGAAATATCGCTAAGTATTTTGTCTTCATGGTTAAAGATTAGAAAGGAAGACAAACCAGAAACAAATCCTCTTTTACTCTTTTTCTTGTTTCAGTCATTTGACTGCGGCCATGCTGGAGCACCGCCTTTAGTCGAGCAAATCGATCCCCAGGACTTATTCTTTTGTAAGCCCAGTACTTATTCTATCGGTCTCTTTTGCCGAACAGCTAAGTGACGGGAACGTAAACACACCAGCATCGGTTGTCAAGCAATGCTAGGGGGACAAACACACACACAAACAAACACACACACACATATATATATACATATATACGACAGGCTTCTTTCAGTTTCCGTCTACCGAATCCATTCACAAGGCTTTGGTCGGCCCGGGGCCATAGCAGAAGACACTTGCCCAAGATGCCACGCAGTGGGACTGAACCCGGAACCATGTGGTTGGTTAGCAAGCCACTTAGCACACAGCCACTCCTGCGCCTATTCATTCCGTGAATGAATAATTAAATACACTCCTTCAATTATACCCCACACCAGGGGGAAACTGATATTCCCTCTCAAAATTGTTGGAGACACCCCAAAACACTCCTGGCATTACTTGAAGGTGAGCCAGGCACCCTGCCAAGTATCATCTTGATATGTCAGGTGGGACGTTAAAGTAGTCGAAAACGTCCTTGTCAGCGCTCCAACAACCCAGCAAATTCTCCAAACACTCAGACAGAGCAAAGAGGAATATGATTTACTGACAGATTACAGTATTTTCAGTGCCTTATTCTGTTCAGATAGGAATGTAGTAACCCCATATCGCTGCTGTAGCGTTACCTATTTACCTGTCCTATGAATCACCTTTGATAAACAGGACATATTTTCCTGGCGTCTATGCATCGTATACGATACACTTTGCCACATTTTTTGTGTTTTTTCGACCACCGAAATAACATGTCCTATCTACATACTTATACCTAACAGCGGCTTCAAAGACTGTTCTGACGAAGTAGAAATAGTAGATTTTACAGCTGAATAAAATGCCTTTCGGGTTGATAAAACTGTGAAAATATTGGACCTGGCAGTATTTATGCCAGCTCTTTGCATTTCGAGTTCAAGTCTTGCCATAGACTGCTTGGTAGGTAACTTTAAACCATTGCTGTTTAACACCATTACCTGGTTCCTTGTGTGCCTTTAGCGGAGTCCATTTTGTTGCCAGCATTTAGACCAATCTTCTGGTTTGAAAATACTCTCCTTTGTAGGATGGAGCCTACAAAGATTCGGTGTCCCTGTATAGAGTTTGGGCACTACTTTCTTCCTTGATTGAATAAGAAAAAAACGAAAAAATTCAAGACGTTTTGGGTATGAAATGAGGGATATTTTGTTGCTATTTCTAGTGTGTGATGCAGCCATGTAGAGGTTTCCTCAATGGCTTGAAATTGTTAAATGTCTTAAGCACTAGTGTAGCTTAAGTGTGTGCCGCCTGGGGCGGATCTTCCGTTTTCCATCCCCGTACCTCACAAAAAGCACATACTGCTTACAACAGACCCCAAAGTGGCACCTCTTTAAAAGTGCTACGCTAGTGATTCTAAGTGTTTAAAAAAATCAATTACCGTGTTTGATGACTTACAAGATGCACTCACCTCACTCCAAGAAAAAAGTCCCCAAAAATACCCCCCAAAAAAAATCGTACTGGGTTCCATATGCAATGTTGGGTCCGCATTACATGTTTTAATACATTAAAAACCTTTATTCCTGAGTAAGTACAGCTGAAATCAGGGTACGTCTAATATACCCGCGCGTCTTTACGCCGTCAACTACGCCATACAATATATTAGTTTCAGTTTTTTGGGCGCTAGGCCAGCAAGTTCGGGAGACGGGTTAAATTGATTATACTAACCCCCAGTACTCAAATGGTACTCACTTTATCGAGCTCGAGAGGATGAAAGGCAACATCAACCTCGACGGAATTTGACTTTAGAACATAAAGACGGATAAGATGCTGGTAAGCATTTCGTCCGACGTCCGAACAATTCTGTCAGCTTTCGAATTCTGCCAAGGTAATTTTTGCTTTCCTCCTGTCTGGGGGTTCGCTAAAGTTCAAATCAATCGGGAACGTCAACGTGCTAAATAATATTTAAATAAAGCTTAAATAATATCCACCGCAGGGGCATTGTAAATTGACGTAATTATTTACTTATCACTGGGTGGGGCAAAATGAGTAATTTCTGATTTGTTGTTATTTTTGTTGTATTTTGAATAGAATTCTTTCGAATTCTGCCAAGGTAAATTTTGCTTTCCTCCTGTCTGGGGTTCGCTAAAGTTCAAATCAATCAGGAACTTGTTGGATAGGGTATCAAAATGATCTTTAAAAACAAGAGGGTTTTAACGTTTTAATTTAAAATTTCGGGCTTGTTTTCCCTCTTTGAGATAAACAGAATTAAACCGTGCAGCTAATTGTTCTTTCACCTCGACACAGATATCTATGTAAATGTTTTGTCTCATTACATTAAGAAGAAAAACACACACTTCACTGTGTAACTTCATCGCAGAGTATGTCCCAAGGCAATTTTTTTCTCTTTACTCTTGTCTAGTAATATATTCCAAACATTTAAATAAACATCCATACACTAAATTTTTATTTACATTTTTAAGTTTATTTTCTAACACAAATACAAGGCCTAGAATTTGCCTTTCTTTTTTTTTTTTCGTTTTTTTGTTGTTTTTTTTTTGCAAGAAATGGCTTCGTATTTGATGGCATAAAAGACGCACTAGACGTAATCAGACGCACCTCAATTCCAGAAGCGCATTTTCAGGAAAAAAATATTTCTAGTGCATTAAAGCTTATGGGAGACCCAACTAAGCAACATAGGAACCAGAATGGATCTTTTACGTTTTCTTCCAACAACAACTCTTACTCTGAAAATTTCCAGAAAATGTACTTTTGATATAGGTTAGCAAGCTGATGACGAATGTCGCTGTTATTATTTTGGAAAATCTTTATATATAAAAGTGAGGTTGTGTGCTGTCTGTCTCCTACGATTTAGATTCCTAACTACTCCCACATTTTGCGGTGCAGTTTAACCAAAACCGGGTATCTTATAGTCATGATTCATATCGAGCCCTTCTGGGTATTAGCGC
This sequence comes from Octopus sinensis, assembly GCF_006345805.1. Lineage (NCBI taxonomy): Eukaryota > Metazoa > Mollusca > Cephalopoda > Octopoda > Octopodidae > Octopus > Octopus sinensis. Next base: position 42,812,432 of record NC_043015.1, read on the forward strand.
TCGTCTACGATGAGTCTACGATTTTAAAAATAATTTACCATTATTTTTTTCCATTTTAATGCATTTTTTCGCTATTTTTTGGCTATAACTCTCTAAAAATGCTTTATAGTTATTTCCCTTACAAACCCGAGCAACGCCGGGCGATACTGCTAGTTTATAATAAAGAAGTTAGAAGCTTGTATTCGAACGGCATCTGTGTGAAAAACGTAAAAACAGTCCATTGAGAGTAGTTGGAAGAAAACGAAGGTCCCAGAGGGATTTTTTGACATTTTCTTTGTTTTTGTTTTTTTAAGGAAAAAGTGCGGTACTACTTGAGAACAGTGGTCCCGGTGCGCGCACTCGCGTAGTCGTGCTAGCTAGTCGTGACTAGTCGATCCTACAATGACTACCTAGCAAAGTAAATAAAACAAAATAAATAAATTTTTTTACACAAAGTAAATAACACACAAAAACACAAAGGATCGACTAGTCATGACTAGCTAGTGTGGATGCGCGCACCGGGACCACTGTTCTCAAGTAGTACCAAAAGCGCATTTTATAAGCCATTAAATACGGTATATTTAATTAAGATCGTCCCACCCCACTCTCGACTGACCGATTTTAATTTTAGGGAACTCAAACGGATGAAGGGCAGCATTTGCCTTGGCAGGAACACAATAAGATGTATGGTGTAATTAATATACTGTATTGTTAATTGTTTACTAATTTCAAGCCAGCGTAGAAGCCTCTTCGTGGTGTCTCCATATGTTAGAAATAGCAGCCAAATACTCACAATCGTCTTGAAATGCGGGCAAATACTCACAATCACCTTGAAATAATGTCAACCTACATATTTCTAAAAAGACAGTGTGTGGTCGTTGTTGGAATGTCTTTCGTCATAGGTGTAGCCAAAATAAAAACTAAGACAGAGTCCTAGAATAGCGTCCTATATAGAGACAGTCCTAGATTAGTAGTCTAAATAAAGATAGCATAGTCTTAGAATAGCATCCTAAATAGAATTGCAGCTCAGGGTCCAAAACTAATATTCTAAATATAGTTATATCTCTGAATCTTAGTGTGAAGTTCTAATTGAAACTGCTGAGTAGGATCCTAGAATAGCATCCCCCACAAAAATGAAAAGGTGTGTTCTAGATTAGTGTTGTAAATAAAGTTGAGTAAAGTCCTATTATAGTGACTTCAAGGATTCTAACACACGATTCTATTTAGGACTCTAATCTAGGAATCACAAACACAATCCATGTGCCGTATTTGTTTGCACACAGTTTCTCTCTACCCAGGGTTGTAAGAAATAGAAAGATGTGCGCAGCTGGTGTCGTTGCTTTTAAATTTCATTTCTAGAAAGATCATCACTGGATGCAGGCATGGTTGTGTGGTTATGAAGCTCACTTTACAACCACGTGGTTTTGAGTTCAGTCCCACTGCACAGCACCTTGGGCAAGGCCTTCTACCTATTTTTTTACTACCCACAAGGGGCTAAACACAGAGGGAACAAACAAGGACAGACAAATGGATTAAGTCGATTACATCTACCCCAGTGCGTAACTGGTACTTATTTAATCGACTCTGAAAGGATGAAAGGCAAAGTCGACCTCGGCGGAATTTGAACTCAGAACGTAACGGCAGACGAAATACCGCTGAGCATTTCGTCCGGCGTGCTAATGTCTCTGCCAGCTTGCCGCCTTCTACCATAACCACAGGCCAACCATTACCCTAGGAGTGAATTTCATTAATCAAAGCTGAAATGAGCCTCTCATATATGTGTATAACTACGTTTGTTCTCCAACAACCAGAGTTGGTTTGTTTAATGGTTCAGTGAGAAAGGCCTCTCTCCATTGGCTTTTCATTTTTTAATATTTTTTTACTTGTTTCAGTCATTTGGTTGCGGCCATGCTGGAGGGTTTTAGTCAAATAAATCGACTCCACAACTAATTCTTATTATTATACAACTTCCCAGGTTCTGCTAGCTATGAAACATATGTAGCCTGGATTTTATCTACTCTGATCCCCATATATATATATATATATTATATATATATATATATATATATATATATGTGTGTGGTGTGTGTGTGTGTGTGTTGTGTGTGTGTGTGTGTGGTGTGTGTGTGTGAGTGTGCAGTTATATATATATATATACATATATATTTTAAATATATATATATATATATATATATATATATATACATACTCTTTTACTTATTTCAGTCATTTGACTGTGGCCACGCTGGAGCCTTTTAGTCGAGCAAATCGACCCCAGGACTTATTCTTTGTAAGCCTAGTACTTATTCTATCGGTCTCTTTTGCCGAACCACTACATTATGGGGACGTAAACACACCACCATCGGTTGTCAAGCGATGTTGGGGGTACAAACACATACACACACATTCATATATTATATATATATGACGGGCTTCTTTCAGTTTCGCTCTACCAAAACCCCTCACAAGGCTTTGGTTGGCCTGAAGTTATAGTAGAAGACACTTGCCCAAGGTGCTATACAGTGGGACTAAACCCGGAACCATGTAGTTCGTAAGCAAGCTACTTACCACACAGCCACTCGGCCTGTCAACCTGTGCCTGACAGCCACGATTGTGGCCTGTTGTGCTTTATATGTTAAAAAAAATCAAATAATTTAAATTAAAAATTTTTTTTATGACGCAAGTAAATTTTTTCTTTCTTTCATTTTCCAGTATTTATACCAAAAATGCAAACGGAACGAAAACGGTGTCATTACCTGGAAGGAATTCATAACCAGAGTACGGAAAGTACTTCGGCAACGACATTACGGGTAAAACAATTTCATTTTCTACATGTTTTAAAATTCACCATCACTTAGCATCCGTTTTCCATGCTGGCATGGGTTGTTAGACAGTTTGACTGGAATTGGTAAAGTGGAGAGCTGCACCAGTCCCCAGTCTGATTTGGTTTGGTTTCTACAGATGGGGGGGCCCTTCCTAATGCCAACCACTCCACAGAGTGTACTGGGTGCCTTCTACGTTTCACCGACACTGGTCATGACTACAATTTCTCTTGGCTTGTTGTGTATCCTTTGTCATTATGATAATAATAATTGCTTCGAATTTTTGGTACAAGGCCAGCAATTTCATCAGAAGGGGTTTAGTCAAATTACATCGATCCCCAGTATTTAACTGGTACTTATTTTATAAACCCCAAAAAAGATGAAAGGCAAAACTGACCTCAACAGAATGTTTTTTTTTGTTGTTGTTTCTCTTAGTTTCTAAATGTTTTTAATGTTCAGGCCATGGTTAAGAAGCTCACATTGGAACCCTGTAATTTCAGGTTCAGTCCCACAGCATGGCACTATGGACAATATCTCGGCGGGCAAGGCAGACCGTCACCACACCAACTTCTGTTTTTTTTTTTTTTTTCTGCAGAAACCCATGTTTTGGCTACGGAGATTTCTGAATCTGAAATTTCAAAATGCCAATATTTTTTACAGATTCAGAATTTCCATAGCCAGAAACATGGGTTTCTGCAGGAAAAAAAGAAAAAGAAAAAAAAAAACCCAGAAGTGGGTGTGGTGACGGTCAGTCAATATTTCTTCCACTATAGCCCTGAACCAACCAATGCCATATGAGTGCATTTGGCAGATGGAAACTGTGAGGAAGCCCATCATACATATATTTGTGTGTGTGTGTGTCCACTATCCCCGGGGAATCAGTATTAGTTTGTTTACATCCTTGTAACTTAGCAGTTGCAAAAGAAACTGATAAAGTCCCAGACTTAAAAAAATAATAAGCACTGTGGTCAGTTTGTTTGACTAAAACCTTCAGACCATTGCTCCAGCATGGGAACAGTCCATTGATTGACACAAGTAAAAGATACATGTATGTGTCTGTTCTGATTTTGGTTTTCACATTCCATATAAATTATGAAGTGGTTGGCATTAGGAAAGACGTCCATTTGTAGAAATCATACCAAAATGGACACTAGAGCAGGATGCAGTCCTTGGACACATCAGATCCTGTCAAATTGTCCGATCCATGCCAGCATGGAACATGGACATTAAATGATGATGATGATGATGATGGTGGTGGTGGTGTTGTTGTTGTTTTTATATTTAAACGTTTTTTTTTTTTTGAAATTCCAGCATTGAGGATGTAAGGAACTCGTTCCAGAAGTGTGATAAAGACGGAGACGGATACATAACTATCGATGACCTTCTCAAAGCTACCAAAGAAATCGAGCGGCAGTCTTTGGCAGAGGATCAACTGCAGGCCTGGGTGGACTTTATCGACAAAAACAAAGATGGTAAAGTCGACTACTCAGAATTCATGGTCAACTTTGGTTTCTAAACCATTCCAATTGGCGCATAACCATAAACTAAATCCATATCATCTTACTATACATATATACATACATACAGACACACACATAGCATACTCTTCTGTGATGATAAATCAACAAAAAACGTACACCGTCTGGGGAGAGATAAATATTATTTAATAAGCACAATATATGTATTGATGTGCTACTATTAGTTTCCTGTTCTGAGAGCATGCCAAACAGTGTTTTATAATGTGCCTGGTGCTCTAGCACAATCATCAGACACTGTAAGCAGTGTCTGATGATTGTGCTAAGATACCAGATGTATTAAAAGACGCTGTTTGGCCTGCTCTCAGCACAGGAAAATAATAGTAGCACATAAATACATATAGTGTTTATTAAATAATATATGTATATATATATATATATTTTTATATAAACATTGTCATCCACACATACACAATGTACATGCTCTGTTTGTTTGCCAGTAGGCCACAAAGCAGATACATTATGTACGTGTGTTCAATAATGTTTACAATACTAGCACTGCTTCTATGCATAGGTACACACAAACACACACACACACATATATAAATATATATATATATACATAGACATATACACACACATATACCTATATACACATGTTTATTTATTACACTACTCACACATATAGATTATGTGTATACCATTTTTGAAGTAAATAAATATTTCTGAAATTTTACTCTTTGCTCATTTTCTATGCCATATCTTTTTTTTTTTTTGTTCCAATATTTTCGGTATTAAAAATTTTGGAAAATTAACCTAACACTACCAGTGGCACTCAACCATGGTTCATATGATCTCTGGGGAACGAGTAGTCCATGTAAGATTTTTGGGGGGTCCACACAAGGAAAATAGTAAATTGGAGACCCACAGTAATATTTTAAGGGTCCATAAAAAGGAAATTTTGCAAAGAAATAGCTAGGATTCATTTTGTAATGTTTTTACATACTTCAACATGTCTCCAGCCACTGGAAAAAAAAAGAGAATGTTCTTTCAGTGAGTGCAAATGCAAACCTATATAAATGAAAGACAAAAATGGGAATTTTGAAAGAAGTAGCGATAGAACTAGTTTTTAAACATGGAATGGATATGTGGGTCCATCAAAATAAAATAGTCATCAATGGAGCCCATAAATAAAAAAAAAAAACATAGTTCAGTACCAGTGGTCTAAAGAGAGGTACACTTTAGCTATGAGTGTAAAACAGCAGAACAGGATGGAATGAAGCTTTGTATAAAATTTTGAAGGCAGCAGAATATAAGCGCAGGCATAGCTGTAAAGTTAAGAAGCAAGCTTTACAACCTCTACATATCACCTTAGGCAGAGTCATCTCCCTTAGATCATTTTCAGTTAGGTCTATGTCGCTGTTGAAAACATCAGAAGGTGGTAGCATTCCTTGAGTTGGAAAATTTGGTATTCCATGTTTCTAACAGAAATTTCCTCTGATGAGGGCACTGAATAAACATCTCTTTTTTGGAGTTTAAAAAGGGTCTACATCAGACGAAATTCCTTTTAGAAATATGGAATTTCCCATTTGCTGACTAAAGAAATGCTACCACCTTCAGATGTCTTTGGCAGGTGTATGGACATAACTGGAACTAATCTAAGGGAGATAACTCCACCTCACTCAAAGGTTTTACCAGTAAAGTTTCATTCCAGAATTTTTGTTTACAAACTGACCATAACGTTTCTCTCCCTCTAGTTGTAGAAAAGTTGTCTCTGGCCATTTGAGTCTGATTAGTTGCCTGTATGGCTAAGCACTTTATAGGTGTGAAACCAATGGTCACTTTCTGGCTGGCCATAACAAATAACCTCATATATATATGTAAATATATATAGACGCACATAAATATATGTGGGTATGTTGATGGACCAGCGTCCCGTCCAGGTGGGGAACCTATACGCCAAGGAAACCGGGAAACCGGCCCTATGAGCCAGGTGTGGCTCGAGAAGGAATAACAACAACATCATAAAATATTTCCTTGGGTATAATTAAGTTTTTTGCCTTTTTGCATTCAGAAATATCCATTAAGTAATTAGCTTAGTTTTTTTTGTTTTTTTTTATGACAAAATATTTACATATGAAACTGATTAACCCTTTAGTGTTTAGTTCTGCCAAAATTAATCCTTTTTTTATCCACATTGTTTTGAACTAATCATTCATTAATCTTGTAGCTTTGAGATTTTGATGAGGTAGCTGTTAATTTTTAAAACGATAAATAGAATTGTTTCCGCTGCCACTGTCCTGTTACTGCAGGTGAGAAAACTCCTATGCTGACATGATGCACCTACCGTGTTTTAAAGGTTAATTAGAGCAGAGTGCGTGCTAAAGGTTTAGCTTAACTCCATACCAAGAGTTTGGCAGAGTAACCTTTTAGCATTCAAATTACTCTGCCAAATCTAATGCTTATTTATTCAAACTATTTTGAAAAATTAAAAATTATCCATTATCTCTTGACAGTTCAATGATGTGATTTTCAATTAATTTTTAAACTAACGAAGAATTCAGTAAAATAATTGCTGCTATTAAGTTGTTATTTGGAATATAAATCAAATTAAAATTTTGAAGGAAGCTTTTCATTGAAATCACTTCAAAATAAAAAAAATTGTGTCAAAAAAAATGCGCAGGAGTGGCTGTGTGGTAAGTAGCTTGCTAACCAACCACATGGTTCCGGGTTCAGTCCCACTGCGTGGCATCTTGGGCAAGTGTCTTCTGCTATAGCCCCGGGCCGACCAATTCCTTGTGAGTGGATTTGGTAGATGGAAACTGAAAGAAGCCTGTCGTATATATGTATATATATGTGTATGTGTGTTTGTGTGCGTGTGTTTGTCCCCCTAGCATTGCTTGACAACCGATGCTGGTGTGTTTACGTCCCCGTTACTTAGCGGTTCGGCAAAAGAGACCGATAGAATAAGTACTGGGCTTACAAAGAATAAGTCCTGGGGTCGATTTGCTCGACTAAAAGTGGTACTCCAGCATGGCTGCAGTCAAATGACTGAAACAAGTAAAAGAGTAAAAGAGAGAGAGTATGGAACCAAGGTCAGCGTCAAAATTATATCAGTTTGCTCACGCTTAACCCTTTCGTTACTGTATTTATTTTGAGATGCTCTGTTTCTTTCAATTACTTTAAATATAACACAGAATTTAGTAAAATAACTTAGTTATCATGAAGCTAGTGTTAGGAACATAAATTGTGATTAAAGTTTAGTGGAAGATTTTAATTCAAAACTTATGAAAACAAGACATTTGTACTACAGAGCCAGAGGTGGTTTCAGCCAGGTTGGTAACGAAAGGGTTAATAATAAATATAAACACAATTATTTATACATACAAATATTTTGGAAGATTTTTTTCTTTTTTCCTTCTTTATTTTCATTTGTTACAAATATAAAAAAGCAAGACGGAAATGATAAAATAAAAATAAAATATCTGTATATATATCTGTATATATATGCGTATATATGTGAGGGTGTGTGTTTGTATGTATATATATATATATATATATATATATATGTGTGTATGTGTATGCATATGTATGTGTGTATATATATATATATATATGTGTGTGTGTATGCATATGTATGTGTAGGGTGTGTATATGTGTGTGTGTGTGTGTGTGTATGCATATGTATGTGGAGGGTGTGTATGTGTGTGTGTGTGTGTGTATGCATATGTATGTGTAGGGTGTGTGTGTGTGTATATATATATACACATTTATGTGTATATGTACACACATCATCATCATCCAGTGTTTTAAATCCAGGTTTTGTCCCCATTAACGGGTTTGGCTGGATCTACCTCACTGCCATAGCAACTGAGGAAGGCAGGTGCAGCCCACCCCAACCTTTGGACTGGCTGGTACATATTCTCCTTTGCTATCATGAGGCGTTTTTGGAGCTGGATTTTCTACGGGGTGCATGCCCTCACTTACTTATCCCCAACCTCAGTTTCTAGACATGAGTGGTCCCCGAGACCAAGGCCTCTACCACGATTTTTAAGAAATGGGGTGGGAAACAGGTAAATATTTGAGTACATGTGTGTGTATATATATATATATGCATGTGTGTGTGTGTGTGTGTGCGTGCGTATACTCTGATGTGTCAGATGTAGTGTGCGTAAACATGTGTATTAAAACAATACATAATACTTAAAAAAATACATGCTTTTTCAAAAACACTTGCCAAAGAATATACAATGGTTTGAAAAATTTCATTCTTTTACTAGTTTCGGACATTAGACTGTGGTTCTGTGTGTGGAGGGGGTTGGAGTTGGAGTGGGGGGTGGGGTTGGAACCATATAAAAGATGGAACAAAAGAGTACTGCGTTAGTATTAGAACACAGAGCAGGAGACAGAAAACTATACATAGATGCAGACATTAGGTGTGTGGTCAAGGAGTTTGTTAACATCTGTTATGAACCGGGTTCAATATCACGGCCCAGCACCTGGGGTAAAAAAAAATCACCTGGCATGGTTTGACGAGTAGACTAATACGTGACGGGTGAAACGTGACTGTGTGGATGCCTGTCAAATTTCATCATCATTTGACATGAATTTTTTTTTTTTTTGTTGTGTTGGCATGGATTGGACAGTTTGACAGGACTTGGCAAGCTGCGGGACTGTGCAGAGCTCCACTGCCAGTTTTGGTACAGTTTCTATGGCTGGATGTCCTTCCTGATGCCAAACACTTTACAGTGCGGACTGGGTGCTTTTTACATGGCACCTGCATTAGTGAGGTTGCCAGGTAACTCACAAAGGAACAGAAAGGAATAAGAGAAAATAAACAGAGAGAGAATAAAAAAAAACTTCTAGATTTAAGATGAAAAGAAGAAGAAAGGGAGAGAGAGAAAGGCAAAGTAACAAAATATGGAGTATGAAAAAAACCAAGTTCAAAAATGTTCAAACATGGTATATTCGAGCGATTTTTCATCAAGGGAAGAGTCCAGTGAAATCCGCAGGTCAAAGCAGGATAAGACTGGGGTGACCACATGAGCATATAATATATAGTTGAAATTTACAGAAAGACAAAAGACAAAGACAGGTGTATGAACAACAAGCAGGTGTATTAGTTTGATGAAGAGAAGTAACTCTGACTAGCATAGACAAATAAAGGTATATGAAATGGCACACCACATAAATTCTTGATTCACTAAAATTATTTATGCTTCCAGAGAAGGTAAAACAATCACTGGGACCAACTCCAAATGAGATGAAGCAATAACCTCAAGAACTGGGAAGTCTCCAAACTTGATCATTTTACTAAGTACGTTTTTCTTAATTTTTACAAGACAAAATTTGACGATGACATCAAAGTTTTGGTGGGACTGAACCCGGAACCATGTGGTTGGTAAGCAAGCTACTTACCACACAGCCACTCCTGTGCCTATTGACTGGAATATTTATAAAAATTCAATCCATACCATGTTAAATGATTGGATAGATAGATAGATGGATTGATCGATAAGATGGATGGATGGATGGATTGATCAATACATGTATCGATCGATAGATGGATAGATAGATAAGACACATAGGCAGGTAGATATATACATACATGCACATATGTAAAATTATTTTAAAAAAGCATTAAAAATATTAAAAAAAAAACAATATAAGAACACGATTGCAGTGTGGAAAGTGTTTATAAGCCTTGTAAACACCTTCCACGCTGCAATTGTTTTCGTTCCAGCACACGATCTCAGTTCAGGTCACTTGCTATGCAAGTACATCTCCGTAAAAATATAAGAACAATGTATGACAAATACAGTGATCAGTTTAATGCTAGAAAATTTGTGATAGATATGGAGTGTTTTAACATTTCGGACATTAGTCCTTTTCCAGAAAGAAAAGGAGAGAGAGAAACAGACAGCCAGAGACAGAGAGACCGCCAGTGTGTGCCAAAAGTAAGAATAAAAAATAATTTTAAAATTAATGAATAAAAGTATTTATTGACCAGGACATGGTCAATAAATGAGAATGTTGAACAAAAATACCTTGTGGTATTCAGTCCACCAAGCTGGGTCCCTTAGGTGGACTTCAATAGAGATCGATAAGACAAGGACTGTAAGAAAGTTTTGGGAGTGGAGGTGAGAGGGAATGGGTGGCAAATTTCACAAAAACCTTTGGAGACAAAAGCTCCAGTATGACCACAGTCCAGTGTCTGAAAACTGCGAGGAAATAAAAGTAAATGAATACAAACAAAACAGAGTCTAATTAGGAAGCTTAATGAAGCCCACTTTCAATTAAGCTCGTTAGGAAACACATCTGTGTGATTGTGCATGCATGTGTGTTTGTGTATCCGTTTCTACTCTAGGCACAAGGCCCAAGATTTTGTGGGAGAGGGCCAGTCAATTAGATCGACCCCAGTATGCAACTGGTACTTTATTTATCGACCCTGAAAGGATGAAAGGCAAAGTCGACCTCGGTGGAATTTGAACTCGGAACATAAAACAGACGAAATACCACTAAGCATTTCGCCCGGCGTGCTAACGTTTCCCCCATCTCGCTGTCTTACGTTTGTGTATTATGGTATATATGTGTATGTGTGTATGCATGTACGTATGAGTATGTATATGCATGTATGTATATGTGCATATATATGTATGTGTGTGTGTGTGCATGCTCACACATAGGAAGTGTATATATTACATATATAAAAAATAAAAGTACATGCTGGTAGCTGGTGTGAAGTGAACTGCAAACAAACAAACGAAGAACACTTATTTGATGATGCGGTCTCGAAGATAATCCAAGATGGCTGAACTCCCTTTGGCAATTATGGCTGCCCGTGGGTTTCGTAAAGCGTTCCCTTCGAGCTGGAGGCAACTGCAACAAAAACAACAACAACAATACTATAATAAAAATAATCCTTTCTATGATAGACACATGGCCTGAAATTTTGGGTGAGAGGACATGTCAATTACATCAACCCTCAGTGCTTGGCTGGTTCTTATTTTATTGACCCCGAAAGAATGAAAGACAAAGTTGACCCCTGTGGCATTTAATCTTGGAATGTAAAGTTGGGAAAAATACTGCTAAGGATTTTGTCTGGCGTGTCAACGACTCTGTCAGCTGGCCCCCTTACAACAACAACGATTTCAAATGTTGGAACCCAAGGTCAGTAGTTTTAAGGGAAAGGGTCAAGTCGATTATATCGACTTCAGGACCTGACTGATACTTTAGTTTACTGACCCTGAAGCGATGAAAATGCAAAGTCGACCATGGCAAGATTTGAACTCACAATGGAAAGAACTGAAAGAAGTGCTGCCAAGCAATTTGTCTGATATGCTAACAATTCTTATGTCCTTACTACCCACAAGGGGCTGAACATAGAGGGAACAAACAAGGACAGACAAAGGGATTAAGTCAATTACATCGACCCCAGTACGTAACTGGTACTTTATTGACCCCAAAAGGATGAAAGGCAAAGTCGACTCCGGTGGAATTTGAACTCAGAATGTAACGGCAGACGAAATACCGCTAGGCATTTCGCCCAGCGTGCTAACAATTCTGCCAGCTCAATGCTGCCTTAATAATATCAACAATGGTTTCAAATTATGGCACAACGCCAGCAATATCTTAAAGAATGCATTATTTGATTACACCAACACCAGTTCTTGACTGGTACATTATTTTATCAACTCTGTACAGATGAAAGGCAAAGTTGACCTCAGCAGGATTTGAACTCTGAACATGAAGAGCTGGAAGAAAAATTTTGCCGGTGGTAAGACAGAAACTGAAAGAAGTATATTTTGTGTGTGTGTGTGTGTGTGTGTGTGTGTGTGTGTGTGTGTGCACAATGAAATGACAGCCTGATCTAATTAGAAATTCCTTCATAGACACATACGATATCCGGGACTACAATATCCAATGTGTCCTTCATTTCTTCAAAAGATGTGACTTGAGTGAGATTTGGCTACTATTTCAAGCAGATCAGCTGACAACATATTCTTGTACAAGTGAATTAATTAAAGAATACTCACGCCAATTTGGGACAAAGAGCCAATTCTGGTGGAATCTGAGTTAGATTGTTGTTCTGTAGATTTAGGGTACTGAGGATTGGCAGCTTCTGGAGTGAGTCCACATCGACCTCTGTTAGCTTGTTGCCATTGATGAACAGGATTTCCAGTTTGGAGAGAGTATAGATCACCAGTGGGATTGTGGTAAACCTTAAAAAAACAGAAAAAGGAAGAGGAGGATGAAAATAGGAAATTGGGGGTTGATAGATTCACTAAGATACTGTGGTAACAATCAGTGGCAGACTGAGTCTAAAAATATTGGTTGCCAGGAGACTAAGAGGGCCCACCCAAAACTACAGTGGGAAGGGGCACCTGCAACTACTCTTTACTCTTTTACTTGTTTCAGTCATTTGACTACAGCCATGCTGGAGCACCGCCTTTAATCGAGCAACTCGACCCCGGGACTTATTCTTTTGTAAGCCCAGTACTTATTCTATCGGTCTCTTTTGCCGAACCGCTAAGTGACGGGCACATAAACACACCAGCATAGGTTGTCAAGCAATGCTAGGGGGACAAACACAGACACACAAACATGCACACACACATATATATATATACATATATACGACGGGCTTCTTTCAGTTTCCATCTATCAAATCCACTCACAAGGCTTTGGTCGGCCCGAGGCTATAGTAGAAGACTCTTGCCCAAGGTGCCACGCAGTGGGACTGAACCCGGAACCATGTGGTTGATAAACAAGCTACTTACCACACAGCCACTCCTGTGCCTATCATTTAATTTTTTTTTTGTTAAAACTATTCTTTTCAACTGTCTACAAACACAGCCAGGCTGAAATAATTAGTGCATTCTTCCAGGAGTGAATAAAAAATTCTCGACTTTGAGGGGATGGGCCACTTAGATACTAACATGGGGCCCCATATATGGATTCTAATGGCACAGGAGCCCATTAGCCATCGGGCAAGCTGGCAACCTGGCCAGTCCGACACTAGTAACAGTGTGTTCTCAACCATCTTTTTGCTTATGGATGCCTCTGATTTTACTCAGGTGAACCCTCACAACCATTCGTTGATTAAAAAATCCTGTTATATTTCTAGAATTAAATATCATCAGAAATTGTGGGAAAGTAATTGTTAAAATATTTTGTGTATATAGTGGCTGTGTGGTAAGTAGCTTGTTTACCAACCACATGGTTCCGGGTTCAGTCCCACTGCATGGCACCTTGGGCAAGTGTCTTCTATTATAGCCTCGGGTCGACCAAAGCCTTGTGAGTGGATTTGGTAGACAGAAACTGAAAGAAGCCCATCGTATATACACACACACACACATATATATATATATATATATATAATATATATATATATATATATATGTTTGTGTGTGTGATTGTCTCCTCACCATGGCTTGACAACTGATGTTGTGTGTTTACGTCCCCGTTAACTTAGTGGTTTAGCAAAAGAGACCGATAGAATAAGTACTAGGTTACAAAGAGTTGATTTGTTCAACTAAAGGCGGTGCTCCAGCTTGGCCACAGTCAAATGACGGGAATAAAAGAATATAATGAATTTATTACACATAAACTTTACTGGTCTGGAATACAAAATTCTCATGGCCCCTGGAAAATTACTGTGGACCCCTAATTTACTATATTGCATCTGTGGACCTCCAGAAATCTTATATGGACCCTAAGGTCCAAGTAGACTCCAGCTGAGAAGCCCTGCTACTTACGGAGAAGTTTCTGCAGAGAGAAAAAGAAACATAAAAGACAGCTTACCGATTCTCAGCCAGATTGATTTCCCTTAAATTCTTGAGCTGACTGATTTCCTCAGGAAGGTCTGTCATACAATTATTCCTGAAAGGAGACAGAAAAAAAAAAAAAAGTGGAATAAATTTTATTCAAGTTTGATTTATTTTATTTTATTTTGATTTTTAATTAAAAAACTTAGTTAATTGCTATGGACTGTGATAATTGTATTTTCCATATTAGATACAGGCATGAGTTTAGTCCCACCGTGTGGCACCCTGGGCAAGTATCTTTTATTATAGCTTCAAGCTGACCGATGCTTTCATCATCATCATCATCATCATTTGGTAGACGGAAACTGAGAGAGGTCCACTGTATATGTCATCATCATCATCATTTAACATCCGTCTTCCAGGCTAGCATGGGTTGGACGGTTCGACTGGGAGCTGGAAAGCCAGGTGGCTGCACCAGGCTCCAGTCTGATCTGGCAGAGTTTCTACAGCTAGATGCCCTTCCTAATGCCAACCATTCCGAGAGTATAGTGGGTGCTTTTACGTGCCACCAGCACAGAGCCAGAGGAGACTGGCAACATCCATGATTAGTTGGTGCTTTTTACGTGCCACCGGCATGGACGCCAGTCAAAGCGGTGCTGGCATCAGCCACATTCGTATGGTGTTTTTTACATGCCACCAGCATGGGTATCACAACTACAATTTCCATTTGATTTTTATTTTGATGTTGATGTACTTGACTCAACAGGTCTCCTCAAGCACAGCGTGTCACTCTACGATCCAAGGTTAGCACAGCAGGCCATCCTGCAAGCCATGAACTCACTTCATTTGTCGGGTCTTCACAACAGGTAAGAGCGCAAGCTACTAACCCCAAGATTCCAGGCAGTGACCTGAATAATATCGAAAAATACCTTAGGAATGAGAACCCAGGTTAAAAATTTCTCCAAGACTCCTAATGAAGGCTGGAGGGTATATCTGCTGAAACATTATGTTAACAGCAACCTAGAACTGTTCTTCATGCCTACTCCAGAGCGTGGGCTGCGGGGTCACTCCGAAAAGCTCTATCTACGATGATTTCATCTCAATCAAAGGAGAGGGGCTTTCTCCGTCTGGGTTGCGGATCTGTGGAATAAGCTGCCGGACGAGATAGTGAAGATGCCGACGACCACTCGGTTCAAAGTCTCTCTAGACCAGAAATGGCCTGAACTCTTTGTATGACCACCCTCCCTGTACATAACTCCCTGTCCCCCTACATGGCCTTGCTTTTGCTTTTTGAGCCAATAAAAATTGAATTGAATTGAAGATGAGGACAAATATCCGTCAAATGTAAATAATTCCTCATCTCTTAAATACAAAACTGTAAAGATATACCTACCGAACATCGAGGTATGTTAAATGAACCATCTTTCCAATGTCAGCAGGTAGACAAGTCAGTTTGTTAAATCCCATGTGAAGTTCAGTCAAGCATTCAATTAACTTGAAGACTCTAAAAAGACAGTTTTAAAAACAACAATAATAATGATTTCAAATTTTGGCACAATGCCAGCAATTTTTGGCAGGGGACGGGGGTTAAATTGATTGCATTGACCACCCGGTGATCAACTGATAGTTATTTTAAGGTCCCAGAAAGGATGAAAGGCAAAGTCAACCTTGGTGGAATTTGAACCCAGAATGTAAAGACGGACGAAATGCTGCCAAGCATTTTGTCCGACATGCTAACGATTCTGCTAGCTCACCACAATAATAATAATAATAATAATAATAATCGTTTAACCTCCGCTTTCCATGCTAGCGTGGGTTGGACGATTTGACTGAGGACTGGGGAACCAGATGGCTGTACCAGGCTCCAATCTGATCTGGCAGAGTTTCTACAGCTGGATGCCCTTCCTAATGCCAACCACTCTGAGAGTGTAGTGGATGCTTTTACGTGCCACTGGTATGAAGAACAGTCAGGCCACGCTCAAATGGTGTTTTTTTACGTGCCACCTGTACAGGAGCCAGTCCAGCGGCCCTGGCAACGACCTCGCTCAAATGTTTTTTCACGTGCCACCAGCACAAGTGCCAGTAAGTAACAATAATTTTTCGTAGAAATTATAAGTACTGAAATAATTTCCCTTTATTGTTAATAAAAGCATAAAAGGGTCAAAGGTCATTACTGAGCTCTAGGCTTACAAGGCCAGTTTCCAGGATTCTGTGATATATAGAGTCCCTCAACCCATCCCCACCACCGAACTGGTCTGTCACAAGTTTACTGATATTTGCCACCAGAATGGACTGAATCAGTGTGAAGTGAAGTGTTTTGCTCAAGAACACATATACACACGAAGAGTTTCCCCATGAAAACATGTTTGGCCATGGAGAGATATTACCTTGCTTGGAAACAAGTGAAGATTGGCAACAGAAGAGGGGCATCCAGCCATAGAAATTCTGCCTGAACGAAATTCCTATCTAACCCGTGCAAGCATGGAATAAGTGAGTGTTAAAAGGAGGAGGAGGACAAAACGAGGAGGAAGAGGAAGAGGGGGAGGAAGAGGGGGAGGAAGAGGAAGAGAGGGAGGAAGAGGAGGTG
This sequence comes from Octopus sinensis, assembly GCF_006345805.1. NCBI lineage: Eukaryota > Metazoa > Mollusca > Cephalopoda > Octopoda > Octopodidae > Octopus > Octopus sinensis. The sequence goes on from NC_043015.1 coordinate 42,829,062, forward strand.
GAAGAGAGAGAGAGGAGGAAGAGGAAAAGGAGGTGGAAGAGGAAAAGGGGAGGAAGAGGAAAAGGGGAGGAAGAGGAAGAGGGGGAGGAGGAGGTGGAAGAGAGAGAGGAGGAAGAGGAGGTGGAAGAGGAAGAGGGGGAGGAAGAGGAAACGGAAGAAGAGGAGGAGGGGAGGATGTGGAGGAAGGGGAGGCGGTGGAGAAAGATTTATAGATGTGCCACAGACAACGATCATCCATAGACTTACCCTGGTGGTAAAGTTGTGTAGTTGTTTTTGCCAAGGTTAACAGTGGTGACCCCGTTTTTGACAGCAAATTCCCAAACATCATCAGGAAGATCTGTGGAAGCTTGTTTATTACTGTAGGGAGAGAAAAACAAAACAAAAATAAGACAAAAGAAAGACAAAAAAAGGAAGAAAATGTGAGCATGGACTAAGTGGACATTAAAATGATGACAATGAGGAGAAAAGGTAGAGGAGGATGAGGAAGAAGGGGGTGGAGGAAGAGAAGATTTGTAGGAAAAACCCCCAAAAAAATAAACGAATAAGAGAGAAAAAAAGGAACAAAATGTGAGTAAAATTTGGTATGGTCATGTAGTTATGAAGCTAGCATGGTGTTCCAGCATGGCCACAGTCAAATGACTGAAACAAGTAAAAGAGTATATGCTAGCATGGAAAGCGGACGTTAAATGATGATGATGATATATGAGGGGCTTCCACACAGTTTCTGTTCACCAAATTTACTTACAAGACATTGGTTGACCCACATCCATAGTAAAAGACACTCAAGGTGTCACACAGTGGGACTGAACCCAGAACCACATAGTTGCAAAATGAGCTTCTTAATCGCACAGCCAAGCCTTCATCTATATGGGTTACACTTATTGCTTCTACATTCTTCAAATGGTCACCCAGCTAAGCACAAACTAGGTTCAACATTGCTTAACTTTGGTGTTTGGGTGAAAACTGCAAGATGAAAAATGATATTGAAAAGATCTTTGGTAAGAAGGAATATCTTGTGAATAACTATGAAAGATAAAAAAAAATCCTGACTCACCTATATTTAAGGGTTTTGAAGTGACAAACATCATGGGGTCTGATAGAAGTGATATCATTTTCAGTAAATGCAGCAGCGGCAGTAGCAGGTGTGGATAAGGCTCTCCGAGATGGGGAGTCACCCACCTCTTTCGACGCAGGTTCTTGTATACGGTTACGTAAAAACTTCAAGACTTCTGTTGTCCCTCTCTTCAGGTTGACAGAAAAATAGAAAAACATTCAGCAATTGAAAGCCTACAGATACAAATGTGTTTCTTAATATAGTTACTTCCATCAAGAAATCAACAATCCAGTAGTGTTATGTATGAAGGTGACATATTTCTGAAGATTTGACATCATCATTTTGCAATTTACATCATGTAACTAATGGGGAAATTTTGTTAATGAAATGTACGTAAGATGCTGTCACTAAATATCTTGCAAACAATCTCTTGTGTTTTGTTTTACTGCATATATATATATATATATATATATATATAAATTTAAATAAAGTAGAAAATAGAGAAAAGCAGAAAATTAAGTAGAAAATAGAGAAAAGTAGGTCAGTGATCAAATTCCATTCTATCATTTTCTTCTGTGTAGACAATCTTGGGCCCACATTCTCCTATGTGTCTTTTTTTTTTTTAAGATTGTAAAGTGGGGTGTGACTTAAGTTAATTTGGTTGCTATTTCTAGCAAGCTATGCAACCGTGTGGAGCCTTTTTAATGTTTTGATGATATTAGTGAAATGAACCAGCAAATTCGGCTCTTTGTGTGTGTGTATGTATATATAAATATATATATATATGCATGTACGTATGTGTGTGTATATATGTATGTGTGTGTGTGTATATATGTATGTATGTGTGTATGTGACTATTTGGTGGTAAAGAAGTATTTTTAACTTCTATTTTTAGCAATGTAGGTGCTCATATAGTGCCCTTGTGTATATATGTACATATCTAATATTGCATGTATATACTTTATCAATTTGCCTGTACAGCTGGTAATTCGCTCGCCACTTGGGACAGTATTTTAATAATACCATCCCTATCTTTATATATCATCATCATCATCGTTTAACGTCCGCTTTCCATGCTAGCATGGGTTGGACGGTCATCTATATATATAAACATGCTTTATTTATATAGATACAATATATGTGTGTTTATTCAATTTCCATTTATACAAGAGTGTGTGTGTCCATATATAAAAATATGTATGCTTTATATAGATCACAGAATTGACCAGACTATCAGATGCTGTTAAACACCACTGATCACAGCCCGCTTCTTTGCTTTGTTGTAGCTTTCAAATGATACCATCCTGCTAGCTGGAAAGCCAAGCCAAAATTTCCCACTGAATAGAACTTATTCAAGAAAACAATGCACTGCCAATCTGGGGATTGAAACCACGGTCTTGCAATTGTGAGTGCAACATCCTAACCACTGGGCCACATATATAACACACATACACACACAAACAAACACCCATACAGTTATGAGTCTAAAAATTGTACCCCACCGAAAAATGCATTTTTTTTTTTTTTTTTTAATTTTAAATGTAATAAAAAAATTTATTAGACCCACCATTATAATGTCACGCCGGATGTTTCGAATGGGATTACCATCAAACTGCAAAGTTCTCAGATTAACCATTAAGCCAACTTCATTGGCCAGCCTACAAAGACATCAACCAGTACAAACTCAAAGACAGAATGAGGGTGGGGAGAAAAAGTTTTAAAAAATCATATACATATATGATTAAATTAACTGACGAACAAACAGCCATATAAAGGAATGGACAGATTTGATTGTAAGAAGTGATTTGATAAAATACGAAGTATGAGAGAGAGAGGAAAAAGAAGAGAAAAGGCCGTTACCCTTGTAGGCTATTGTTAGTGAGATCAAGTCTCTGTAGTTTGGCAAGAAGTGTTATCTCTACCGGGATTTCCTTCAGTTTGTTGTCACGGAGATCCATCAAAGTGATTTGACCCAGTGGAGCTAAGTGTTCCTTGCTAAGCTCAGTGATATAATTGAAACCCAAATGCAATTCCTAATTAAAAAGAAAAACAAAACAAAACAAAACACATAAATTTCAAAACAAAAAAAAATTTTTTTTTTCAAAAAATTTCTAAAATTTTTATTAAAAATGCAAATATTCTGTTTTGATTTCATTTCAAATTTGACATTCATTTGGTGTTAAAACCAATTAGCATTTAAATTAGTTTCGCAAATGTAATGATAATTTATTCACACTGTTTTGAATTAATCATGTATTATCTCATAGCTTCAAGATTTCTCATTTCTTTATTGTCCACAAGGGGCTAAACAAGAGGGGACAAACAAGCACAGACAAAGGGATTAAGTCAGTGCGTAGCTGGTACTTAATTTATCGACTCCGATAGGATGAAAGGCAAAGTCAACCTTGGCGGAATTTGAACTCAGAACGCAATGGCAGACGAAATGTCAGTCCATAGGGGAAATTTTGCCTTGCTTGGAAACAAACTAAGGTTGGTGGCAGAAAGATTAAAGGCGATGAGCTGGCAGAAATGTTAGCACGCCGGGTGAATTAATTAGCAGCATTTCATCTGTCTCTACGTTCAGAGTTCAAATTCCGCCAAGGTCGACTTTGCCTTTCATCCTTTCGGGGTCAATAAATTAAGTACCAGTTATGCACTGGGGTCGATAAAATCGACTTAATCCATTTGTCTGTCCTCGTTTGTCTCCTCTGTGTAGCCCCTTTGTGGGCAGAAAAGAAATAAGAAAAGTCATCTGACCTTAAAAAATCTCCCTTGAAAATTCTGTCAGACTTATGCAAGCATGGAAAATCAGACATTAAAAATATATTAATGATAATGATGATATAAATGAAATTAATGAGAAACCAGATTTACCTTCAATGCTGTACAATCAGTTAAAATTGGTAAATGGACAAGTTTGTTTTTCTGTCCATAAAACATCTCCATATTGCGGAGGTTTCCTAATTCGTTAGGAAGATGAGTGATTTGATTGCTGCTCACATCAAGAATATGTAAACCTGTTGGACGAAGTGGAAACAGAAAAAACAAAATAAGAAAAGAAAAAAAATCGAACCCACAACCTAACGATTGTGAGGAGAACACTCTAACCACCAGGCCACGTGTCTAGTGATCAGTGTCTTACATGTGTATGTTTGTATGTGCCTTGGTTCAGACGTCATGTGATGGCTGTAAAGGATTGTCACTGTCATACAAGTTGTGTCATTCATTTCCAATCTTCCATGAAAACATGTCTGGCCACAAGGAAACATTACCTTGCTTGGAAACAGGTGAAGGTTGGTGACAGGAAGGGCATTCAGCTGTAGAAAAATCTGTCTTAATAAATTTTCCATCCATGCAAGGATTGAAAAGTGGATGCTTAAAATGATGATGATGATGATGAATCTAGAAGGAAGGCAGTGACCATGCAAAATCACATCTGGGCTTCTTGATATGTCACAACATGTCACACAATCTACATTATTTACAATTGATGGATATTTGTCCTCATCTTGTTTGTTGTTAACACAACGTTTCGGCTGATATACCCTCCAGCCTTCATCAGGTGTTTTGGGGAAATTTTAAACCTGGATTCTCATTCCTAAGGTATTTTTCAATGTTATTATTATTATTATTATTATTATTATCATTATTATTATTACTATTATTATCATTATTATTATTATTATTATTCTGGTATCTGCCTGGAATCGAACTTGGAATCTTGGGGTTAGTAGCCTGCGCTCTTAACCACATCAAAAATACATTGAAAAATACCTTAGGAATGGGAACCCAGGTTCGAAATTTCCCCAAGACACCTGATGAAGGCCGGAGAGTATATCAGCCAAAACATTGTGTTAACAACAAACAAGATGAGGACAAATATCCATCAAATGAAAATAATGTAAATAATGTAAATATTCCTCATCTCTTAAATATAGAAATGTCACGCAATCTTTGTAAACAGAGGTCTCATTCATAAGGTGTTGTTTGTTTCCAGTTCACCATATGTAATCATGCCTGGAAGATTATTAATACTTTCCTTGAAAACAGGTGGAGGAGGGGATGACATCGAGAGGGGCATCCAGCCATAGAAAGCTCTGCTCCGACAATCACTCATCTGATCCATGCAAGCATGGAAAAGTAGACAAAATGATTATGATGATGATGATTGTGGAGTGAGGCTGATGCAAGTTTATTTCATGTTCCAGGACACAAATTAAAATTGTTACATAAAGAACATTCAGTTGAATATCTTCTACTATTCTGGAGAGAGAGAGAGGGGCGAAGGGGACAAAGTGAGAGAGAGAGAGAGAGAGAGAGAGAGAGAGAAGAGATTCATTTCACTGAGTGACTGCTATGACAGAGAATGTCCACTATCATTCAAGAGAGAGCAGATTATTGAGTGTTTGCTATTGTTTTGGAGTGAGATAGAACAGACACTCACTTCACTGAGTGTCAGCCATAATGAGAGTGAGAGAGAGAGAGAAAGAGCAAGAGCAAGAGAGAGAGTGGTTACTCATTTCACTGAGCGTCCACTATCATTTGTGAGAGAGAGAGAGAGAAAATATTCTTTGCTATTTTTCTCAGTGGTGTTAATAGTAATAATAAGAGATGACTGGCTTCTGTGCCAGTGGCACGTAAAATGCACCAACCGATCGTGGCCATTGCCAGCCTCCCCTGGCACCTGTGCTGGTGGCACATAAAAAGCACCCGCTACACTCACGGAGTGGTTGGCGTTAGGAAGGGCATCCAGCTGTAGAAACACTGCCAGATCACACTGGAGCCTGGTGCAGCCCCCTGGCTTCCCAGACCCCGGTCGAACCGTCCAACCCGTGCTAGCACAGAAAATGGACGTTAAACGATGATGATGATGAGGAGGAGGAGGATAGACAGTGGAAGAGAGAGAGAGAGAGCAGGAGAAAGAGAGAGATAAAAAAGAGTGCAGGAGGTGAGGGGGAAAAAGAGGGAGAAAGTGTGGGGGAGAGGATTAGATTAGACTTTGAGATTTGTTTTGTTTATAAACACAAGGAAGAAGGTCAATGTCCAACTTTATGAGATTTTGTATAGAAGACACGAGAAAGTAAATATAACATGAATGCAGAGTGTGAATGATTATGATGATGATGATGGTGGCAGTGATGATGTTAATAATGATGATGATGATGTAAAAAGAAATAATCCCTTATGTTATTAAGTCTATGAACAGACAACAGTTAATCAAGGGATTACAGTATTAAAACAAAAAATCAATTAGATTTTAGGTAGAGAGAGTGAAAGCCAATTAGTTGAGAAGAACCTGTTCATCAACAGAACAGTTGTCAATATGGTCAGAGAGAGACGTCAGTAAAGTGGAGGTGACTCAACAGCAGTTACAAAATAATTATATTATTATAATGTATCGTTAAGGCAGCAAGCTGGAAGAATTGTTAACCCCTTGACAACGGTTGATGCAAATATGCGATCACACTTTTGCTTGCCTACTCACCATTAACATGAATATATGATGTAGAGCTGCCCTACATCTATCAAGGACGTTTTAGCAGCTGACGTATGTTTACGTTCGCTTTCATGGTAGAAACGTTAGCACGCCGGGCGAAATGCGTAGCCGTATTTCGTCTGCCATTACGTTCTGAGTTCAAATTCCACCTAAGTCAACTTTGCCTTTCGTCCTTTCGCAGTCGATAAATTAAGTACCAGTTTTGCACTGGGGGTCGATGTAATCGACTTAATCCCTTTGCCTGTCCTTGTTTGTCCCCACTGTGTTTAGCCCCTCGTGGGTAGTAAAGTAATATATATATATATATATAATATATATATAATATATATATAATATATATATATATGTATGTATATATATATATATATATATTATATATATATATATATATATATATATATATATATATATATATATATATATATTATATATATATATATATGTATATATATATATATAATATATTATATATATATATATATATATATTATATATATATATATAAATTGTATGGTTCAATGGTTAGAACATTGGGCTCACGATCATGAAGTAGTGAGTTCGATTTCCGGACCAGGCCATGTGCTGTGTTCTTGAGCAAGATCCTTTATTTCACATTGCTCCATTTCATTCAGCAGTTGAAATGAATTGTATTTTCATAAGTGCCAAAGTGTATCGGCCCTTGCTTTTCCTTTGCACAACATTTAACAAATATTAGTTATATTTACGTTGAAAAGGGCCACCTAACTCCTCAGATTATACTCTTTACTCTTTTACTCTTTTACTTGTTTCAGTCATTTGACTGCGGCCTGCGGCTATGCTGGAGCACCGCCTTTAGTCGAGCAACTCGACCCCGGGACTTATTCTTTGTAAGCCCAGTACTTATTCTATCGGTCTCTTTGCCAAACCGCTAAGTGACAGGGACATAAACACACCAGCATCGGTTGTCAAGCGATGTTGGTGGGACAAACACAGATATACAAACTCACACACACACACACACATATATATATATATATATATACGACGGGCTTCTTTCAGTTTCCGTCTACCAAATCCACTCACAAGGCTTTGGTCAACCCGAGGCTATAGTAGAAGACATTTGCCCAAGGTGCCACGCAGTGGGACTGAACCTGGAACCATGTGGTTGGTAAACAAGCTACTTACCACACAGCCACTCCTGCGCCTATAGTGCAATTTATTTGCAAGCCAACTGCAAAAACATACATAATAGTTGTTGTTGTTGAAGATTGAAAGGAGTTGAATGAAAAAGAAAAAAAGCAGAAAAGAATAACAAAGATCTTACGAGACATATTCCCTACTTCAGCAGGGAGAGTTGTAAGTTGGTTCGAAGAGAGGTTTAAATTCCGGACTTTGGTTAGTTTACCCAAAGCTGGCGGCACTGTGACCAGACTGTTGTTAGAAGCATTCTACAAAACGAAAAGGAAACATTAATGCATTTCAAAAATGAAAACCATATTTGCGTGTGTATAATATCATCTTCATCATTATTGTTTAACGCCCGTTTTCCATGCTAGCATGGGTTGGACGATTTGACTGATGTCTGGCGAACCAGATGGCTGCACCAGACTCCAATCTGATCTGGCAGAGTTTCTACAGCTGCATGCCCTTCCTAATGCCAACCACTCCGAGAGTGTAGTGGGTGCTTTTATGTGCCACTGGCACGAGGGCCAGTCAGGTGGTACTGGCAGTGGCTGTGCTCTTTTAAACTAGGTTTTAAAAGAAATAAAATGGCTTTTGGCTTATACAAGCTGTTATGAAGTTTGACTATGAAGGGAAAAAAGTTTGTACCAAAATTTTACAGATGCAAGCATGGCTGTGTGGTAGGAAATCTGATTTCCAACCACATGGTTCCGGTTTCAGTTCCACTGTGTAGCACCTTGGGTAAGTGTCTTCGGCTATAGCCTTGGGCCAACTAAAGTGGTTAGAGTGTTCAGTGGTTAGAGCATCAAGCTCACAATCATAAAGTAGTGAGTTCGATTCCCAGCCCGGGCTGTGTGTTGTGTTCTTGAGCAAGACACTTTATTTCGTGTTGCTCCAGTTCAATCAGCTGTAGAAATGATTTGCAACGTCACTGGTGCCAAGCTGTGTCGGCCCCTTTGCCTTTCCCCGGACTAAGCTGTGTTTTATGTTCTTGAACAAGACACTTTATTTCATTTTTCAATGCTGTTGTTATTATAATTATTATTATTATTATTTAGGTCACTGCCTGGAATCGAACTCGGAATCTTGGAGTTAGTAGCCCATGCTCTTAACCACTACGCCATATGAAACAAATAAGATGAGGATGTAAATAATGTACATTAAAGCATACAGAGCTGAGACAAGTGTTGGTCCTTACATATATGTTACTCAGGCTCAGCAGTGTGGGGACATGCCCTGAGGTCATGTGAACAAGTCTCTCCAGACTAAAGGTTAAATAGGCCCTCTTTCTCAAGAGAAAACCCAGGAGACCAGAAGACTAGAAGAGTAAACTGGAAATAAAAAAACCAATAGCTGCTTCTTTCCTAAAAAGAAGCGGGTATCTTCAGACATTGGCATGGAGGTGCATAATTGCCATTGTCTGTAAAACAAGCATGGATACATGGAGAGAGAGGGTAGAGAGACAGGAGGGGAAATATAGAGGGAAAAGAGAGAGAGGGAAAGATAGAGAGAGAAGGAAAGAGAGAGAAAGGAAAGAGAGAAGAGAGAGAGAGAGAGAGAGAGAGAGAGAGAGAGAAAGTGATGAACACTTCAAAATGAAAGATTTTGTATACAAAAATAAAGACCAGTGGGCCAGAGCAGATTTGCATAAAACAATGATCATGAGAAAAGAAAACCAAAAGAAATTAATGGAAAAGAAAGACAAAAAAGAAGTAGGGAAAGAAGTGGAAAGAAGGACAGAGACTGAAAGAAAGAAAAGAGAAGAAAAAAACAGTCAAAAGAAACACTTAAACACTTACAAAATCTTCCAAATTACTCAGTTGACCGATTCCATCAGGTAAGTTCGTCATGTTGTTGTTATCAATTTGAAGCACGGTCAGGTTCTGTAGTTGTTCTATAGTAACAGGTAATGTAGTCAACTTGTTGCGACTGAAAAATAACGAGCGGTTACTAATTAGTGAACAGAGAAGTCGTTCTGTTGATTAAGTGCCATGTACTGAATTAAATGAGGAGACTTGATGATGTAGTTCTATGGAATGGTAATCTCAGTGGTATGACTGGTTTGGAAGTAATAGAGAAGAGATAGCAGAGAGGCACAAGATCTGGGTTACAGATATACAAGATGTACAATCACATATGCCAATATCTATGGCACAGGGAGTCGAGACCCACATTACAGGCACATGAGAAACCTGACTGAGGCACTCAAGACCCTTGTCAAAGGCACATGAGCTCCATGTCAAAGGCGTATAAGCTTCCTGTCAGAGGCACACAAACACCATGCTAGAGGCACACGAGACCCTATCAGAGGCACACGAACTCCATATCAGAAGTATATGGGATTAAGGCGGCAAGCTGGCAGAAACAGGCGAAATGCTTAGCGGTATTTCGTCTGCCACTACATTCTGAGTTCAAATTCCGCCGAGGCCGACTTTGCCTTCCATCCTTTCGGGGTCGATTTAATAAGTACCAGTTACGCACTGGGGTCAATATAATCGATTTAATCCGTTTGTCTGTCCTTGTCTGTCCCCTCTGTGTAGCCCCTTGTGGGCAGTAAAGAAATAAGAAGTATATGGGATCATCATTAGAGGAAATTGAGATCCATGTCAGAGGCACAGAAGCCCCACATCAAAGGTGCATGAGACACATGTCAGAGGCATACAAAATCCATGTTAGAGGTGCAAGAGACCCTGCCAGAAGCACAAGCTCCATGCCAGAAACATGCAAGATCAACATTAGAGGCAAATGAGATTCTCCATGTCAGAGGCACAGAAGGTTCATGTCAGAAGCACACAGCACCTACGTGACAAGCCAAGAAGATCACTACAACAGACACTGACATCTGGTTGAGATCCACATCACAGTCACACAAGACCCATGTCAGAGGCACATGAGAACCACAACAGAGGCACACGAGACCTACAGCAGAGGCACGCAAGATCCACAACAGAGGCACACGAAATCCACAACAGAGGCACATGAGATCCACAACAGAGGCACACAAGATCCACAACAGAGGCACATGAGATCCACATCGGAGGCACATGAGATCCACAACAGAGGCACACGAGATCCACAGCAGAGACACACGAGATCCACAACAGAGACACACGAGACCCATGTCAAAAGCACAAGGGCTCCACATCAGTGACACACCCACCAACTCGACAGACAACTCAGACACACACAACCCCCACATCACCAACATGGCCTTTATATCACAGATCTCTGCTTTAATTACTGAAGCTCAATATCACATATTACAATAATCTAATTAAAGAAATCTTCTTACCTGAGAACTAGCTTTTGTAATTCAATTAAGTCACCAAGCGTATCGGGAAGGGACTCCAAATTGTTATCATGAACCTTTTAAATATATTCAGGGAGAGACGTCAAAGAAATTCACAAGTTATATATTCAATAGTTAAGATTAGAGACAAAAAAGATCTATCCTTGTCATCATTTTTAACCTTTTTAATACCAACCCACCTGTTATTATAATTATTAGTATTGTTAATATTATTATTATTTAGGTCACTGCCTGGAATCGAACTCGGAATCTTGGGGTTAGTAGCCCATGCTCTTAACCACTACGCCATATGAAACAAATAAGATGAGGATGTAAATAATGTACATTAAAGCATACAGAGCTGAGACAAGTCTTGGTCCTTACACATATGTTACTCAGGCTCAGCAGTGTGGGGACATGCCCTGAGGTCATGTGAACAAGTCCCTCCAGACTAAAGGTTAAATAGGCCCTCTTTCTCAAGAGAAAACCCAGGAGACCAGAAGACTAGAAGAGTATTCTGTGGCACAAACTTTGGCTATATGGACTTCTTAGATTTCTATTTTAATACAGCAATTCCTTGACTATTGCTGGTGTCACATTCCAAAAACCCCATGATAGGTGAAAACCCACAAAGTAGAAACTGTAATGTACTATGTAGTTTTAAAAAATTATTTTCATAATTTGCGTACCATAAATCCTCATGTATAATCCGCATTTTTTCCCCAACATTTAAAGTTCAAAATCCCTCGTGCGTACTATATATGAGGTTAAAAATGAAAAATATATTCTAAGCAATGTCCGAGTCTCTATTTGCTGTCCGGCAATGTTTATTCAGACACATTTTGTGATGTCGGGCGCGAAAATACATTTAGCTAAGCCTGAAAGCAATGAAGTCATAAAAGAATCATCCATAACTTGCAGTAAGCAACATTTATTAAACGTTATTACTGTTATTTCTTTATTTTCTGCAAACAAAATGCACAAAAAAGCAACACGTTTGCATTATGTTATATGTACAATAATAATAAAGGATGTTACCGTATACAGTTTTACAAACCAAAGACGTTATAGAGACCTACTTGACTCAAGTCAGAGAAGGGGTGCGTATTATACACAAGTTTTAGTTTTTTCAGAGGTACAGTCCCCTAAAATTCCCCTGCGTATTATACTCAAGGGCGGACTATACTTGAGGATTTACGGTGTATTTATTTTATTATGAATGCAAAACGACACCACAGAGGAATCAACATAAACTTAAATGATAAACCACAATAGATGAACTGCGATAGGTGAACCGCGATATGGTAAGGGATCACCGTATACTGGACAGCTAAAGCCATTCATCATCATCATCATCGTTTAACGTCCGTTTTCTGCGCTAGCACGGGTTGGACGGTTCAACCGGGGTCTGGGAAGCCAGGGGCTGCTCCAGTCTGATCTGGCAGAGTTTCTATGGCTGGATGCCCTTCCTAACGCCAACCACTCCGCGAGTGTAGTGGGTGCTTTTTACGTGCCACCTGCACAGGTGCCAGGAGGGGTCCGGCATCGGCCACGATCGGTTGGAGCTTTTAAACGTGCCAGCGGCACGGAAGCCAGCCAAGGCGGAGCTGGCAACGTTCAGATGGTGCTTTTTATGTGCCACTGCCACAGAAGCCAGTCGGAGCGGCGCTGGCATCGGCCACACGTATATTAATAAAAAAATCCTATCGTACTTTTATAATAATATTAAGAATTCTTTTATTTCTTTACTTGTGTCAGCCATTTGACTGCAGCCATGCTAGAGCACTGCCTTTAGTCGAAGAAGTCATCCCCAGGACTTATTCTTTGTAAGCCTAGTACTTATTCTGTTAGTTTCTTTTTGCCAAACTGCTAAGTTTCAGGGATGTAAACACACCAACATCCTCCCTCAGATCTTGCTGGTTTTGAAATATCCTTGATGCTTCAGTAATTTTGCTTTATTTTCTTTTGGTAGGGGTTTAGGCCCTTTGCAATTCCATTTTAATTTCTAGGAAGTGGTGTTCCATATTAGTTTGGCCCCTATCCGTCGACCTGTCCAGCATGGAAGGCCCTACCAGGAGCTTGTGCCCTTCTGGCATTGAGGTATACAAGGCCCACATCTCTTCCTTCCCGAGGACTGGACTTTGTGGAAGACCCAACCTTAAAAAATTGCCTCAAAAATCATTCAACCCATACCAGCATAACAGAGCAGATGTAACAGGATGATGATGACGATGATGGTAATGATAAGGATGATAACAAAGATTATGATGATGATGATGATGATGATAAAGATGATGACAAAGATTACAATGATGATGATGATGATGATAATGATAATGATAATCATAAAAATGATAATGATGGTGATGATAACATTAAAGATGATGATGATGATGATGATAACGATGATGATGATAACGATGATGATGATGATGATGATAACGATGATGATAATGATGATAAAGATGATGATGATGGTGATGATAAAGATGATGACAATGACAATGATAATGATAACAATGATGATGATGATGATCATCATCATCATCATCGTTTAACATCCGCTTTCCATGCTAGCATGGGTTGGACAATTTGACAGAGCTGGTGACCCAGATGGCTGCACCAGGCTCCAACGATAAAGATGATAATAATACTGATGATGATGATGATGACGATAATAAGGATGACGATGATGACAATTACGAGGAAACAAAAGCGATAAAACAGAGAAAAAGGTAGATAAAGCTTACATCGAGGACGTTAAGGGCATGGAGCAGGCGGATGTCTTCCGGTAAAGAGTTGAGACAATTGTTAGCGATGATCAAGCGAGTCAGGTCAGTTTGGTCCCACCACCTCTCGGCACTGCTGTCGAGGGTGAAGTTCCGAGCTGACTCCGCTTCTTCGATGTTTATATTCAGAACAGATTTTGGAACTGGAATAACGGAAGAGAACAACAGATCAACGGAATTGGAACGGTATCGGCGAAATTACTATGAAGGCAATTTGTCATGTTTAAAGTGCAGGCTAAGTAGTTGTGTGTGTGTGTGTGTGTGAGAGAGAGAGAGAGAGAGAGAGAGAAGAGGAAAAGAGATGTACTATCTAGTTTCAGCTCACGAGCTGTGGCCATGCTGGGGCACCACCATTCAGTGTTGCTACATGATTTTACTTCACGAATGCTTTTTAGCAACTGCCATTTGGTGCGTGAGAGAGTTCGATGCAGCTGCCCTCATCTGCACCTCCTGCCGTGAAGTTGGTTCATCTGGGACACCTGACAAGGACAAGATACTGTGATAGCCTGGGCTTCAGAGGTCCACAGCTCTTCAATATCCTCCCGAAGGACCTGAGAGACCTGCATGGGGTGGATGCAGATGTCTTTAAAATAAAACTGGACCTCTTCCTGTCAGGTGTCCCAGATGAACCAACTTCACGGCAGGAGGTGCACATGAGGGCAGCTGCATCGAACTCTCTCATGCACCAAATAGCAATTGCTAAAATTCATTCGTGAAGTAAAATCATGTAGCAACACTGAATGGCGGGGCCCCAGCATGGCCACAGCTCGTGAGCTGAAACTAGATAAAATATAAAAAATATATACTTGAATGTGTGTGTGTGCTGACGATTCCGTCAGTTTATCACCTTAATTACAAATTCTAATTTTAGTATCAGGCAATCAAGTTTTGGGGTGGGGGTAGTTGATACTATTGACTCCAATACTTTAGAGGTACTTAATTTTTTGAGTGGTACTTTATTATTATTTTAATCCGACAGGATGAAATGCTAAGTTGATAATGGGCTGCATGCGAAATTTTTTTTCCCACGAGAGTTCCGGACCCCAGTAATGAACTACTTTGCATACAGCCAATCAGAGTTCACCTTGACCTTGTTGTCAAGTTAACAAACACAAACTACCAAGTAAACTCAAGAAGAAGAATGGTGTTGTAAGTCGACCGATCTCCAAGTTATGCCTGATTTTAGCAGGAGACAAGCTATTAGATAGATTTGCATCTATAACTATTATTGGATTTTGTTAGGGCCCCTTATGGTAAAGATGTGGATGGGAAAAATATGGGTAGAGGGTAATCTGCTAGTAACCCTCTCCTCTTACTGTTTTAGAAAGTAAACAACAACACAAATAACTACGCAGGGGCTGCCATGGTTGGAACAAGAATAAGAATAAGCATTATTAAAAGGGTAAAGAAGCATGGTCGTTCCTTACCCAAGTGACCATATCTTATCGCCCATCACTTGTTATGCGCTCATAAATTAGTTTGATTGTTGAGATCTGATTGGCTGTATGCAAATGAGTTTGTAACTGAGGTCCGGAACTCTCGTGGGAAA